>NC_134397.1:242450748-242790270 GCF_050003625.1 Haematobia irritans | reverse complement strand
AGATTTTTATGTTGCTGAAAAATCTAAAAAAAGTATTCCCTTCCGTATACAGTTTCAATTAACATTGCGTTAAGTCGCGGTTAGCAAAAGTTCTCTAATTGTAAAAAAATCTAAATCTTATGATTCGCGAATAGGATTATTGAAATATGGGGAAATAATAATTTTCCACGTAAGTGAATTGATACGAAAAACAAGTAAACATCTTCTAATAATATACGTTTCTAGCTTTCCAATGGTACAAAACAAGTCAATGTGTGCGTAAACTATTACGACAAAATTAGCATTGTAATCTGTCTTGCAATTTCATCAGATCATTGAAGTGAATTGATATCAAACAATTTCAAACTTTAAATGATTTTGTAGGCTTCTTTCTGATCAATAATGTCCACCAACTGAATGTGTGCATGTTGTTTTCGCGAAATTTGTAAAAACTTAATTTCAATGTTTGCATACTTGGTTAGGACGAAATTCGAATTGTAATCAATCTTGCAACTTCATCTGATAATTTAAGCGAATTGATATCAAATAACTTCAAACCCTAAATGAATAAAAATGATTCTCTCTGGTCAAAAATATTTACCACTGCCATGTGTGCACAATTAATTTCAAAAGATATACAGAATAACAGTTATAACTTGAGAGCAAAAATTTTTCGCTTAATGTGGATAATCGCAAGACTTTCATTTTGCCAATTTATATGAAACATAAAAGCTTTAAATGTAAACCTTACAAGTAATAGTCTCTTTCATATAGAGTTTAAATTGAAAATAATGTTGAGCGATCCTATGCAAAAGTTTGCTAATTATAAGAAAATCAAAATCTTACGAATTTGCGATTATAACACGTGGGAATAATAAATTGCACCCTTGAGCGACTTGATATTGAAAATAGGTAAAGGCCTGCTAATACTACACTTTTGTAGCTTTCTAAGGGTATAAGACAAGACAATGTGTGCGTAAATTATTATGACGAAATTAGCATTGTACCATTGAAGTGAATTGATATCAAACAATTTCAAGCTTGAAATGATTTTGTAGGCTTCTTTCTGATCACTAATGTCCCCCATCTAAATGTGTGCATATTGTTTTCGCAGAATTTGTAAAAACTTAATTTCTTTAGATATACGGATTTTTTTTTTTTTGTGTTAAAATCTGAGATCAACCATTTTGTACTAATTGGGAATAAACTTGTATTTACCGTTTCGGGAAACCAATTAAAGCTTATTTAAGTTTATATCTGTTTTGTTTTACGATTTGTTTGTTTTGTTAATTAAAAGCTTAACAAAAAAAAAAAACAAGTTCCTTGAATATATATGTTTTTTTGCCTACAACATCAATCCTGGACACTTCATTGTGAATTCATTCCGTGTAATGTATTAGTATTTACTTTTGATAAATAAACCAATTGAGAATTAACAAAAATAAGATTGCCAAACATTACCTGAATTAATTGCTTTACTTACAATGCTGGCCTAACAATTACTTCCCTTATTGTATTATTTTCTTGGTCTTTTTTTTTGGAACTAACAACCCACAGGATTATATCAAATATATAAGGGTCTACAACAAAATAAATATTAGAGCTAATGAAGTTGAAACAAAAGAACAAAAAAACTGTGCAAAGCATCAAGAAATTACAATTGAGAAAACTTTAACCAACAGCTTACATGAACTTTTTTTTTGTGCATTTCCCCACACGTCTTTCAATTAAAAACTTTTTTTGAAGAGATCCATATTTCAACAGTATAACAAACTCAACTATTTAAGTTAACAGACAAAAGTTTTCAAGCATATCTCTGTGGCTCAAGTAGAGCGGGAATATTTAACAAAACTTTGTGGTTCATTGATTTTTAGAGAAATTTCTATAGCAAAAAAAACGAAACCGCATTAGATTTTCATATGCAAAAAAAAAAACCAAAAATATCTGCTGAAATAAGGTCTTTGTATGCACCTTTTTCTTGGCTTGACCTAGGCTGAAAACCATAACGGATTTTGGTATTTTCAAACATAGCCATTAGCAAATGTAGTGACCAGCAAATCTTTTGCGAAATTCCCTGGAGCCTTAACTGAAGTAAATGTTTCCCCTTTTTTCAACGTAGAATTCATTTAAGGATCCATTGGTTGAAAAGAAATATATGTGGTTTGAAAAGTTTTTGTTTTTTTCATCTTTTCTCTCTAGTTTTGAACCGCATGACATTGTCTGGCAGACCACTTCTCACAGCCTTGGGATTTCAGAGAAAAGTTTAATCGCAAAGAAACCAAAACTAAGCGGGTGGTCGGTAACTAATTCAAGTATGGTTGATTGTTTTTTTGCCTCGTATATGGCATTGGTTAGTAGTTTGTCATAACCATGAATTAAAGTTTAAGGTCTTAACATTTACTAAATTGAAATATATATATATATATATACATTACATAAAAATTTATTGTATACATAGAAAAAAATATACATTTGATTTATTTTTTTCCCCTTGTTCTTAAAAACAAAGCGGATGACAAAAACTGTATAATTATTTGCTCATTTGACCGAATTGATATGAAAAAGAATTAAAGACCTGCTAATACCATGTGTTCTTAGCTTTCCAAAGATATAAAATACTACAATGTGTGCATGGCTAATTATGACGAAATTAGCATTGCAATATATCTTGCTACATCATCAGATCATTTAAGTGAATTGATATCAAATAACTACAAACTTTAAATGATTAAGTATACATCTTTCTAATCAATAATATTTACCAATTCAATGTGTGCATTATGGTTTTGCAGAATTTGAAATCATAAACTATTCACTTAATTTCATAAGATAAACAGAATAACCATTATAACTTGAGAGCATAAATTTTTTCGCTAACTGTGGATAATTGCAAGATTTTAATGTTCCTAAAATATATATAAAAAAATATTCTCCTTCATATACAATTTAAATATAAAAAAATTTAGTCATCCTTTGCAAAAGTTGGCCAAATATAAGAAAATCAAAATCTTACGATTTGCGAATAGGATTATTGAGATATGGGGATATAATAATTTGCTCACTTCAGCGAATTGATATGAAAAAGAGTTACATACCTTCTAATACTATATGTTCTTTGCTTTCCTTGGATATAAAATAATTCTATGTGTGCATAGTTTATTATGACGAAATTAGTATTGTAATCTGTCTTGCAACTTCATCGAATCATTTAAGCGAATTGATATCAAATAACTTCAAACTCTAAAGGAATAAAAATGTTTCTCCCTAATCAATAATATTTACCAATTCAATGTGTGCATATTGTTTACGGAGAATTTGAAATCGTAAACTATTCGCTAAATTTCAGAAGATATACTGCATAACCATTATAACATGAGAGCACGAATTTTTTGGATAATTAATATTCTCCTTAATATACAATTTAAATAAAAAGAATTAAGTCATCCTTTGCAAAAGTTAGCCAATTATAAAAAAAATCACAATCTTACTATTTGCGAATATGATTATTGAAATATGGGGATATAATAATTTGCTCACTTCAGCGAATTGATATGAAAAAGAGTTACATACCTTCTAATACTATATGTTCTTTGCTTTCCTTGGATATAAAATAATTCTATGTGTGCATAGTTTATTATGACGAAATTAGTATTATAATCGGTCTTGCAACTTCATCGAATCATTTAAGCGAATTGATATCAAATAACTTCAAACTCTAAAGGAATAAAAATGTTTCTCTCCAATCAATATTATTTACCAATTCAATATGTGCATATTGTTTATGGAGAATTTGAAATTGTAAACTTTTCGCTTACAGAATAACAGGGCAAAACAATTTTTGGCTTACTGTGGATAATTGCAAGAATTGTTATGTTGGTAAAAAATCTAAAAAAGATATTCTCCCTCATATACAATTTAAACATTAAATAAAATTAAGTCATCTTTCGCAAACGTTCGCTAATTATAAGAAAATCAAAAGCTTGCGATTTGCGAATATGATTATTGAAATATGGGTGAATAATAATTTGCTCATTTGAGCGAATTGATATGAAAAAAAGTTAAAGGCCCACTAATACCACGTGTTCTTAGCTTTCCCAAGATATAAAATAATACAATGTGTGCATAGTTTATTATGACGCAATTATCATTGTAATCTGTCTTGTAATTTCATCGAATCATTTAAGCGAATTGATATCAAATAACTTCAAACTCTAAAGGAATAAAAATGCTTCTCTCTAATCAATAATATTTACCAAGTCAATGTGTGCACATTGTTTACGGAGAATTTGAAATCGTAAACTTTTCGCTTACAGAATAACAGTTATAACTTGAGGTCAAAAAATTTTTAGCTTACTGTGGATAATTGCAAGATTTGTGATGTTGGTAAAACATTTTAAAATATACTCTCCCTCATATACAATTTAAATATAAAATAAAATTAAGTCATCGTTCGCAAACGTTCGCTAATTATAAGAAATTCAAAATCTTGCGATTTGCTAATAGTATTATTGAAATATGGGGGAATAATAATTTTCTCATTTGAGCGAATTGATATGAAAAATAATTAAAGATCTTCTAATACCACGTGTTCTTAGCTTTCCAAAGATATAAAACAATACAATGTGTGCATAGTTGATTATCACGAAATTAGCATTGCAATCAATCTTATAACGTCATCAGCTCATTTAAAGGAATTGATATTAAACTATCTCAAACTTTAGGTGGTTACGTATGCTTCGTTTTAGTCAATACTATTTACCAATTTAATGTGTGCATATTGTTTTCTCAGAATTTCAAAGCATAAACCCTTCACTTAATTTCAGAGGATATACAGAAAAACCATTATAACTTGAGAGAAAAAATTTTCGCCAATTGTGGAAATTGCAATATTTTGCTGTTGCTAAAAATCTAGAAAATATTCTCCTCCATATGCAGTTTAAAATTACATTACGATAAGTCAACCAGCGCAAAACTTCGCTAATTATAAGAAAATCAAAATCATGTGATTTCTTGCAACTACATCAGATCATTTAAGCGAATTGATAATAAATAACTGCAAACTCTAAATGGAGAAAAATGCTTCCTTCTGGTCAACAATATTTACCAATTCAATGTGTGCATAAATAATTTCGTTAATTGCAGAAGATATACAAAAAAACTTGAGAGCAAACATTTTTCGCTAATTGTGGTTTATCGCAAAGTTTTCATTTTGGCAATTTATATGAAACATAAAAGCTTTAAATATAAAACTTACAAGTAATAGTCTCTGCCATATCGAGTTAAAATTGAAAATAAGTTTGAAGATCCTATGCAAAAGTTTGCTAAATAATTATAATTTTTGCTAATTATAAGAAAATTAAAATCTTGCGATTTTCCATTACGTATAAATTGAGAATTGATATGAAAAATAAGTAAACAGCTGCTAATACTGTACGCTCCTAGCTTTCCAAGTGTTTAAAACAATTTAGTGTGTGCGTAAACTATTATGACGAAATTAGCCGGGTAATTTGTCTGGCAACTTCATCTGATAAGTTATGCGAATTGATTTCAAGTAACATCAAACTCTAAGTGATGAAGAATACTTATATCTGGACAATAGCATTTACCATTTCAATGTGTGCATATTGTTTTCGCAGAATTTGAAATCATAAACACTTCGGTTTGATCAAAATCCATGTAGAAAACTTGATCAAAATCCACGAAGAAAACTCGCTCATGAACTGAATATATTGCGAGAAGGGATGCAACACATTTTAAAAAATAAAATCAACCTAAAACCATTGAAGTTCCAAACAGTGCAAGAGCTAAGGAGTTTCTTCGCTTGCGCTAATGTGGTTTTCTCCGCCGACAAGCCATTCCAAATTGACCATTTTGGCAAACAAAATGTTTGAGTTTTTTTGCATCAAGATAATGACAATCACGAAAGGAGAGCACAAAATCGAGGCGCAAAAAAATTAATTTATTGTGGAAAATTCACATGACAAAAAATTTAACTTCAATTCATTTTTTTTTTCGTTTTCGCTTTTTCGCGACTGGGTCTGCTAACCAATCTACATGAAAAAGGATGATTACCGGGGAGATTAAAAAAGGTTTGTTTTACTCAAAGTATTTCAATTGCCTTTCAACAAAAGACAAATTTTGGGCTGTTTTTTTTTTTTAGCGTGTTCGTTGTATAAAAGGATCCACTGAGATTGTAGGCGGTACACAACATTTACCAAAGAAATCTTAGTTTATTAATTAGTGAAAAAAAAAACATGAAGGCTATTCACAATCCGGGACCAGAGCAGTTATGAGGACAATAGGCAGCGCATAAATTAAATACAGCAAAAAGAAAGAAAAATGTTGTAGGTTCGCCATTTAAATGCTTTAGCCATGATATGGCTGACAGTTATGTATTTAACTTAAACCAGCATGAAATAAATTTACTCTTCTTGAGAAGAGAATAAAACTTGTAGTAGAGCATACACACACACTGCTGCTGTATGGCTTCGAAGGATTATACGGAGAATTTTGTTTTTTTTTTGCTTTGCAAGAAATTCGGTTTTTGTTTTTTTTTTTAATCAAATTCATCTTGCCTGACAGTTAATTAAATATTGTGCCAAATATTCTCAATTGTTAAAGACTTAAATTTATGCAGGATGTTAAAAGATCCCTTTAAGTGAGGACTATAATATGTGTGGCCATTGTTTTATTGGGATTTTTTTTTTTTGGCTATTATTAAATCATTTAAATTAAATGAATGAAATTTTCTAATATTAAAATTTAATTAAAAATAATAGATATTGAACAGTAAACATTTTGCTCTTGCAACTAAATTTCAACAAAAAATCCATTGGAAGATTATTGTCAAGAGCCCTTTTAGACTGATATATTGGTAGAATTGATGGTACTTCATACATTTTCTGTGGATAAATAAAAATACATTTTTGACAAAATTTTCTATAGAAATAAAATTTTGACAGATTTTTCTATAGAAATAAAATTTTTACAAAATTTCTAAAGAAATAAAATTTTGATAAAATTTTCTATAGAAATAAAATTTTGACAAAATTTGTTATAGAAATAAAATGTTGACAAAAATTGTTCTCGAAACAAAATTTTGGCAAAATTTTCTATAGAAATAAAATTTTGACAAAATTTTCTATAGGTATAAAATTTTGGCAAAAGTATCTATAGAAATAAAATTTTGACAAAATTCTCTATAGAAATAAAATTTTGAAAAAATTTTTTATAGAAATAAAATTTTGACAAAATTTGTTATAGAAATAAAATTTTGACAAAATTTTTTATTGAAATAAAATTTTGAAAAAATTTTCTATAAAAAATAAAATTTTGAAAAAATTTTCTATAGAAATAAAATTTTAACATAATTTTCTATAGATATACAATTTTGACAAAATTTTCTATAGATATACAATTTTGACAAAATTTTCTATAGAAATGAAATTTGACTAATTTTCTATAGAAATAAAATTTTGAAAAAAATTTTGACCAAATTTTCTATAGAAATAAAATTTTGACAAAATTTTCTTAGAAATAAAATTTTGACAAAATTTTTTATAGATATAAAATTTTGGCAAAATTTTCTTAGAAATAAAATTTTTTTATAGAAATGAAATTTGACTAATTTTCTATAGAAATAAAATTTTGAAAAAAATGTTGACCAAATTTTTTATAGAAATAACATTTTGACAAAATTTCTATAGAAATAACATTTTGACAAAATTTCTATAGAAATAAAATGTTGACAAAATTTCTATAGAAATAAAATTTTGACAAAATTTGTTATAGAAATAAAATGTTGACAAAATTTGTTATAGGAATAAAATTTTGACCAAATTAGTTATAGAAATAAAATTTTGACAAAATTTGTTATAGAAATAAAATTTTGACAAAATTTGTGATAGAAATCAAAGTTGGACGAAATTTTCTATAGAGATAAAATTTTGACAAAATTTTCTTTAGAAATAAAATCTTGACAAAATTTTCTATAGAAATAAAACTTTGACAAAATTTTCTATAGAAAGTAAATAATGTTGACAAAATTTTCTGTAGAAATGAAGTTTGACCAATTTTCTATAGAAATAAAATTTTGAAAAAAAATTTTGACAAAATTTTTATAGATATAAAATTTTGACAAAATTTTCTATAGAAATGAAATTTGACTAATTTTCTATAGAAATAAAATTTTGAAAAAAAATGTTGACCAAATTTTCTATAGAAATGACATTTTTACAAAATTTTCTATAGATATAAAATTTGGACAAGATTTTCTATAGAAATAAAATTTTCACAAAATTTTTTTATAGAAATAAAATTTTGACAAAAATTTCCAAAACAAAAAAAATTACAAAATTTTCTATAAAAATAACATTTTGAAAAATTTCCCAATTTTGTCAATTTTTTTTAATAGAAATAGAATTTTGGCAAAAAAAATTGAGAAAGTTTTCTGTAAAAATAAAATTTTCTATAGAAATAAAATGTTAACAAAATTTTCCAAAAGAAAAGAAGAATTGATATAGAAATAAAATTTTGACAAAATTGTCCAAAAGAAAAAAAATTGACAAAATTTTCGGATATCGGCTGAAACATGTATTACAAAAGGTAAAAGGTATTACATCTTTCGCAGGGGTACTACGGTACTGACAAGGGTACTGGTAGACTACGGTACTGACAAATTTCCACAGCCCAGTGAAATATGTCTCAAGCATTTTATATACTAATTTTCAAAATAACATTTTGAATTTAATTCAATTCAAAATAAAATTTTGAATTGAATTTTCACAATTTTCAATGAACAACAAAATGTGATTTTGGTACCATCCATAACAAATCATTTCAAGGATATTGTCATCAATTAGCATTAAGCACAACTATTTATGACACACACCACCATGACCCAACATGGCAAATACATTAAGTAGTAATATATTGATTTCGATTAGCTCATTGATGGAATAAATTAACATCTTAACAGAGTCCTTGACTTCAATTCTGAAATGATTTATTAGCAAAAGACCAAGGATTACATTTGAACTCATTGAATTCATCAAACCATAGTAGAAATAGAAAAAAAACTCAAAACTTAACCAAATAAAATCAAGTGATTCTATAATTCCTAATGATTTATTAAAAAAAAATCTTTAAAAATATTGGCAAGAGTTATCTACTATCGAATAGAAGAATAAATAAGGAGTGTCCTTGTAATAAGGAGTGTCCTTGTAATAAGGACAAAAGAAATTGTTTTGATTTGTTTTGTTCCGTTAACTAATGTAAAGCCATATGCAGAAAGATAATTCACTGAAGCATTACCCATATCATAGAAGTATTTGAAGGCTATTTGTTTTGGAATTAATGATTGAAATCTTAAATAACTTGCGATGAATAATCCATATGAGATATACTTGTGATAAATGCTAAGCTATAATTTTTGGTCATTTCTGTATCATATTATCATATTATTATGTGGTCAGGGTATAATATCAAGGACATCACAGTGCAACATAAAAATTCAAAAAAAAAAAATCATTTATTCCAGTTGAAAGTACTTGATAAGAGGAAAAAAGAAATTTCTGGATTTTGCTACATGAGTTGCCATTCGTTTTTTATGAACGTAAATAGTTTTTTCGACAAATTCGATATTGGGCATTTTTTTTTTGCAATCTTCTTTTTTTTCTTGAAAAATACAGAGAATTCTTTTTGCATTCTGCAAATTCATACGACCAATCCTGGCAACCATTTGTGAAATCTTGCTTTTCGTGTATTATATACGTAACAACAAAATAAATGCGTATTTTCAAAACTTTCTATAGAAAAAAATTTTGACAAAATTTTCTATAGCAAACATTTTTGACAAAATTTTCTAAAGAAATAAAATTTTTACAAAATTTTCTATAGAATTAAAATTTTTGCAAAATTTTCTATAAAAATAAAATTTTGATAAAATTTTCTATAGAAATACAATTTTGACAAAATTTTCTATAGGAAAAAAATTTACAAAATTTTGTAAAGAAGAAAAAATTGACAAAATTATCTATAGAAATAAATCTATAGAATAAATAATATCTATAGAACAAAATGTTGACAAAATTTTCTATAGAAAAATATTTTGGCACAATTTTCTATAAAACAGAAATTTGACAAAATTCTCTATAGAAATAAGATTTTGGCAAAATTTTCTTTAGAAATAATATTTTGAGAACGGCTTTAAGAGAAATAAAATTTTGACAAAATTTTCTATATAAGTAAATTAAAAAAAATTATAGAAATAAAATTGCGACAACAGTTTCTTGAGAAATTAAGTTTTGACAAAATTTTTTATAGAAAAAAAATTTCTATAGACATAAAATTTTGACAAAATTTTCTATAGAAATAAAATTTTGAAAAAAATTTCTATGGAAATAAAATTTTGACAAAATTTTCTATAGATATAAAATTTTGACAAAATCTCTATAGAAATAAATTTTTGACAACATTTCTATAAAAAGAAAATTTTGACAAAATGTTTATAGAAATAAAATTTTGACAAAATTTTCTATAGAAATAAAATTTTGACAAAAGAAATAAAATTTTGATAAAAACTTCTATAAAAAGAAAATTTGACAAAATTTTATATAGAACAAAAATTTTAACAAAAATATCTATAGAAAAAAAAATTGACAAAATTTTCTATAGAACAGAAATTTTGAAAAAATTTTCTATAGAAATAAAATTTTGTCAAAAATTTGTATAGAAAAAAATTTTTGACAAAATTTTCTATAGAAAAACATTTTGACAAAATTGTCTATAGAACAAAAATTTTGACAAAAATTTATATATACATAAAATTTTGACAACATTTTCTATAGAAATAAAATTGCGAAAAAAAATTTCTAAAGAAATAAAATGTTGACAAAATTTTCTATAGAAATAAAATTTTGACAAAAGTTTCTAGAGAAATAAAAATTTGGAACAAATAAAATAACAAATTGACTAAAATTTCTGTAGAAAAAAATTTTTGGCAAAATTTTCTATACAAAAACATTTTGACAAAATTTTCTATAGAACAAAAATTTGGACAAAAATTTTTTATAGAAATAAAATTGCGAAAAAAATTCTAAAGAAATAAAATTTTGAAATGAAATTTTGACAAAATTTTCTATAGGAATAAAATTTTGACAAAATTTTCTATAGAAATAAAATTTTGACAAAAATTTCTATAAAAAGAAAATTTGACAAAATTTTCTACAGAACAAACATTTTGACAAAAATTTCTATGACATAAAATTTTGAAAAAACTCTCTACAGAAATAAAGTTTTGACAAGATTTTTTATAGAAACGAAATTCTGACAAAATTTTCTATAGGAATAAAAATTTGACAAAATTTTCTATAGAAATAAAATTTTGACAAAAAATTTCTATAGACATAAAATGTAAAAAAAAAAATTCTACAGAAATAAAATTTTTAATAAATTTTCCTTAGAAATGCAAATTTGACACAAATTTCCTTAGAAATAAAATTATGACAAAAATTTCTATAAAAAATTTGACAAAATGTTCTTTAACAAAAATTTCTATAGACATACAATTTTGACAAAATTTTCTATAGAAATAAAATTTTGACAAAATTTTCTATAGAAATAAACTTTTGACAAAATGTTCTGTAGGAATAAAATTTTGACAAAATTTCCAAAGAAATAAAATAGTGGCACAATTTTCTACAGAAATAAAATTTTGACAAAATTTTCTATAAAAATACAATTTTGAAAAATGTTTCTATAGAAATAAAATTTTGACAAAAAATTCTATAGAAATAAAATTTTGACAAAATTTTCTATAGAAAAACATTTTGACAAAATTTTCTATAGAACAAAAATTTTGACATAAATTTCTATAGACATACAATTTTGACAAAAAAATTCTAAAGAAATAAAATTTTGAAAAAAAAAATTCTAAAGAAATAAAATTTTGACAAAATTTTCTATAGATATAAAATTTTGACAAAATCTCTATGGAAATAAAATTTGACAAAAATTTCTATAAAAAGAAAATTTGATAAAATTTTCTATAGAACAAAAATTTCAATAAACATAAAATTTTGACAAAAATTTCTATAGAAAATTGCGAAAAAAATTCTAAAGAAATAAAATTTTTTTCATTCGTTTTGTTTTGATATTGTTGGTTTTTGTTCTTTAATCATTGTTGTTGGTTTTTTGATTTCAGCTTAAAAACCATACATTGACTAAACTACAAGTGTAGCTTAACCAACAGAGGAAAAGAATATTTGTCAAATTTATTTGGGCAAAGCCCTATAGACTGCAAGATGGTTGGATGGACGCACGTTTCGGAATTACCACATTCCTCATCAGCATCCTCTACTTGCAGCAAAACTATCAACCAATTATCAGAATAAATTCAGGCAGTTCATTAAATCCAACAATAAACCACACCGCAGTCTATAGGGCTTTGTCCAAATAAATTTGACAAACATTCTTTTCCTCTGTTGGTTAAGCTACACTTGTAGTTTAGTCAATGTATGGTTTTTAAGCTGAAATCAAAAAAACAACAACAATGAAATAAAATTTTGACAAAATTTTCTATGGAAATAAAATTTTACAAAATTTTCTATAGAAATAAAATTTTGACAACATTTTTCTCAGAAATAAAATTTTGACAAAATTTTTCTCAGAAATAAAATTTTGACAAAATTTTTTACAGAGATAAAATTTTGACAAAATTTTTTACGGAGATAAAATTTTAACAAAATTTTCTAGAGTAATATAATTTTGACAAAATTTTCTAATGTAATAAAATTTTGACAAAACTTTCGATAGGAATAAAATTTTGAAAAATTTTCAATAAAAATAAAATTTTGACAAAAATTTCTATGACATAAAATTTTGACAAAATTTTCTATAGAAATAAAATTTTGACAAAATTTTCTATAGAAACGAAATTTTGATAAAATTTTCTATAGAAAAACATTTTGACAAAATTTTCTATATACATAAAATTTTGACAAAATTTTCTATATACATACAATTTTGACAAAATTTTCTATAGAAATAAAATTTTGAATAAATTTTCCTTAGAAATAAAATTTTGACAAAAATTTCTATAAAAAAATTTGACAAAATGTTCTATAGAAATAAAATTTTGATAGAAGTTTTTATAGAAAAACATTTTGACAAAATTTTCTATATACATAAAATTTAGACAAAATTTTCTATAGAAATAAAATTTTGAATAAATTATCCTTAGAAATAAAATTTTGACAAAAATTTCTATAAAAAAATTTGACAAAATGTTCTATAGAAATAAAATTTTGACAGAAGTTTCTATAGAAATAAAATTTTGACAAAATTTTCTATAGAAATAAAATATTGAAAAATTTTTCTATAGAAATAAAATTTTGACAAAATTTTCTACAGTAATAAAATTTTGACAAAATTTCCAAAGATATAAAATAGTGGCACAATTTTCTACAGAAATAAAATTATGACAAAATTTTCTATAGAAATAAAATTTTGAAAAATTTTTCCATAGAAATAAAATTTTGACAAAAGTTTCCAAAGAAATAAAAATTTGGCACAAATGTGATTAAAATATTCAAAATAATTGGTTTCAAATTTGGTCGAATTTTCTTAAAATTTTAGTAGGTTATTTTGGGCACAAGTAGCAATCGTTATTTGGATACGCATTGTTTTGTATATGAAAAACGAAACAAAAAATACAATTTGCAAAAAATTTTGTAAATGAGTGCTCGTATGAAGTTTGTATGTACTAAAAAAATTTTCATAATTTTATAGGCTACATTTCTTCCCTTAATGGTTTGGTAAAAAATTCCAATAGCCCAGCAAAAAAAATTGAAAGTTCTTCTAAAGGCACAAGTGTAAAAGCGCTTCCAAAAATGTCCTACCAAAGATGTTCTTTATTTAAGTTAAGTTACCAACAGGTTAAGAATTAATAAAATAGTGCAAATAATTTAATTTTTTCCCGAAAAAAATGCTACATCCTTTTTAGAAAAATTGCGAATTTTTTAAAATATTTGATGTCAAACGTTCCAGACAAGCGTTATAATGCATTAAAAATCATAAAATAATTCTAATACTTATTTATTCGTCAAAAAAATTACAAAATTTCTTAATTCACTTCCAATCACTGGATTCGCATCACAACTTAACAAGTGATGCAAATCCAAAAATAACATTTTCACTACTTTTTTGGTGACGCTTTTTTTGCTGGGAGTTTAGGAGTTTAAGAGCTGTGGACATTTTTGGGGTTTTTAACATGAAAATTAAATTTTGCCGACTTAATAGATTCGGTTTTTTTAGTGGCCGAGTCAAGAGTTAAAACTTTGCTGAAGACTGCAAAAACAAAACACTGCCATTTCATCATCAAGGATATTAAGGTATTTAATAAAATTTGTTTGCAATATAAACATTTATTTAAATTCTTTACAATAACTCTTAAAACTAACCTTGTTTTTGCTTGTCTACTCTTGTTTCATAGAATTCTTTAATATTCAATTTCATTTCTCATTCAACAGCTTGGGCTTAATTTGAGAGAGAGGGAGAGAGAGAGAGAGAAGACAGAGAAAAAATTCAACACAGCCTGCAGTTTTGTTTTACACTTTCATACTTTTGTATGTTAGTTGTTATCCCATTTTTTGTGTTCATCCTATCGCACATTCTTTTCTCTCTCACTCTCACTATTATGGGCTGACAAATTTCCAGGCATTTACCTCATTCATGGTGTTACAACCAAACGAAATGAAATGAAATATCTTTTTAGTCAAATAGACAAATGGCAACGGATGGTTGGACAAATGGAACAGACATCAGGAAAAAAGTATCCCCAACAAAATAAAAAAAAAACTGGACAGTGCTTAACGAGGTACAATAACAAAAAAAAATGTGTCAGTTGGCCAAACAGACAGACACCCATTTGGAGATTGATTTCAATGTTTTTGGCATATATTTAAATAAATTTTATATGGGGAAAAATGGGCTTTAAGAAGATTTTAAGTTATGATGCCTAAAGAGAATATCATGCTCTGAGAGCTGATTGTTTTTTTTTTTTTCTTTTGTTTTTGGTTCATTCAACCCAAAAATTGTCCATCTCTTGTTGTTATCGAAATTATGTTGTTGCATAAAGGAAATATATCAGCATGTTTTTTTTTTTCCTTACCAGGCATCCTTTTTGTGAAGGATTATTATTATTTTTTTTTTGTTTCTTCTGGTATCCCAACGATAAAATAATGAAGTGTAACAATTGAGCAAAAGAAAACTTAAATATACTACAGCAACATCTGCAAGAGTTTTCCAATTTTTCCCCCAAAAACATTCAAAAAGGCCTTAATATATAAAAAAAAAAAGAAACGAGACTTTTCGTAATAACTTAATCTGTAAATAAAATTAAAAAAGGGTTTAATGCCAACAGTAAAAACAACGTTTAAAAAAGGCCAAACTGAAATAACAGTGTTTTGAAGATGTTATATTTTAGAAGGAAGAGAAAAACACAAAATTATTTTGGTGCACCTTTTTCATAGTCTTTAAATAAAAAAAAAAAAAAATAAATAAACAAGTTAATCAGTCATTACATTGGCCCAATCTGAAGTTGGTATGGAAACCCCATTGGATTCGAATTCTTGGTTGGTACAGTAAATATAAGTTAATTTTTATACCCTAAACCACATAGTGGTCAGGGTATAATAAGTTTGATCGGCCAAAATATGTGCCTACCAGAAATATTGATTTTAGACACCATAAAATATATACCGATCGACTCAGAATCACCTCCTGAGTCGATCTAGCGCTTGGTGTCCGTCCGTCCGTCCGTCCGTCCATGTATTTGTTGTTCACAGGATTCCGGTCGCAATTATTAACCGATTTTGATGAAAGTTGGTACAGGGAGTTTTTTGGGCACAAGGACGAACGCTATTGAATTTGGAAGAAATCGGATCAAATTTAGATATAGCTTCCATATATATGTATCGCCCGATTTCGACAAATGGGGTCACGTTGCACGTTTTTTCAAACGGATCGTCACCAAATTTGGCAAAAGGTAATCTTTTCCATTGCCCTTCAAGTCTGCAAAATTTCATCCAAATCGGTTCAGATTTAGATATAGCTCTCATATATATGTATCGCCCAATTTTCACAAATTTGGCCACAAAACCTTTATTTATCAACCGATCTTACTCAAAGTTGGCTAAATATAATCTTCTATAGCACTAACTATATGTGCAAAAAATCATCGAAATCGGTTCAGATTTGGCTATAGCTCCCATATATAAATATGTACCGCCCGATTTTTCTAAATTTGGCCATAAAACCCTTATTTATCAACCGATCTTACCCAAATTTGGCTAAATGTAGTCTTCTATAGCACTAACTATATGTGCAAAAAATCATCGAAATCGAATCAGATTTAGATATAGCTCCCATATATATGTATAGCCCGATTTTCCAAAATTTGGCCATAAAACCCTTATTTATTAACCGATCTTACTAAAAGTTGGCTAGATCCAGTCCTCTATAGTACTAAATATATGTGCAAAATTTCATCGAAATCGGTTCAAATTTAGATATAGCTCCCATATATATGTATACCCCGATTTTCCCAAATTTGGCCATAGAACCCTTATTTATTAACCGATCTTACTAAAAGTTGGCTAGATCCAGTCCTCTATAGTACTAACTATATGTGCAAAATTTCATCGAAATCGGTTCAAATTTAGATATAGCTCCCATATATGTATCGCCCGATTTTGAAAAATTCGCCCCTAATAACCTTATGTTTGACCATACAGGCCTCATTTCGTAATTGATCTTACTCAAATCTTGCACAAGGTAACCTTTTGTGGTATTAATCAAACCAGCAAAATATTATGCAAATTGGTTGAGATTTAGATATAGCTTCCATATATATGCATCGCTCGATTTTCCCAAATTTGGCCATAGTACTCTTATTTATTAACCAATGTTACTCAAATTTCAAATTTTGATGTACTAGCCGATCGTACTTATACGTACTTGTAGCTCTTACATAAGAATATTGCTCGATTTTTACAAATTTGTATTTATTACCCACACTAATTTAACGATTTTATCTTTTTTTAATAATGGGCTTAATATTAGTGGCATACTAACTCCGTAGGCGCAATATCAACACAGCCAGTAGAGGAAATTCCCTATATGTAGGGTTTTTCTAATATTTAGCGTCTTGTAGGGACCTAGGACCACAATGTAGGGACATTTTCACTCAACACAATTTGTAATAATTTTTACATTTTGATGGCTCTAGAGGAGGAAATTAGAAGCCGGCAAGGCTTGATCTTTAACAATGTGTGGTAAACTTTATTCCTGTAGAAAATTTTGTCAACATTTTATTTCTATAGAACATTTTGTCAAAATTGTATTTCTATAAAAATTTTTTTCAAAATATTTTTTCTATAAAAAATTTTCTCAAAATTTTATTCCTGTGGAATTTTTTCTCAAAATTTTATTTCTATAGAATTTATTGCCAAAATTTTATTTCTATAGAAAAATTTCTCACAAAAATTTGTTTATAGAAACTTTTTCCAAAATTTTATTTTTATAGAGATTTAACAAAAAAGATTACTAATTTGGGTAGAATTCTACCAACTGTGGCAACCGTGGTGGTAATACAAATTTATATTCTAAGTTATATACGTTGCATATTCATGTTTTAAGATAATAAAGTACTCAGAACCATTTTTGTTTTGTAAAATTTTTTAAATTTAACGAAAAATATAGTAGGGAAAATTGTTTGGGAATGTATGGGAAAGTAGGGAACTTTTTTTGTCCTTGTAGGGTAAACCGAACATTTTTCCTGGCAACATTGGCTATGAGCTATAGTCAGATTGACACAAAGCACCCATAGACATGTACCCCTTAATTTTCTTAAATATGCAACTGCGGTTTATCTCCCAGACCTATATGTTACCCCACAAATGCTTATGATTACTAATTCTGTAATGGTGGTTTAGGGTATGATATAGTCGGCCCCGCCCGACTTTCTACTTTACTGACTTGTTTTTAGTTAAAAAAATATGTTTCGACAAGTAAGCCGAGAAATTGATCGATACACTTTAATTTTTTTTAAAGAAATTTTCAAAAATGTATTTGTCCTTGCTGCGTTTATACCCGATAATATTCAGAAAATTTTAATTTATTGCAAAAACTTCCTAAAATAAAAGATTTTTTCATACAACCTGGTACAATAGCGCGTATGATTAATTGTATTGAAAGTTCTATGGAGCGTATGATTATTAGTTATAAAAAAAATGTTGAATTCATTTTGAGAATACTACTCTTATAATCATTTCACCAAAAAAGGTTAAAAGTTAAAGTGGCAGCCCGATTAAGATTCAGGCTCACTTAGACTATTCAGTCCATTGTGATATTCACCAAAAAAAATCGCAAAAGATTTCACAGTTTACTTTCAGTTTTTGCACTGTTGGCAAATATTCTTGTTTTATACCACAGCATCCAAATTATAATGAATATAAAGTTTAGAAAGCAGACATCTGTCCTTAACTCATATTATGGGATTTCCAATAAGAGAAGTTTTTTTGGTATTTAAAGAAAAATTTAATTTGTTAAGATATACGCTAAAATTATTTATTTTAAATAATAGAGACGAGGACACGCTCTTAACAATAGAAAGCAACATCAGCCAAATGATCATATTATTAGCTTTTCATGAAATTTTATACAAGAAACGATTCTGCTGTACTTAACATACATGCGTTTTCGATGTTGCATAGTGTAATTCAGTGAAACGAATATTATCTGTGTTTGTATAATGTGCACTAAATTGTTAATGCTTTTCGTAGTGCAGATTCATGGAAATGTTAATACTTTATGGGAATTTTGGTAAATGCATGTAAATTATTTAATTTGGAATTTTAATTCTCAGAATCATAAATGTGTGAATAAATTTAACAGCTATTAATCCATGTTAAAATTAATTTTTTCTTCCAACCAAATGAAACACAATCTGTTCCAGATGATAAAAGTGTTATTGCGCTCCATTAAAATATTATTTTAAATTCGTGTTATTGTTGTAATATTAAAGTATAATTAATTGTAGGAAAATGTTTTGCAATGGTGATGATGATTATTGTGTTACAAGTTTTATAAGCATATATTTTTAAATACAATAGCATATAGAACAAATTGTAAATATGAATTTGTTTATACTTTTTCTGTTCAATTCGTTTACAAAGTTGACAATATAGGGGGTTTACTATCACGCTTGCCACAGTTGGTGGAATTCTACTAAAAATGGTAGATTTAGTATATTGTTTGGTAGTATTCGTGACGTTTTGGTAGATTTTGCAACTATCTCGCTCAACTAAGAGTTACTTCAATTTTATATACAAAATTTTGAGAAAATTTGAGAAATTGAATTAAAATTTTTAGAAAATTTTCTATAGAAATAAAATTTTGAGAAAATTTTCTATAGAAATAAAATTTTGAGAAAATTTTATATAGAAATAAAATTTTCAAAATAAATAAAACTATGAGAAAATTTTCTATAGAAATAATATTTTGACAAAATTTTCTATGGAAATAAAATTTTGACAAAATTTTCTATGGAAATAAAATTTTGACAAAATTTTCTATAGAAATAAAATGTTGACAAAATTTTCTATAGAAATAAAATTTTGACAAAATTTTCTATAGAAATAAAATTTTGAGAAAATTTTTTATAGAAATAAAATTTTGAAAAAATTTTCTATACAAATAAAATTTTGACAACATTTTCTATAGAAATAAAATTTTGAGAAAATTTTCTATAGAAATAAAATTTTGACAAAATTTTCTATAGCAATAAAATTTTGTCAAAATTTCCCATAGAAATAATATTTTTAAAAATTTTTCTATAGAAATAAAATCTTGACAAAATTTCTTATAAAGATAAGATTTTCAAAAAATTTTCTATAGAAATAAAATTTTTACAAAATTTTCTAAAGAAATAAAAATTTGACAAAATTTCTATTAAAATAAAATTTTGAGAAAATTTCATATAGAAATAAAATTTTGACAAAATTTTCTATGGAAATACTATTTTGACAAAATTTTCTATGGAAATAAAATTTTGTTAGAAATAAAAATTTTGACAAAATTTTTTATCGGAATAAAATTTTGACAAAAGTTTCTAGAAAAAATAAAATTTTGACAAAATTTTCTATAAAAATAAAATTTTTACAAACTTTTCTATAGAAAAGAATTTTTGACAAAATTTTCTATAAAATAAAATTTTGAGAAATTTTTGTATAGAAATAAAATTTTTAGAACATTTTGTATAGAAATGAAATTTTGAGAAAATTTTCTATAGTAATAAAATTTTGAAAAAATTTTCTATAAAAATAAAATTTTGACAAAATTTTCTATGGAAATAAAATTTTGACAAAATTTTCTATGGAAATAAAAGTTAAACAACATTTTTTATAGAAATAAAATTTTGACAAAATTTTCTATAGAATTAAAATTTTTACAAAATTTTCTATAGAAATAAAATTTTGACAAAGGTTTCTATATATATATAAAATTTTGACAAAATTTCCCATAGAAATAAAATTTTGAGAAAATTTTCTCTATAAATAAAATTTTAACAAAATTTTCTATAAAAATAAAATTTTGACAAAATTTCTATTAAAATAAAATTTTGAGAAAATTTTCTATAGAAATAACATTTTGACAAAATTTTTTATCGGAATAAAATTTTGACAAAATTTTCTAGAAAAATAAAATTTTGATAAAATTTTAAAAATAAAATTTTTACAAAATTTTCTATAGAAATAAAATTTTGACAAAGGTTTCTATATATATAAAACTTTGACAAAATTTCCCATAGAAATAAAATTTTGAGAAAATTTTCTGTATAAATAAAATTTTAACAAAATTTTCTATAAAAATAAAATTTTGACAAAATTTCTATTAAAATAAAATTTTGGGGAAATTTTCTATAGAAATAAAATTTTGACAAAATTTTTATCGGAATAAAATTTTGACAAAATTTTCTAGAAAAATAAAATTTTGATAAAATTTTCTATAAAAATAAAATTTTTACAAAATTTTCTTTAGAAATAAAATTTTGACAGAATTTTCTATAGAAATTAAATTTTGACAAAATTTTCTATGGAAATACTATTTTGACAAATTTTTCTATGGAAATAAAATTTTGTTAGAAATAAAAATTTAGAAAAAATTTTTTATCGGAATAAAGTTTTGACAAAATTTTCTAGAAAAATAAAATTTTGACAAAATTTTCTATAAAAATAAAATTTTTATAAAATTTTCTATAGAAATAAAATTTTGACAGAATTTTCTATAGAAATTAAATTTTGACAAAATTTTCTATGGAAATACTATTTTGACAAAATTTTCTATGGACATAAAATTTTGACAAAATTTTTATCGTAATAAAATTTTGACAAAATTTTCTATAGAAATAAAATTTTAAGAAAATTTTCTATAGAAATAAAATTTTGAGAAAATTTTCTATAGAAATAAAATTTTGACAAATATTCTAGAGAAATTAAATTTTGACAAAATTTTTTATGGAAATAAAATTTTGAAAAAAGTTGTTATCGAAATAAAATATTTACAAAATTTCCTAAAGAAATACAATTTTGACAAAATTTTCTATAGAAATAAAATTTTGACAAATACAATTTTGACAAAATTTTCTATAGAAATAAAATTTTGACAAAATTTCCTATAGAAAGAAAAGTTTTACAAAATTTTCTTAAAAATAAAGTTTTGACAAAATTTCTTATAGAGATAAGATTTTGAGAAAATTTTAACAAAATTTTCTCTAGGAATAAAATTTTGATAAAATTTTGTGTAGGAATAAAATTTTGATAAAATATTATCTAGGAATAAACTTTTGATAGAATATTTTGTAGGATAAAATGCCACAGAAATTTGATCAAAATTTGCAAAATAATTTTTTTTTTGTAGTTTTATGGTAAAATTTTTATCAAATGTTGGCAGATTAGTTTTGATTCGAGTAGCAACCGTGATGACGGACGGACAGATCAATATGGCTATATAACTTATAGAGAAATTACACGAAATCTTTTCTAAGAATTTTTTGCTCTACAATAACTGATTCTTGTAATATCGTAAGTAATATCTAAAGGGAAATTATTTCCATTTGAAAAATTAAATTAACCACTCCCCCCATAAAAAAAAAAAATTCAAAAACACTGTGCACCTCTCTAAGGCTTAACATTAACGTCACTCAAAAAATGTGATGTTAAAGAAATTATGCTTTAGTCTCAGATGTTTGCGTTTATTTAGTTTAGCATTATACTGTTTCAGTTATTACTTTTTCAAGTTTGCCTCCGGTCCTATTTGGGGTCTTAAGTTTCTTCGAAGAAGAGAGAGAGTGAGAGCAAAAAATACCAGCGAATAAAACAATTTGGCTAAACCAGTAGACTGTTTGCTACTGATGATCCAAAAGTCCAACAACTTTTCTTCTTTTTGTCTTCTATTAAGAGTTGGGGTAGATTCGTGGGAAAACTTCATAAAACAAAAACATTTCAGTTTTTTTTTTGCGTGCTATTTTTCGTTTTATTTTTATATAAATTGCGGTATTTTCACTCTTAATTAAAGCACATTACCAAGCCAAACAAGACAGGGTCCCAAGTTTCCATGATATGGCAACGTAATAAATTAACGTGGGCACCCACATTAGACCACGAACATGTTTCCAGTAATACTACCAGCACCCATAAACAAAGAGACATGTATTCGTCCTTACAATGGCTCAACTCAGGCTGAGACTGTGGTGAGTATGGTGGTTTTGATGGTCTGTCGACTGTAAATATAGACTTTTTTGTTTTTTTCATAAATTTTCTTGGATCCTACCAAACCAAACCAAACGTTCCAATAAACAACAAGAGAAACAAAATATAAATCATCAATCTTTTTTGTATTTAGGTTTACCCCCTCTTCAGTGTGTGTGTGTATTTTCTGTTCTGTGGATCCTCTTTGAACTCCTATACCAGCTTAGAGTAAATGCGAATATCCGTATGACTCTTCTTACTTCCACATCTCCATTGTGCAATTATTTTTGTAATATCAGTATTAAATTTTTCAACCTCTCCCTCTCCCATACCCATGACTAACATATGAGAAGAATTCACACACTGATGTTCATGTCAACTTTTACAGACTGCATTAATGGCACAAAATTAAATTTTTGCATAACTTCACGATCTAATAAATAAATAAAATTCTTTAGTCTTTGGTGATGGTGATGTAGGCAACGTAGCTAAGGGGAACTGTGAGAGTGAGCGGGAGAGATAAAGAGAGGGAGAGTTTCGTATTAGTGTAGTGTAGTGTTGAGTGAGAAATATGTTTCCGAATAAATGTTCTATACGATGACAGCACTTGGTAATGCATCACCCATACTGTGGGGCAAAATGTAGAGTATTTTTACTGTTACTACAATGGCAGAGAGAGAGGACCTTCCAATTGAATTAAAATAAAAATACAAAAAAAACTTTAGTTAATATTAGGACCCAGCAAACAGTGTGTAGCACAAAACAATGACATTATTCTGCTTGTAGAGGAAATAAACGAATATCGCTTCTTGAAATTAAAGTTTCATGAGCACGGTTGCCCTGATGGTGCAATTATACCAAAAATGGTAGATATTTTACGGATTGGTAGAATTTTCAAAATATTGCTGTCCACTTAAGACGTACTTCAAGTTTGAATAGAAATTATAGAATTGTAGAAAGTTTAGCAAAAGTGTCTATAGAAATAAAATTTAGACAAAATTTTCTATAGAAATAAATATTTGACAAAATTTTCTACACAAATTAAATTTTAACAAAATTTTCTATAGTAGTAAAATTTTGACAAAATTTTCTATAGAAATAAAATGGTCAAAATAACATTTTGACCAAATTTTCTATAGAAATAACATCTTGACCAAATTTTCTACAAAAAATAAAATTTTGACAAAACTTTCTATAGAAATAAAATTTTGACAACATTTTCTATACAAATAAAATTTTGACAAATTTTTTTATAGAAATAATATTTTAACAAAATTATTTATACGAAAATAATTTAAACAAAATTTTCTACTGAAAAACATTTTGACAAAATTTTCTATAGAAATAAAATTTTGACAAAATTTTCTATAGAAATACAATTTTGACAAAATTTTCTATAAAAACGAAAATTTTGATAAACTTTTCTGTTTTGACATAATTTTCTTTAGAATAAAATTTAGACAACATTTTCTTTAGCATAAAATTTAGACAAAATTTTCTATAGAAATAAATTTTTGACAAAATGTTCTATAGGAATAAAATTTTGACACAATTTTCTACCGAAAAAATATTTTGATAAAATTTTCTATTGAAATAAAATCTTGACATAGTTTCCTATAAAAATCAAACTTTGACAATACTTTCTGTAAAAACAATATTTTGACAAAATTTTCTATAGAAATAAAATTTTTGACAAAATTTTTTATAGAAATAATTTTTTGACAAAATTTGCTTAAAAAATAAATTTTTGACAAAATTTTCTATAGATATAAAATTTTGACAAAATTTTCTACAGAAATAAAATTTTTGACAAAATTTTCTATAAAAAAGAAAATTTTGATAAATTTTTCTATAAATATAAAATTTGGGCCAAATTTTTTGTACAAATAATTTTTTGACAAAATTTGCTTTAAAAAAATTTTTTTTGACAAAATTTTTTATAGATATAAAGTTTTGACAAAATTTTCTAACGGAATAAAATTTTGATAAACTTTTTCTATAGATATAAAATTTTGACAAAATTTTCTATAGAAATAATATTTTGACAAAATTTTTTAAAGGAATAAAATTTAGACTACTGAAAAAACATTTTGACGAAATTTTCCATAGAAATAAAATATTGACAAAGTTTTCTACAAAAATCAAATGTTGACAAATTTTCTATAGAAATAAAATTTTGACAAAATTTTCTATGGAAATAAAATTTTGACAAAATTTTCTATGGAAATAAAATTTTGACAAAATTTTCTATACAAACGAAAATTTTGATAAACTTTTCTGTTTTGACATAATTTTCTTTAGCATAAAATATAGACAAAATTTTCTATAGATATAAAATTTTGAAAAAATTTTCTATAGATATAAAATTTTGAAAAATTTTCTATAGATATAAAATTTTGAAAAATTTTCTATAGATATAAAATTCTGAAAAATTTTCTATAGATATAAAATTTTGAAAAATTTTCTATAGATATAAAATTTTGAAAAATTTTCTAAAGGAATAAAATAAATAATATTTTGACAAAATTTTTTATACAAATAAAATTTTGACACAATTTTCTACCAAAAAAATATTTTGATAAAATTTTCTATAGAAATAAAATATTGACAATGTTTTCTATAAAAATCAAATTTTGACAATACTTTCTGTAAAAATATTATTTTGACAAAATTATCTATAGAAATAAAATTTTTGATAAACTTTTCTATAAAAAAGAAAATTTTGATAAACTTTTCTATAGATATAAAATTTTGACAAAATTTTTATAGAAATAATTTTTTGACAAAATTTGCTTTAAAAATAAATTTTTGACAACATTTTCTATAAAAATAAAATTTTGACAAAATTTTCTAAAAGAATAAAATTTTCAACAAAATTTTCTATAAAAAAGAAAATTTTGATAAACTTTTTCTATAGATATAAAATTTTGACAAAATTTTTGATAGACATAATTCTTTGACAAAATTTGCTTTAAAAATAAATTTTCTAAAGGAATAAAATTTTGATAAACTTTTTCTATAGATATAAAATTTTAACAAAATTTTCTATAGAAACAAAATTTTGACAACATTTTCTATAAAAATTTTGACAAATTTTTGTATAGAAATAATATTTTGACAAAATTTCTATACGAATAAAATTTAGACAAAATTTTCTACTGAAAAAACATTTTGACAAAATTTTCTATAGAAACAAAATTTTGACAACATTTTCTATAAAAATTTTGACAAATTTTTGTATAGAAATAATATTTTGACAAAATTTCTATACGAATAAAATTTAGACAAAATTTTCTACTGAAAAAACATTTTGACAAAGTTTTCTGTAGAAATAAAATTTTGACAAAATTTTCTATAAAAACGAAAATTTTGATAAACTTTTCTGTTTTGACAAAATTTTCTTTAGCATAAAATTTAGACAACATTTTCTATAGAAATAAATTTTTGACAAAATGTTCTATAGGAATAAAATTTTGACACAGAAATAACATATTGACAAAGTTTTCAATAAAAATCAAATTTTGACAATACTTTCTGTAAAACTAAAATTTTGACAAGATTTTCTATAAAAAAAGAAAATTTTGATAAATTTTTCTATAGATAGAAAATCTTGACAAAATTTTTTATAGAAATAATTTTTTGACAAAATTTGCTTTAAAAATAAATTTTTGACAAAATTTTCTATAGAAACAAAATTTTGTCAACATTTTCTATAAAAATAAAATGTTGACAAATTTTTCTATAGAAATAATATTTTGACAAAAATTTTTATATGAATAAAATTTAGGCAAAATTTTCTACTGAAAAAACATTTTGACAAAATTTTCTATAAAAACGAAAATTTTCATAAACATTTCTGTATTGAACAAATTTTCTTTAGCATAAAATTTAGACAAAATGTTCTATGGAAATAAATTTTTGACAAAATTTCCTTTAAAAATAAATTTTTGACAAAATGTTCTATATAAGTAAAATTTGGACAAAATTTTCTATAAAAATAAAATTTTGACAAAATTTTCCATAGAGATAAAATTTTTATAAAATTTTCTATAGAAATAACATTTTAACAAAATTTTCTACAAAAATAAAATTTTGACAAAATTTTCGATTGATATAAAATACTGACAAAACTTTCTATAGAAATAAAATTTTTGACAAAGTTTTATATAAAAAAGAAAATTTTGATAAATTTTTCAATAGATATAAAATTTTGACAAAATTTCCTTTAAAAATAAATTTTTGACAAAATTTTCTATAGATATAAAATACTGACAAAACTTTCTATAGAAATAAAATTTTTGACAAATTTTTATATAAAAAAAGAAAATTTTGATAAATTTTTCTATAGATATAAAATTTTGACAAAATTGTTTATGGAAATAATTTTTTGACAAAATTTCCTTTAAAAATAAATTTTTGACAAAATTTTCTATAGACATAAAATTTTTACAAAATTTTCTAAAGGAATACAATTTTTAACAAAATTTTCTATAAAAAA
This sequence comes from Haematobia irritans, assembly GCF_050003625.1. Classification (NCBI taxonomy): domain Eukaryota; kingdom Metazoa; phylum Arthropoda; class Insecta; order Diptera; family Muscidae; genus Haematobia; species Haematobia irritans. The sequence continues at coordinate 242,762,985 of NC_134397.1, read as the reverse complement.
GAAAACTTTGATAATCTTTGTCTATAGATATAAAGATTTGACAAAATTTTCTATAGAAATAAAATTTATACAAAATTTTCTATGAAAATAAAATGTTGGCAACATTTTCTATAGAAATGAAATTATCACACAATTTAAGTAAAAATAGACAAATTAATTGAAATTTTTAATCTTATGATTGACGATAAAAAATCTTAAAAATCGTAAGTAAGTATTTTGCATCTTTGGTTTTAAGTTTTTTTTTTTCTTGAAATTAAGAAAACTTTTATTTTCTAGTCAAGAGTCTAGATTTAAAGCTAACTGGTGTCCTAAAAGTTTCTTCATGTTACAAAAGCCGCATTTTTTGGCTCACAATCAATATAAAAACTCATAGGAAAAGGTTGACATTTTTCGATACAAATAGACTTGTTTTTAAAGTGGTTTCCACTGATTATCTTTTAAAGAAAAAGTATATCAACAAATGAGTAAACCCAAAAAGATATCATCCAAAGCTCTCCATATTTGGGATTCTCTTACCGTTTCCACGGTTGCGGAAGTTTCCATGTGCTAGCATCATAGCAAGGAAAAACCGAATGAAAACATTAATAACTCATATGTACCCCTTTACTTGTTGGCTCTTACCTTCGGTATATAGAGCAATTGCATCAACCCGCCCCCCCCCCCCCACCCTTCATTATTCCAGACACAGACCATTATTTTGAAATAAGAAAATCCATTTACGATGGGAATACAAATATTTGCCACACAGCATATTTTAATGGCAATTTCAAAGAATTTCAAAGAAAGGTGATGTAAAAACAAATACAGTATATTACGTTTTACTTTTTTTTTCTCAAAATTTATTTTCTATAATGTAATTTTGCCGTTGACATTAGAACATGCCATAGTCTATACGCATATAAATATGTGGACGTTGTATTTTGCCGCAGAATAACTTCATGAAATTTTTTTGTTAAAATTCTCAAAGTACCACCACCGCCAACACAACACATTCTGAATTGCTTATATTTTTCTTCTTTATTTGAGAGGGCTGCTATGGTAATATTACCAAGGAGGCCACTATGGTCTGCCTACTGAGAACTGACATGGAGATTTATTCTGGTTTTTTGCTCTCCCTCGAAATACAATAAAACAATGACATTGTAGTTACACATACATTGTGTTGGGAATATTATTATGTCACATGTCATGAAGCAGGGGAGAGAAGACAAATCGGCAAGGAAAAGAAAAAACATACGAATGCGAGCAACATCATTTGATTGCTGACTCTGACTGATGTATGCCATAGAGGTCCTGGTTATCCTTATGCGTTGGTATACAAAATAACAGGAAAACCAAATTGTTTTTTCCCCACCTAATACTTGTGTCAAGTGCATACACATACCTGTCTGGTTAGCATAACTACGCACATTCACATCACCCACCAAATCCATACTTGAATTCATTTTCATTCCAATACGCATGAGGGCTGTATGTGGATATGTGTGTGTGTGACTTAAATAATCAAATCAGTAATGCCAGAAGAACAAAACAAATGACATGAGCAGTATCAACAAGAATCCCTGTTTCTTTAATTCCATCAAGACAACCCGTGCTTGTTCCCACCCACTAAGATATACTTTAAACCGCCAGAGTCACTCGAGCCTTATGTTGTCTTGACAATTCCATGATCATCTTTTTAAACACAAAAAAAAAACAAGTGACTTAAAAAGGTTTTTTAGTTTTTTTTTTTTTGCTTGTTTGTGCTCAGTAACCAAGATTCTATACATTACTTTATGTTTGGTTTATAAGGAGGCTTATTAAATTGCAATTAATCGAGTGGGGGCTATATTATATCAAAATATTCTATTCCAAGAAAGAAATATGGGTTATGGTAGCGTATGAAACACAGAAATATTTACAGCACGCATACGCCCCAATATACAATAATTATTAATAATACGCAAAGAAATCAATTTTATTTCTATAGAAAATTTTGTCAAAATTTTATTCCTAGAGAAAAATTGGTTAAATTTTATTTCTATACAAAATGTTGTCAAAATATTATTACTATAGAAAATTTTTTCAAAATATTTCTATAGAAAATTTTGTCAAAATTTTATTTCTGTAAAACATTTTGTCAAGATTTTATATCTGTAAAAATTTTTTTCAAAATTGTATTTCTATAGAAAATTTTTTCAACATTTTATTTCTATAGAAAATGTTGACAAAATTTTATTTTTTTTATAGAAAATTTTGTCAAAACTTATTTCTATAGAAAATTTTGTCAAAATTTTATTTCTGTAAAAAATTTTGTCAAAATTTTATTTCTGTAAAAATTTTTTTCAAAATTGTATTTCTATAGAAAATTTTTTCAACATTTTATTTCCATAGAAAATTTTGACAAATTTTTATTTCTATAGAAAATTCTTTCAACCCTTTGTTTCTATAGAAAATTTTATTTCTATAGCAAATTTTGTCCAAATCTTATTTCTATGAAAAATTTTGTCAAATTTTTATTTCTATTGAAAATTTTTTCAAAATTTTATTTCTGTGGATAATTTTGTCAACATTTTATTTCTATAGAAAATTTTGACAAAATGTTATTACTATAGAAAATTTTATTAAAATTTTGTTTCTATAGAAAATTGTATTTCTATAGAAAATTTTATGAAAATTTTATTTCTATGGATAATTTTGTCAACATTTGATTTCTATAGAAAATTTTGTCATAATTTCATTTCCACAGAAAATTTTGTCAAAATTTTATTTCCATAGAAAATTTTGTCAAAATTTTATATCCATAGAAAATTTTGTCAAAATTTTATTTCTGTAGAAAATTTTGTTAAAATTTTATTTCTATAGAAAATTTTGTCGAAATTTTATTTCAATAGAAAAATTTGCCAAAATTTTATTTTTGTAGAAGATTTTGTGAAAATTTTATTTCTATAGAAAATTTTGTAAAAATTTTATTTCTGTGGATAATTTTGTCAACATTTTATTTCTATAGAAAATTTTGACAAAATGTTATTACTATAGAAAATTTTGACAAAATGTTATTACTATAGAAAATTTTATTAAAATTTTGTTTCTATAGAAAATTGTATTTCTATAGAAAATTTTATGAAAATTTTATTTCTATGGATAATTTTGTCAACATTTGATTTCTATAGAAAATTTTGTCATAATTTCATTTCCACAGAAAATTTTGTCAAAATTTTATTTCCATAGAAAATTTTGTCAAAATTTTATTTCCATAGAAAATTTTGTCAAAATTTTATTTCTGTAGAAAATTTTGTTTAAATTTTATTTCTATAGAAAATTTTATCAAACTTTTGTTTCTATAGAAAATTTTATTTCTATAGCATATTTTGTCAAAATCTTATTTCTATGAAAAATGTTGTCAAATATTTATTTCTATAGAAAATTTTCTCAAAATTTTATTTCTATAGAAAATTTTGTCAACATTTTATTTCTATAGAAAATTTTGTCAAAACTATATTTGTAAAGAAAATTTTGTCAAAATTTTATTTTTGTAGAAAATTTTGTCAAAATCACATTTAATAATGAAGAGACGCATTTCAGCCACACTAGGACAAGCAAACATACAAAGGTATGTGAACAGAGGCACTCCTCAAGGACGAGTTCTATCACCTCTTCTTTGGAATGTTGCTATAAACGACCTTTTGGTTTCCCTAGAAAAAGAAAGTATACAAGTGGTGGCATACGCAGATGATGTGGCGCTAGCAGTCAGAGGAAAATTCCCATCAACAGTTAGAGATATTATACAGAGAGCCCTCCGGATGACTGAGAAATGGGCGAAAGATAATGGTCTTGGGGTAAATCCTGCAAAGACAGAACTAGTCATGTACTGCAAAGATCGCAAAACTCCCACGGTTAGGCCCATTTCCTTACGGGGTATTGAAATTCCCTTTAGTGAGTGTGCAAAATACCTTGGCGTTATTTTGGACAGGAAACTGAACTTTAAGCTTAATATTGAGGAAAGGGCGAGGAAAGCAACGGTAGCTTTATACTCGTGCAAAAAGGCAATAGGGAAAAAGTGGGGACTAAAACCAAAAATTGTGCATTGGCTATACACGGCAGTGGGTCTAACCACTGCTATATGGTGTTGTAGTCTGGTGGCCGGCACTTCACCAGCCAACAAGTTTAGACAAAGTTCAGCGTATGGCGTGCTTGTGTATCTCAGGTGCATTCAGCAAGACAGGAACAAATTCCCTTAACGTCATACTGCATCTATTGCCTTTAGACATTTTGGCCAAACAGTCAGCTGCAACAACGGCTGTGCGGTTGTGCGAGCTATCGCTGTGATCGGAAAAAAGTTACGGTCACAGTTCGGTCCTCAAAATAATGCCAGATGTGCCTAACGTAGTGGATTACACTTTGGAGAGACCACTTTTCGCAAAAACTTCGAGACTCTAATTCCCAACAGTGAGGCGTGGTGTAAACGGACCCCGGGGAATAAAATATATATAGATTTCTACACTGATGGCTCCAAATTGGATGGCCAAGTGGGTTTCGGAGTATATTCTAAAGATCTGGAACTTCGAATAGCGAAAAGATTACCTGATCACTGTAGTGTTTTTCAGGCTGAAATAGTAGCAATAAGAGAAGTGGTGAATTGGCTGAGAAGTAATGATCCAAGCAATATTGGCATTAATATATACTCAGACAGTCAACCTGCAATAAAATCCTTGGACTCAACTCGAAAACGGCCATCGACTGTCGCCAATCTCTCAATGAGATGGCTGAGCAGCACAATATTCACCTAATATGGGTGCCTGGCCATAGGGCCATACCGGGGAACTGCGAAGCAGATGAGCTAGCAAGGCTAGGAACTACCTCACATATTCCAGGGAAACTAGAATCTGTAGGTATGCCTCTGGCTACCTGCAAGCTCTTACTGCGTGAGAAGGCTAACATGATGGCAAATGTTCGATGGGAGAATTGTAAGGGTTGTAACGACACCAAGCAAATATGACCCCATTTAAACTTAAACCGCACACTAGTGTTCTCGAGACGCCAGATATCACTCCTGATATCAGCTATGACGGGTCGCTGCCTGATAGGCGATTTTGCAAAAACTATTGGTGCGAAGTACAATGACTATTGTATGAGCTGTCATGATGCGGAGGAAAAGGAATCAATAAAACACCTCTTGTGTGAGTGTTCTGCATTTTGTGTAAGGCGTAAGCAAATTTTAGGGGCATATAGCTTGAGATTACTGGCGGGCCTGGAAAACATTAACTTAAGCAGTCTGCTAATGTTTTTGGAACAATCTGGTTGGTTCAACAGAAGAAAATAATCGCGAAGGTTCGGCGGTTAAAACTAGAAGTGCCCATATGTAATAGGTACTTGTAGTTAATGTGGTATCACAATGGACTGAATAGTCTAAGTGAGCCTGAATCTTAATCGGGCTGCCACTTTAACCTAACCTAAACTAACCTATGAACAATTTTGTCAACATTTTATTTATATAGAAAATTTTGTCAAAATTTTATTTCTGTAAAAAATTTTGTCAAAAATTTTTTTTCTACAGAAAATTTTGTTAAAATTTAATTTCTATAGAAAAATTTTTCAGAATTTTATTTCTATAGAAAACGTCATAATTTTATTTCTATAGAAAATTTTATCAAAATTGAATTTCTATAATAAATTTTATCAAAATTTTATTTCTATGCAAAATTTAGAAAATTTTATTTCTGTAGAAAATTGTGTCAAACTTTTATTTCTATGGAAAATTTTGACAAAATTCTATTTCCATAGAAAAATTTATCAAACTTTTATTTCTATAGAAAATTCTATAAAGATTTTATGTCGATAGAAAATTTTGTCAAAATTTTATTTCTATAGAAATTTTCCTCAAAATTTTATTTCTGTTGAAAATTGTGTCAAACTTTTATTTCTATGGAAAATTTTGACAAAATTCTATTTCCATAGAAAAATTTATCAAACTTTTATTTCTATAGAAAATTCTATAAAAATTTTATGTCGATAGAAAATTTTGTCCAAATTTTATTTCTAAGAAATTTTCCTCAAAATTTTCTTTCTATAAAAAATTTTGTAAAAATTTTATTGCTATAGAACATTTTGTCAAATTTAATTTTTAAAGAATATTTTGTCAAAATTTTACTTTGATAGAAAATTTTGTCAAAATTTTATTTTTATAGAAAATTTTGTCAAAATTTTATTTTTATAGAATATTTTGTCAACATTTTATTTCTATAAAAAATTTTGTCAAAATTTTATTTCTATATAAAATTTTGTCAACATTTTATTTCTATAGAAAATTTTGTCAAAATTTTATTTCTATAGAAAATTTTGTCAACATTTTATTTCTATAGAAAATTTTGTTAAAATTTTATTTCTATAGAAAATTTTGTAAAAATTTTATTTCTACAAAAAAATTTTCAAAATTTTATATCTATAGAAAATTTTGTCAAAACTATATTTGTAAAGAAAATTTTGTCACAATTTTATTTCTATAGAAAATTTTGTCAAAATTTTATTTTTTTAGAAAATTTTGTCAAAATTTTATTTTTATAAAAAATTTTGTCAAAATTTTATTATTTATAGAAAATTTTGTCAAAATTTTATTTTGATAGAAATAGGACTGAATTGCCTAAGTGAGCCTGAATCTTAATCGGGCTGCCACTTTAACCTAACCTAAACTAACCTATGAACAATTTTGTCAACATTTTATTTATATAGAAAATTTTGTCAACATTTTATTTCTGTAAAAAATTTTGTCAAAATTTTTTTTTCTACAGAAAATTTTGTTAAAATTTAATTTCTATAGAAAAATTTTTCAGAATTTTATTTCTATAGAAAATTCTATAAAAATTTTATGTCGATAGAAAATTTTGTCAAAATTTTATTTCTAAGAAATTTTCCTCAAAATTTTATTTCTATAAAAAATTTTGTCAAAATTTTATTGCTATAGAACATTTTGTCAAATTTAATTTTTAAAGAATATTTTGTTAAAATTTTACTTTGATAGAAAATTTTGTCAAAATTTTATTTTTATAGAAAATTTTGTCAAAATTTTATTTTTATAGAAAATTTTGTCAACATTTTATTTCTATAAAAAATTTTGTCAAAATTTTATTTCTATATAAAATTTTGTCAACATTTTATTTCTATAGAAAATTTTGTCAAAATTTTATTTCTATAGAAAATTTTGTCAAATTTTTTGTCAAAATTTTATTTCTATAGAAAATTTTGTCAACATTTTATTTCTATAGAAAATTTTGTTAAAATTTTATTTCTATAGAAAATTTTGTAAAAATTTTATTTCTACAAAAAAATTTTCAAAATTTTATATCTATAGAAAATTTTGTCAAAACTATATTTGTAAAGAAAATTTTGTCACAATTTTATTTCTATAGAAAATTTTGTCAAAATTTTATTTTTTTAGAAAATTTTGTCAAAATTTTATTTTTATACAAAATTTTGTCAAAATTTTATTATTTATAGAAAATTTTGTCACAATTTTATTTTGATAGAAAATTTTGACAAAATTTTATTTCTATAAAAAAATTTTATCAAAATTTTTTTTTGATAGAAAATTTTGTCAAAATTGCATTTCTATAGAAAATTTTGTGAAAATTTTATTGCTATAAAAAGTTTTGTAAATTTTATTTTTATAGAAAATTTTGTCAAAATTTTATTTTTATAGAAAATTTTGTCAAAATTTTATTTTGATAGAAAATTTTGTTAAAATTGTATTTCTATAGAAAATTTTGTCAATTTATTTTTTTCTACAGAAATTTTTGTTAAAATTTTATTTCTATAGAAAAATTTTTCAGAATTTTATTTCTATAGAAAATTTCGTCATAATTTTATTTCTATAAAAATTTTATCAAAATTGTATTTTTATAAAAAATTGTATGAAAATTTTATTTCTATAGAAAATTTTGTCAAAAATATATACAAACATAGGTAAAGAAAATTTTTTCAAAATTTTATTTTTGTTGAAAATTTTGTCAAAATGATATTTCTTTAGAAATTTTTATTTCTGTAGAAAATTGTGTCAATCTTTTATTTCTATGGAAAATTTTGACAAAATTCTATTTCCATAAAAAAATTTACCAAACTTTTATTTCTATAGAAAATTCTATAAAAATTTTATGTCGATAGAAAAGTTCTTCAAAATGTTATTTCTATAGAAATTTTTCTCAAAAGTTTATTTCTATAAAAATTTTTGTCAAAATTTTATTTTTATAGAAAATTTTGTCAAAATTTTATTTCTATAGAAAATTTTCTCAATATTTTATTGCTATAAAAAATTTTGTCAAAATTTTATTTTGATACACAATTTTGTCAAAGTTTTATTGCTATAGAAAATTTTGTCAAAATTTTATTTTTATAGAAAATTTTGTGAAAATTTTATTTAGATAGAAAATTTTGTCGAAATTTTATTTCTATAGAAAATTTTGTCAATATTTTATTTTTATAGAAAATTTTGTCAAAATTTTACTTTTATAGAAAATTTTGTTAAAATTTTATTTCTATAGAAAATTTCGCCAAAACTATATTTGTAAAGAAAATTTTGTCACAATTTTATTTCTATAGAAAATTTTGTCACAATTTTATTTCTATAGAAAATTTTGTCAACATTTTATTTTTATAGAAAATTTTGTCAAAATTTCATTTTTTATAGGAAATTTTGTCAAAATTTTATTTTTTATAGAAAATTTTGTCAAAATTTTATTTTTGTAGAAAATTTTGACAAAATTTTATTTCTATAAAAAATTTTATCAAAATTTTATTGCTATAGAAAATTTTGTCAAATTTTATTTTTATAGAAAATTTTGTCAAAATTTTATTTTTATAGAAAATTTTGTCAAAATTTTATTTTTATAGAAAATTTTGTCAAAATTTTATTTTGATAGAAAATTTTGTCAAAATTTTATTTCTAAGAAAAAATTGTTAACATTTTATTTCTATATAAAGATAACAAGATTTCTACCAAACAGTAATCCAAACAAACCCTTAAAAAATGTTAGTGTAAACACAGCAAAGAAATATGCTCAATTCAATTATTAACATTCATACGCACCCAAGCCCGTTTCTTTTTATTATAATCAATCATACGCTACAATGGTCCAATGAAATGCATTTGGGTTTTCTGCAAAATTACTGCTTCATGGTTTTATTGTTTTCTTGCAGTAACCTCTAAAAATTACTTAATGGAAGACTAAACAAAAACTCTCCTTAATTAAGAAACGTATATGCCATTGAACCACAAAACTCTGGCCCTGAATTCAATTTTATTTAACCAAAAAACGATGTTCTCGCCCATTAAATAATCAACATGCATTTGCTGCTAAATATTTTCCATTTTATTAATTGCCACAACGTTAAATATTTTTTATTTAACTTTTTCAAAGTAACTTTTGATATTTACCAACTGCTCTTGGTTTAAGTTATTCCACTACCATAATTCACTTTATAGCTAGAATTCCATTCAACCAAAAAAACAGAAAACACATCATAAAACTTTCTTTTAACCCTGGCTTTGTTTTTGTTCGCAAATTTTTGTTTGTTTTTTATTCGTCACTTTAATCTTCATGTTGACCTGCATTAGAGTTGAACTTTTCACAATGAATCAGCATACTCTCTAGTATTTGGGTGTATTTAGGCTAAGTGGCAAAATCAGTTGGCCACTTAAGTGGCCAACCAGCAGTGTGAACTATAGAGGATACGCATAGCAATGTCGAGGGGGTGCAAATTCAAAGCTATTCGCCAAGTCAAGCAGAAAAACAAGAACTTTTACAAGTGCAAGATATTCATGCCAACTGAATTGGAATTGTTGAAGTTTACCTGGTGTTTCAATTTCACTTGGGCCGGGGTTTTATTTTTCTCTCTGTTGAAGCACTCCTTACGCCCCATTGAACATCCATAATTTCAAAGTGGATGTTCATCAGATAAAGAGGAAATAGGGTCAAATAAGTTGTTGGCAAAAATCACTCATCTATGCGTTACATGACCAAAAGCTCTGGATGGTGGAGGGTTTCAATTCAGTTCTTTTTGTGGATTAGACAATAGGAATTCCATATTGCAATATGCCATTATAGACAGAAAATTTGGAAGACTATTGCAAAAACCTCAAATTGAGAATAAATTGCTTGGTCGCATGTTAAACCAATTTCATACAAATCTTTTGGAAGTACAACCAATTAAAGAGCAAAGTAAAGAAATTGGTAGGCAATTAATATTTTGGAGCTATATAGAAAAAATCGTGAACCAAATGTTATTTACTAACACGTATAAGCAATATGATTTGGCAAGAACACTCATACGCCTACATGGATAAGCAATTAATACTAATCATACGCCACCTGGCCTACACCCAATACATAATTAATGGCGCTGAGCATTTAAAGTCTTTAAGACCTTGATCAACTATAAGTTCTTAAACAGAAACAAACATGATGATATTATTTTTCATGTATAATTGCTGTAATGTATATAACTTTAATAAAATAAAATGCATTCATTATATTATTAGCTCAGCCTAGACTAACGAATCAGTATTTGCTAGCTTTAATTTATTTTTTTAATTAACATGAAACTAATAGGAAGTCAATTATTTTATATTTAACCCTACTATTTATTTAAATTTTCATTATATTCGGCCAAAAACGTGATATCATTGCGACAATTTATTTAATTAGTATCGATTTGATGGAGGGGAGAAGACTTTATAGTACCTATATATACTAAAACGTATGTTTGTTAATTACAGCAATACTAATACGCCCGAATGTTGCATATATTAAAAATAGTTATACGCCACCTAGTCTCGCAATCAATCTAAACACAATTGGATTTAAAAACGAAAACTTTAAAATCTATAAATAATTACGGTAACCCGTATTTGTCATTATTTTTCAATTATAATATAATCATATGCGATTTTATGAATTATCAAATAAATTAAATGATAACATAACTAAAATATCCAGATGTATTTATCAAACGAAATCGAATAAATCAAAATCAATACTAATATTTTACAAAAATATCTATAAAAAAATTCACAAAATGTCTAAAAACATTTTAGGCTGCCAACAAAAAATGTGAGCTATTGGCTCCCTAGAGAATGGATCCAATTATATCCGTCCGTCTGTTGAAATAAATTTTCTATAATAATAAAACTTTGACAATACGTTGTATAAAAATAAAATTTTGACAATACTTTCTATAGAAATACAATTTCGACAACATTTTTTCTAGAAATACATTTTTACAAAACTTTCTATAGAAATTAAATTTTGAAAACATTTTCTGTAGAAATAATATGTTGACAATATTTTTTACAGAAATAAAATTTTGATAAAATTTTTTTATAGAAATAAAATTCTGACAAAATTTTCTATAAAAAAAAATTTACAAATTTTTGAATAGAAATAAAATTTTAACAACATTTTCTATAGAAATAAAATTTTGACAAAATTTTCTATAGAAATAAAATCTAGCAAATTTTTTTGTTGGAAAAAAAGTTTTGACAACATTTTCTATAGAAATAAAATTTTAAGAAAATTGTTTTCAGAATAAAATTTTCCATAGAAATAAAATTTTGAAATTTTTTATAGAAATATTTTATTTCTATAAAAATTGTCAAAAAATTATCAAATTTTCTATAAAAATAAAATTTTGATAAAATTTTCTATAAAAATAAAATTTCGACAAAATTGTCTATAGAAATAAAATTTTGACAAACTTTTCTATAGACTTAAATTTTTGCAAAATTTTTTTAGAAATAAAATGTTGACAAAATTTTCTATAGAAATATAGTTGTGACAAAATTTTCTGTAAATATAAAATTTTAAGAAAATTGATTTCAGAAATTTCCTAAAGAAATAAGCTTTTCACAAAATTTTGTATAGAAAAAATTTACAAAATTTTCTATAGAAAAAATTTACAAAATTTTCTATAGAAATAAAATTTTGAAAAAAAATTTCTTTAGAAAAATAATGTTGACAAAATTTCTATAGAAATCGAATTTTGGCAAGATTTTCAAAAGAAAAAAAATTTTGACAAAACTTTCTATAGAAATAAAATTTTGACAAAATTTTGACAAAATTTTCTATAGAAATAAAATTTCGACAAAATTTTCTATAGAAATAAAATTTTGACAAAATTTTCTATAGAAATAAAATGTTGACAAAATTTTCTATAGAAATAAAATTTTGACAAAATTTCCTATAGAAATAAAATTTTGACAAAATTTTGTATAGAAAAATTTGACAAAATTTTCTATAGAAATAAAATTTTGACAAAATTTTCTATAGAAATACCATTTTGACAAAATTTCTATAGAAGTGAAATTTTGGCAAAATTTTCAAAAGAAAAAAAATTTTGACAAACTTTTCTATAGAAATAAAATTTTGACAAAATTTTCTATAGAAATAAAATTTTGACAAAATTTTCTATTGGAAAAAAAAATTGACAAAATTTTCAAAAGAAAAAAAATTTTGATAGAATTTTCTATAGGAATACAATTGTGACAAAAATTCTATAGAAGTAATATTTTGGCAAAATTTTCAAAAGAAAAAAAAAAAAGACAAAATTTTCTATAGAAATAAAATTTTGACAAAATTTTCTATAGAAATAAAATTTTGACAAAATTTTCTATAGAAATCAAAGTTTGACAAAATTTTCTATAGAAATAAAATTTTGACAAAATTTTTTATAAAAATAAAATTTTGACAAAATTTTCTATTGAAATAACATTTTGACAAAATTTTCTATAGAAATAAAATTTTGACAATATTTTCTATAGAAAAACAATTTGACAAAGTTTTCTATAGAAATACAATTTTGACAAAGTTTTCTACAGAAATAAAATTTTGACAAAATTTTCTATAAAAATAAAATTTTCTATAGAAATAAAATTTTGACAAAATTTTACTTCTACAGAAATTTTGTCAACATTGTATTTCTATAGAAAATTTTTTCAAAATTTTGTTTCTATATATATATAAATAAAATTCTATATATAAATAAAATTTTGACAAAATTTTCTATAGAAATAAAATTTTGACAAAATTTTCTATAGAAATAAAATTTTGACAAAATTTTCTATAGAAATAAAATTTTGACAAAATTTTCTATAGAAATAAAATTTTGACAAAATTTTCTATAAAAATAAAATTTTGACAAAATTTTCTATATAAATAAAATTTTGAGAAAATTTTTTCTATAGAAATAAAATTTTGACAAAATTTTCTATAGAAATAAAATGTTGAAAAAATTTTCTATACATTTTTAAAATAAAATTTTGACAAAATTTTTTTGAGAAAATCTTGCACGTCTTGTTTTTTTCTTTTTTTTTTTTGAAATAAAATTTTGACAACATTTTCTATAGAAATAAAATTTTGACAAAATTTTCTATAGAAAAAAATTTTGACAAAATTTTCTGTAGATATACAATTTTTTTTTTAATAAAATTTTGGCAAAATTTTCTATAGACATAAAATTTTAAGAAAATTGTTTTCAGAAATATTACAAGGGCACACATTCCTAAAGAAGTAAGCTTTTCACAAAATTTTGTATAAAAAAATTGACAAAATTTTATATAGAAACAAAATTTTGAAAAAATTGTCTATAGAAATACAATGTTGACAAAATTTCTGTAGAAGTAAAATTTTGGCAAAATTTTCTATATAAATAAAATTTTGACAACATTTTCTATAGAAATAAAATTTTGACAAAATTTTCTATAGAAATAAAATTTTGACAAAATTTTCTATAGAAATACAATTTTGGCAAGATTTCTATAGAAGTAAAATTTTGGCAAAATTTTCAAAAGAAAAAAAATTGACAAAATTTTCTATAGAAATAAAATTTTGGCAAAATTTTTTATAAAAATAAAATTTTGAAACAATTTTCTATCGAAATACATTTTTTTTGTTATTGTTTGTTTTTCTTCAATCTTTATTGTTGTTTTTGATCTCAGCTTACAACCATGCATTGACTAAACTACAAGTGTAGCTTAACCAACAGAGGAAAATAATGTTTGTCAAATTTATTTGGGCTAGGCCCTATAGACTGCAAAATGGTTGGATGGACGCACGTTTCGGAATTACCACATTCCTCATCAGCATCCTCTACTTGCAGCAAAACTATCAACCAATTATCAGAATAAATTCGGGTAATTTATTCAACCCAAAGTGAATTACACTTGAATCTTCCGGCTACTGCTCCTTTGCCAAATTCAAATCATCGATTTGAATGTAGTTGTCTGTTTTTTTTTTTTTTTTTTTTGAGCGTGCTTCCTCTATCTTCATTCGTTTTGTTTGTTATTGTTGGTTTCTCTCCAATCATTATTATTTTTTTTGATCTCAGCTTAAAACCATGCATTGACTAAACTACAAGTGTAGCTTAACCAACAGAGGAAAAGAATGTTTGCCAAATAAAGTGTTACAAATAATTTTGGTGGATTTGTATTCCGTATGGATCCAGTTATATCCGCACGTCTGTTGACAGAAAGCTAACTTTTTCAATTGCATATTTGGCCATATATATTCATTTTCAAGATAATTTAAAATTTTTACATTTCTAAAAATCAATAGTTATAAATATCTACAATTAAAAATTTAATCCTTCCTTATTCCTTGATAGCTGGCAAAATGGCATGACCAGCAATGCTACATACGATTTTCTTCGTGTGTCAACTTTTTTTATGTGACAAGCGACACAATTTTTCAATCTCACATAATCTCAGTGATGGTGTTTGGATCATCCACCAGTCAATGGGGGAAACACAGAGCCAAGATTATACAAGACCACATAAAAAAAAATCGAAACCACCAAAGTCATAATTTTTTTTTGTTTGAGATGTCAGAGGCACCCATTACGGTTTGTAATCAATGACAGCAGCAACGGAAATTTCTCCAAATCACAATTTTGCGATGGTGACAGTCTCAGCTGGTTGTAAAATGTTATACAGGGAGACCGACAGACACGTACGACCAGAATCAAACCAAACCAGCGACAGGCATCACAGAAGGAAGGATTGCTTGCTTCATGGTAACAAGAGCCATGGCCGATTTTTCTCCCAATGGTTGTTATTCGAAATTTTTACGTTGCGCTTTCTGTTTCCCCTTTTTATTGCCTTTAATATTAATAATATAAATTTAAATATCATGACATGGTTCGTATGCTTGTATCTTGGATGAGATTACAAGAGTTCGTCCACAGGAGCTCAAACTCATTCGCACACAAACACACACACACCCATACACTAATTCTCATACAGGCTAAATAATATATTATGGGTGCGTGTGAGTCTGTCAATGTGATTGTGTGCAAGTAATCTTATATGACCATACATGACCGTATATATTTTTGCAAATTTACATGAGAGGATGAATTGGAAGTGTCATATCATTTTGGCAAGGGGTTCGAAATAGGGATGACATGGGATAAAATTTGACAAACATCTTCTATTGAAATAACAATTTGTGATGATTTTCTTTAGAAATAAAATTTTGAAATAAATTTTCAATAGATATCAAATTATGACAAAATTTCGTATAGAAATAAAATTTTGACAAAAATTTCCTAGAGAAATAAAATTTAGACAAAATTTTCTTTACAAATAAAATTTTGACAAAATTTTCTATAGAAATAAAATTTTGACAAAATTTTCTATAGAAATAAAATTTTGACAAAATTTTCTATAGAAATAAAATTTTGACAAAAATTTTCTAAAGAACTAAAATTTTGACAAAATTTTCTATAGAAATAAAATTTTGACAAAATTTTCTATAGAAATAAAATTTTGACAAAATTTTCTATAGAAATCAAATGTTGACAAATTTTTCTATAGAAATAAAAGTTTGACAAAATATCCTAAAGAAATAAAATATTAACAAAATTTTCTATAGAAATGAAATTTAGACAACATTTTCTATAGAATTAAATTGAGACGAAATTTTCTATAGAAATAAAATTTTAACAAAATATTCTATAGAAATAAAATTTTGACAAAATTGTCTAAATAAGTAAAATTCTTACAAAATTTTCTATAGAAATAAAATTTGGCAAAATTTTCTATAGAAATAAAATTGAGACGAAATTTTCTATAGAAATAAAATTTTAACAAAATTTTCTATAGAAATAACATTTTGACAAAATTTTCTAAATTGAGGCAAAATTTTCTATAGAAATAAAATGTTGACAAAGATTTCTATAGAAATAACATTTTGACGAAAATCTCTATAGAAATAAAATTTTGACAAAATTGTCTATAGAAATTAAATTTTGACAAAATTTTCTATAGAAATAAAATTGAGACAAAATTTTCTATAGAAATAAAATTGAGAAAAAATTGTGTATAGAAATAAAATTTTAACAAAATTTTCTGTAGAAATAAAATTTTGACAAAATTTTCTATGGAAATAAAATTTTGGCAAAATTTTCTATAGAAACAAAATATTGACAAAATTTTCTATAGAAACAAAATATTGACAAAATTTTCTATAGAAACAAAATTGAGACAAAATTTTCTATAGAAATAAAATTTTGACAAAATTTTCTATACAAATAAAATTGAGACAAAATTTTCTATAGAAATAAAATTGAGACAAAATTGTCTATAGAAATAAAATTTTGACAAAATTTTCTATAGAAATTAAAGTTTGACAAAAATTTCTATAGAAATAAAATTTTGACAAAATTTTCTATAGAAATAAAATTTTGACAAAATTTTCTATAGAAATAAAATTGAGACAAAATTTTCTACAGAAATAAAATTTTGACAAAATTGTCTATAGAAATTAAATTTTGACAAAATTTTCTATAGAAATAAAATTTTGACAAAAATTTCTGTAGAAATAAAATTTTGACAAAATTTTCTATAGAAATAAAATTGAGCCAAAATTTTCTATAGAAATAAAATTGAGACAAAATTTTCTATAGAAATAAAATTTTAACAAAATTTTCTATAGAAATAAAATTTTGACAAAATTTTCTATAGAAATAACATTTTGACAAAAATCTCTATAGAAATAAACTTTTGACAAATTTTTCTATAGAAATAAAATTTTGACAAAATTTTCTATAGAAATAAAAGTTTGACAAAATTTTCTATAGAAATAAATTTTAGACAAAATTTTCTATAGAAATTCAATTTTGACAAAATTTTCTATAGAAATTCAAAACAAAATTTTCTAAATAAGTAAAATTCTTACAAAATTTTCTATAGATATAAAATTTTGTCAAAATTGTTGATAGAAATAAAGTTTTCTGACTTTTCTCGTCACATGAGTCTCCAACTCATCCTTTTGACGTCAGCCCTAACTGAAAGACAATGCGTCTTGTTGCCGCGACATCGTTTTTTCTTGTTTCATTTGAATGCGTAAATGTCCAATTCCGCAACAACAGGCGACATTAAGTGTATGCTTGTAATACGAGAATGGATGGAATGGATGAGCCTGCACCCATATTGTCTATCTCAAGGGGGTACCATGGATGAATGTTATTACACACATACATACACACATATATATATATGCAAAATTGGATATGGCGGGGCCATGGTCTTATATTGGAACCAGCTTTACCCAACCAACAGAATCCAAATTTACATATTCATGCGCTGTGCGAAATCGCATGAATATGAAAACAAATGAGAATATTGCTGGCTGTATTGAATTTTTTATTTTTTTGTGCGGTCGGCTAAAAATAACAGTGGTGCCTTAATGCAAAATATGCAAATTTTAATAGGAACAAATACAATGTAAGCTTAGTTTTTTGGTAGCCGTTCGCAAATAAACTGAATTGATCATTAAAATAAATCTTTCAAACCAAGATTTAAATTTTTAAAATATTTTAAAGAAAATTTCGTCTAAATTTAGATAGATTTTTATTTTTATTCAAAAAATGGTTTCAAATCAGCAATTTGTCTCACCACTTTTGCACCACATCATCCCATTGTGCTATTTTCGAATGGTAGCCGGTTTGGTTTTCCATCCTCTGGCGATACACAATGAGACAAACTTGCACGTTTATTAATACCATTCGCATAATCTTTATTATAATACACTGAGGCTTTTTTCCTATTACTCCTTTTTTGTATTATGGGGATATATTGTGGCATGTTGGTTTGCCTTTATTTAATTTTGTCTTTTTATATTTGTTTTAGTTTTATTACTTATGTGTTTATGTACTTGTTACCATATGTCTTCGAGAAATTAGGAAAGGGTGAAAAACTGCAAGAACTGAATTCTAATAAAATCTTAATAATTTTTGTTTAGCATTTCGGATATACAAAAATTTAAATTTTTGTAACATTTTTTTTTAATTACGTAAAGGATTTTTTCTTTCCATTTTTAGACATTGCAGGTCCTTAATAAAAATTCTATACCTTAACCTATTAGATCATAAAATATTTGTTTTCTTTAATTTATTCAGGGCGAGTTCTTCTATGTGATTTTTGTAGGAGATTACATATGTCGTAGATAAGTCGTATTTCTTATTTGATTGTATTTTAATAAGTATGAAAATTAGATTATTTGAATATAAATTTTCTAATTTTAATTCGATATACAATATGTTTAGAATAAAATAAAAACAAATGTACCAATAAAATGTACACAAATATGTGACCACAGGTGGCGTATGATTCATATTAATATTTCCCTGTAGGAACACCTATGCGTATACGTGATGTGAATAACTGACTTTTGAGATAAAATAAATTAATAATTATGGCTGTATTGTTCCAACGATGTCGATTTATTAAAAAAAGAAAACGAATAAGAAATACATAAAACATGACGCAAAATTATAATTCTATAGAAAATTTTGTCAAAACCATGCATTGACTAAACTATAAGTGTACATTAACCAACAGAGGAAAATAATGTTTCTCAAATTTATTTGGGCAAAGACCTATAGACTGCAAGATGGAAGTCTATAGGGCTTTGCCCAAATAAATATGACAAACATTCTTTACCTCTGTTGGTTAAGCTACACTTGTAGTTTAGTCAATGCATGGTTTTAAGCTGAAATCAAAAAAAAAAAAAAAAAAAACAACAATGATTAAAGAACAAAACCAACAATAACAAAACAAAACGAATTTTGTCAACATTTAATTTCTGTAGACAATTTTGTCAAAACTTGTTGTGAGCAAGTTTCTAATTCTCTAGAAAATTTTAACAAAATTTTATTTCTATAGAAAATTTTGTCAAAATTTTATTTCTATAGAAAGTTTTATCAAAAGTTTATTTCCATTGAAAGTTGTGTCCAAATTTAGAAAACTCTATAGAAAATTTTGTCAACTTTTTATTTCTATAGAAAATTTTTTTGTCAAAATGTTATTCCTGTAGGAAATTTTGTCAAAATTTTATATCTATAGAAAATTTTGTCAAAATTTCATTCCTATAAAACTTTAGTCCAATCTTTATTTCTATAGAAAATTTTGCCCAAATTTTATTTCTATAGAAAATTTTGTCCAAATTTTATTTTTATAGAAAATGTTGGCAAACTTTTATTTCTATAAAAAATTTTATCAATTTTTTTCAAAATTTTATTGTTATAGAAGGGAGTCACCGTGGTGCAATGGTTAGCATGCTCGCCTTGCATACACAAGGTCGTGGGTTCGATTCTTGCTTCGACCGAACACCAAAAGTTTTTCAGCGGTGGATTATCCCAACTCAGTAATGCTGGTGACATTTCTGAGGGTTTCAAAGCTTCTCTAAGTGGTTTCATTGCAATGTGGAACGCCGTTCGGACTCGGCTATAAAAAGGAGGTCCCTTGTCATTGAGCTTAACATAGAATTGGGCAGCACTCAGTGATAAGAGAGAAGTTCACCAATGTGATATCACAATGGACTGAATAGACTAAGTGAGCCTGATACATCGGGCTGCCACCTAACCTAACCTTACCTAACCTTATTTCCATAGCAACAATTTTTTTCTATAGATGATTTTCTAAAAATTTTTCCATAGAAAAATTTTTTTAAAATTTTATTTCTACAGAAAATTTTGTACAAATTTTATTTTTACAGAAAATTTTGTCAAAATTTCAATAGAAAATTTTTGTACAATTTTATTACTATAGAAAATTTTTGCAAAACTTTATTCGCGTAGTAAATTTTGCCAAAATTTTATTTCCATAGAAAATTATGTCAAAAATTTATTTCCATAGAAAATTTTGTCAAAAATTTATTTCTACAGGGAATTTTGTCAAACTTTTATTTCTATAGAAAATTTTGCCATTACTTATTTCTCTAGAAAATTTTATAGAACTTTTTATTTCCATAGAAAATTTTATCAAACTTTTATTTCTGTAGAAAGTTTTGTCAAAATTTTATTTCTATAGAAAATTTTGTCATTATTTATTTCTCTAGAAAATTTTATACAATTTTTTATCAAAGTCTTATTTCTATAACAAATTTTGACAAAATTGTATTTCTATAGAAAATTTTGTCAAACTTTTATTTCTATAGCAAATTTTGACAAAATGTTATTTCTATAGAAAATTTTGTCAAAATTTTATTTCCATAGAAAATTTTGTCAAAATTTTATTTCTATAGAAAATTGTGTCCAAATTTTATTTCTATAGAAAAATTTTTTCAAAATTTTATTTCTAAAGAAAACTTATGCCCACATTTTATTTCCATAGAAACTTTTGTCAAAATATAATTTCTTTATTAAATTTTGTCAAAAAGTTTTTCTATAGAAACACTGTTGTTTAAATTTTATTTCTAAAGAACGTTTTGTCAAAATTTTATTTCTATAGAAAATTTTGTCAATTTTTTTTTTTTATAGAAAAATTATGCCAACTTTTATTTCTATATCCAACTTTTATTTCTATAAAAATTTTGACAATTTCTTTTTTATCTATAGAAAGTTTTATCAAAAGTTTATTTCTACAAAAAATTTTGTCTAAAGTTTATTTCTATTTAAAGTTTTGTCCAAATTTTATTTCTGTAGAAAAATTTGTCAAAGTTTTAGTTTTTTTGTTTTAGTTTTGCCAAAATTTTATTTCTATAGAATTTTTTTCCAAATTATATTTCTATAGAAAATATTGTCAAAATTTTAGTTCTAAAGAAAATTTTCACAAAATTTTAATTCTACAAAAAATTGGCAAACGAATCCGAGGTGAAAATAGGCTCTAATGTTGCTGTTGAGTCGATTTTCATGCTTCAGTTACACTTTGTTGGGGCTCATATACGTTGGGCCCTGTTTCATTTAAAAATTGGGATGCATTTTACAATTTTTTTATTTTTGTTGGTTTTAATTCCATTTGTGCCCCAAAAGCTTCTAAGATCCCAAGTTTCACTAATATCGAATATTGTAGCCCCATTGTAGCCCCAAGACACATATGTTCCCATTAGCACTTATTTGAATTTGAACTGATTTTGGAAAAATAATTTTCGACTACGTAGAAAATCTCTTGACCTCAAATTCGGTTTTCATTTTCTTGGATCGTTATTTCATTGAGCCCTTTAGTAAAACGAAACCCAGTGCTCCAATAGAAACATTATTTATCCATTTTTTGTGTTGTAAAATTCTGATTAAGTTCCGCTAGATGATGACATTTTGCTTTGTTGACAATTTTGTGAAAATTAAAATTAAGATTCTAAAAGTTGCCCAAGAATCCAATTTTTGTATAGAATTACCTTACAGAGTGTATGTTTTACTAAATAATTGTATGACGTTCCGAGTTAGAGTCTTACCTGTAATGAAAAATTAAAAAAATATATATATTTAAGTATCATATTATTATGAAGTAAAAAAATTCATACGACTTTTATATATTCGACTAACTCCGATTTTGGTTTTCTTTAAAGAATTTCTACTTCAATTAGAAAAGATTATTAGATTTTTCATATTTATTGAAATAGATACGAGATTCCATATCAATAAATATTTTAATTCCAATATCCCCAGAATGTGATTTTTGTAGTTTAATAAAACCCTGCCTCATTAAAAGAATGAGCCTCCCACCTTTCCTATCCCCATTTATGTCCCCAGGCTATTAAATCAAAACTGCATTTCAAGCATTGCCAAAAACTTTGGAGGAAATCAAAAAGTGCTAAGTGCTAAGCCACGTAGTCTTGGCAAGATTCCTTGGTCATAAAACTGCAATAACCATAATTTTGAAATTTGTTCCATGGCCAATGAAGCAACGGTGAAACTTAAAATATTTCGCCATCAAAGTTTATTAGCAGCTAAATTTGTTGTTGAGTGAAAATGAAGTCGTACAAAAAAAAAAAAAAAAAAAAAAAAAAAACAAGAACATCAACTCAAACATAATAAAAATAGACAAAAATAGAAAATAAAAACAAAAAACACTTAATTTGTATTTAAATGGCAATTCTATAAATAGTTTCCATTCCAATACAATCGGGTACCAAAACTAAATTTGAAATTGCAGCACCACTGTTTAATAAATAAATGTATTATGGCCAAAATTTTGGGAGCTATATCTAAATCTGAAATCAATGATTCTTTGCACATATACTTCGTACTATAGAAGATTAAAATTTTTTTTCAAAATTTTATTTCTATAAAAATTTTTCTATAAATTTAGTTTCTATTAAAAAAAACTTTCTCAAAAATGTATTTCTATAGGAACTTTTATAAATATTTTATTTCTATAGATACTTTTTGACACAATTTTAGCTTTATACAAAATATTTTTCAAAATTTTATTTCTGTAGAAAATTTTAACAAAATTTTATTTCTATAGAAAATTTTGTCAAAATTGTATATTTATAGAAAATTTTGTCAAAATTTTATTTCTATAGAAAAATGTGTCAACATTTTGATTCTACAGAAAATGTTTTCAAAGTTTTATATCCATAGATAATTTTGTAAAAATTGTATTTCTATGGAAAAATTTGTCAAAATTTTATTTCTATAAAAAAATTTTCTCAAAATTTACTTTCTATAGAAAATTTTTGTCAAAATTTTATTTCTCAAGAAAATTTTGTCAAAATTTAATTTCTATTGACAATTTTATCAAAATTTTATTTCTATAGAAAATTTTGTCAAAATTTAATTTCTATTGACAATTTTGTCAAAATTTTATTTCTATAAAATATTTTGTCAATATTTTATATCTATAAAAAACTTTTTAAAAATTTTATTTCTATAAAAAATTTTTGTCAAAATTTTATTTCTATAGAAAAATTTGTAAAAATATGATTTCTATAGAAAATTTTGTCAAAATTTTATTTCTATAGAAAATTTTGTCAAAATTTTATTTCTATAGAATATTTTGTCAAAATTTCATTTCTAGAGACAGTTTTGTCAACATTTAATTCCTATAGATAAATTTGTCAAAATTTTATTTCTATAAAATATTTTGTCGACATTCTATTTCTATAAAAAATTTTCTTAAAATGTTATTTCTATATAAAATTTTGTCAAAATTTTATTTCTATAGAAAATTTTCTTAAAAATTTATTTCAATAGAAAATTGTGTCAAAATTTTATTTGTATAGAAAATTTTGTAAAAATTTTATTTCAATAGAAAATTTTGTAAAAATTTTATTTCTATCGAAAATTTTGTCAAAATTTTATTCCTATAGAAAATTCTGTCAAAATTTTAGTTCTTTAGAAAATTTGTCACATTTTTATTTCTAAAGAAAATTTTGTCAAAATTTTATTTCTATAAAATATTTTGTCGACATTCTATTTCTATAAAAAATTTTCTTAAAATGTTATTTCTATATAAAATTTTGTCAAAATTTTATTTCTATAGAAAATTTTCTTAAAAATTTATTTCAATAGAAAATTGTGTCAAAATTTTATTTGTATAGAAAATTTTGTAAAAATTTTATTTCAATAGAAAATTTTGTAAAAATTTTATTTCTATCGAAAATTTTGTCAAAATTTTATTCCTATAGAAAATTCTGTAAAAATTTTATTTCTTTAGAAAATTTGTCACATTTTTATTTTTAAAGAAAATTTTGTCAAAATTTTATTTCTATAGATTATTTTATTAAAATTTTATTTCTATAAAAAATTTTCTTAAAATGTTATTTCTATATAAAATTTTGTCAAAATTTTATTTCTATAGAAAATTTTCTTAAAAATTTATTTCAATAAAAAATTTTGTCAAAATTTTATTTCTATAGAAAATTTCATTAGAAATTTGTCAAATTTTAATTTCTAAAGAAAATTTTGTAAAAATTTTATTTCTATAAAATATTTTATCAAAATTTAATTTCTATAAAAAAATTTGTCAAAATTTTATTTTTATAACAAACTTTCTCAAATTTTTATTTCTATAGGGAGTTTTGTCGAAATTTTATTTCTATAGAAAATTTTGTCAAAGTTTTATTTCTATAGAAAATGTTGGCCAAATCTTTCCAAATTTTATTTCTGTAGAAAATTTTGTCAAAATTTCATTTCTATTGACAATTTTGTCAAAATTTTATTTCTATAGAAAATCTTGCCAAATTTTTTATTTATAGAAAATTTTGTCAAAATTTTATTTCTATAGAAAAATTTGCCAAAATTTTATTTCTATAGAAAAATTTGTCAACATTTTGATTCTATAGAAAATGTTTTCAAAGTTTTATATCCATAGATAATTTTGTCAAAATTTTATTTCTATAGAAAATTTTCTCAAAATTTTATTTCTATAGAATTTTTTTTCAAAATTTTATTTAATTTACTCCCAATAAAAAATTTTTGTCAAAATTTTATTTCTCAATAAAATTTGTCAAAATTTTATTTCTATAGATAATTTTGTCAAAATTTTATTTCTATAAAAAACGTTTCTCAAAACTTGTTATTCTACAGAAAATTTTGTCAAAATTTTATTTTTACAAAAATTTTGTTAAAATTTTACAGAAATTTTTGTCAAAATTTTATTTCTAAAAAAAAATTTTTTTTTGAATTGTATTTCTACAGAAAATTTGTTGTATTTCTATAGAAAACTTTGTCAAAATTTTATTTCGTTCTTTTTGTTTTGTTATTGTTGGTTTTGTTCTTAAAGCATTGTTGTTGTTTTTGATTTCAGCTTAAAACCATAAATTGACTAAACTACAAGTGTAGCTTAACCAACAGAGGAAAATAATGTTTGTCAAATTTATTTGAGCAAAGCCCTATAGACTGCAAGATGGTTGGATGGACGCACGTTTCGGAATTACCACATTCCTCATCAGTATCCTCTACTTGCAGCAAAACTATCAACCAATTATCAGAATACATTCAGGCAGTTCATTAAACCCAACAATGAACCACACTTGAACCTTCCGCAAAAAGGTTTTGCATGATAGCCGGCTTATGCCGAAATAAAATCGGACAAACATATCTCTTTTCTTTCTTGAATTTATTCTGATAATTGGTTGATAGTTTTGCTGCAAGTAGAGGATGCAACAAATTTTATTTCTATAAACAATTTTCTCAAAATTTTCTTTCTATTAGAAATTTGGTCGAAATTTGATTTCTATAAAACATTTACTCAACATTTACTTCCTATAGAAAAATTTTGTAAAAATTTTATTTCTCAAGAAAATTTTGTCAAATTTTTATTTCTATAGAAAATTCTGTCAAAATTTTATTTCTTTAGAAAATTTGTTAAAATTTTATTTCTATAGATACCATGATGTATATTTAGCCTACTAATTGCTGTTTTAGTTATTTATATATTCAAATTAATTAAAATTCTTTTTGTGACTGCAATTTTTGAGGCATACGAAGAAACTTTTAAATATAAGCACACAAAAAAAATATGTGAAAAACTTTTTGATATTAAATGTAATTAGAATATTTTTTCGCGCCTGTGTTAATTAGCATAGCACTTCATAGTAAGCAAACTTAAATAGCTTAAATTGTACAATGTGTGTTTCAACTTTCAGTTGAAGAAAAAATCTTATCATTGTGATTTTTGGTGGATTACACAGTCTCTACATTGGTATGCCATAAAACAAAACCATAAACATCCAAAGAGCACGTCCCTATCTACGAATGTGTGTGTGAGTGTGTGTGGGGGGGGGTTTGTGTGTTTTGTTTTTGGTAAACCAATTAATATCAATCATACGTCACTTTGCAAGTGATCAAAATTCACAAGTGTAATTTGGCCAAAGTAATACAATTATTTATCAACGCTATTTTGATGCGACAACTCATGTTTCTCTAAAAATTCTTTTAATACTTCCACAACAAAGAAAAAATACCAAAGCTTTTGCTAAGCAGATGTATCATGTGTTTTTTTCTAAAGTTTGTATTTTTTTTTTGGACCATAATTGGCCGCCAGAGAACTTAATGTAATGACGTTAATTTCTACTTCTGTTTTACCACAAATTATTTTTGTAGTCTCTGTAATTTGATGGAGATTTTTCGGCTTTTAGCTGTTATTAATTCCATTAGGTATTTTCGTAGTTACACCCTAAGGAGCGATGTAATGTTTTTTGTGTTAATTAATATCAATCATACGTCATATTAGAAATTGTTGTTATATTTTTAGTTGTAATTAATGAAAGCCAGTTTTCATTGACAGTTTTGTAAAACTTGCGATTATAATACACTTGGAGATATAAAAATACATGACAGTGTGCTTATTATCCAAATATGTTTTTTTATTCAATTTCAATAACATTTCAAAAATATATCATACAAAAAGTATTAAAAAAACCAGTAAGGAAAGTCTAAAGTCGGGCGGGGCCGACTATATTATACCCTGCACCACTTTGTAGATCTAAATTTTCGATACCATATCACATCCGTCAAATGTGTTGGGGGCTATATATAAAGGTTTGTCCCAAATACATAAATTTAAATATCACTCGATCTGGAAGAATTTGATAGACTTCTACAAAATCTATAGACTCAAAATTTAAGTCGGCTAATGCACTAGGGTGGAACACAATGTTAGTAAAAAAATATGGGAAACGTTTAAATCCGAAGCAATTTTAAGGAAACTTCGAAAAAGTTTATTTATGATTTATCGCTCGATATATATGTATTAGAAGTTTAGGAAAATTAGAGTCACTTTTACAACTTTTCGACTAAGCAGTGGCGATTTTACAAGGAAAATGTTGGTATTTTGACCATTTTTGTCGAAATCAGAAAAACATATATATGGGAGCTATATCTAAATCTGAACCGATTTCAACCAAATTTGGCACGCATAGCTACAATGCTAATTTTACTCCCTGTGCAAAATTTCAACTAAATCGGAGTTAAAAATTGGCCTCTGTGGTCATATGAGTGTAAATCGGGCGAAAGCTTTATATGGGAGATATATCCAAATATGAACCGATTTCAAGCAAATTTGGCACGCATAGTTACAACGCTAATTCTACTCCCTATGCAAAATTTCAGCTAAATCGGAGCAAAAAATTGGCCTCTGTGGGCAAATGAGTGTAAATCGGGCGAAAGCTATATATGGTAGCTATATCTAAATCTGAACCGATTTGGCTGATATTTTGCAAGTTTTTCGAGACCCATAAAATATTCGGATGTACGGAATTTGAGGAAGATCGGTTGATATACACGGCAATTATGACCAGATCGGTGAAAAATATATATGGCAGCTATATCTAAATCTGAACCGATTTTTTCCAAAATCAATAGGGATCGTCTTTGAGCCGAAACAGGACCCTATACCAAATTTTAGGACAATCGGACTAAAACTGCGAGCTGTACTTTGCACACAAAAATACATCAACAGACAGGCAGACAGACGGACAGACAGACAGACGGACATCGCTAAATCGACTCAGAATTTAATTCTAAGCCGATCCGTATACTAAAAGGTTGGTCTATGATTACCCCTTCTTGGCGTTACATACAAATGCACAAACTTATTATACCCTGTATCACAGTAGTAGTGAAGGGTAGAAACAGGCGAGTAAAGTAGAAAGTGTGGCGGGACCGACTATATCATATCCCAAACCAACCCAAACCCTAAACACACAGGATTTGTGGGGTATCTTTGAAATAGAGTTGGAAGATAAACAGCATTTCCATATTTAAAAAAAATTAAATTAATTAAATTCTAAACGTTGTAATGACTTAGTTGGAAATTTACCACTTCTACAAAAAGGGAGAACTTACTCACAAAGACAATGAATATTTCATTAAAATGTTATTTCTATAGAAAATTTTATTTCTACTGACAATTTTTTCAAAACTTTATTTCTATGGAAAATTTTATCAAAATTTTATTTATATCGAAATTTTTGTAAATGTTTTATTTCTATAGAAAATTTTATCAAAATTTTATTTATATCGAAACTTTTGTCAAAATTTTATTTCTACAGAAAATTTTTCAAAATTTGTTTTTTTTAGAAAATTTTATCAAACTTTTATTTATATCGAAAATTTTGTCACAATTTTATTTCTATAGAAATTTTTGTGATAGTTTTATTTCTATAGGAAATTTTGTCAAAATTTTATTTCTATAGGAAATTTAGTCAAAATTTTATTTCTATACGAAATTTTGTCAAGATTTAATTTCTATAACAAAATTTTGTCAAAATTTTATTTCTATAGAAATTTTTTGTCCAAATTTTAGTACCATAGTCAATTTTGTCTATATTTTATTTTTATCGAAAATTTTGGCAAAATTTTATTTCTATATAAAATTTTATTAAAATTTTATTTCTGTAGAAAATTTTGTACAAATTTTATTTCTATTGAAAATTTTTTCACAACTATCTTTCTATAGAAAATTTTACCAAAATTTTATTTATATCGAAACTTTCGTCAAAATTTTATTTCTATAGAAAATTGTACTAAAAATTTATTTATATCGAAACTTTTGTCAACATTTTATTCCTATAGAAATTTTTGTGATTGTTTTATTTCTATAGGAAATTTTGTGAAAATTTTATATCTATAGCAAATTTTGTCAAAATTTAATTTATATAGACACTTTTGTGAAAGTTTTATTTTTAAAGGAATTTATGTCAAAATTTCATTTCTATTGCAATTTTTTGTCAAAATTTTATTACTATAGACCAACGTTTTATTTCTATAGAATATTTTATTAAAATTTTATTTCTATAGCAAATTTTGTCAAAATTTTATTTCTATAGAAATTTTTGTGATAGTTTTATTTCTATAGGAAAATTTGTCAAAATTTTATTTCAATAGGAAATTTTGTCAAAATTTAATTTATATAGACACTTTTGTGAAAGTTTTATTTTTAAAGGAAGTTTTGTCAACATTTTATTTCTATTGCAATTTTTTGTCAAAATTTTATTACTGTAGAAAATTTTGTCAATATTTTATTTCTATCGAAAATTTTGCCAAAATTTTATTTCTATGGAAAATTTTATTAAAATTTTATTTCTGTAGAAAATTTTATTTCCATAGAAAATTTTGTCAAAATTTTATTTCTATAGAAAATTTTTTCACAATTACGTTTCTATATAAAATTTTATTAAATTTTTTTTATATCGAAACTTTTGTCAAAATTTTATTTCTATAGAAAATGTTATTAAAATTTTATTTATGTAGAAAATTTCTATAGAAAATTTTTTCACAATTATCTTTCTATAGAAAATTTTACCAAAATTTTATTTATATCGAAACTTTCGTCAAAATTTTATTTCTATAGAAAATTTTATCAAAATTTTATTTACATCGAAACTTTTGTCAAAATTTTATTTCTATAGGAAATTTTGTCAAAATTTTATTTCAAAAGGAAATTTTGTCAAAATTTAATTTATATAGACACTTTTGTGGAAGTTTTATTTTTAAAGGAATTTACGTCAAAAGTTTATTTCTATTGCAATTTTTTGTCAAAATTTTATTACTATAGACAATTTTGTCAATATTTTATTTCTATCGAAAATGTGGCCAAAATTTTATTTCTATAGAAAATTTTATGAAAATTTTATTTCTGTAGAAAATTTTGTCAAAATTTTATTTCCATAGAACATTTTGTCAAAATTTTATTTCTATAGAAAATTTTATGAAAATTTTATTTCCATAGAACATTTTGTCAAAATTTTATTTCTATAGAAAATTTTATGAAAATTTTATTTCTGTTGAAAATTTTGTCAAAATTTTATTTCCAAAGAAAATTTTGTCAAAATTTTATTTCTATAGAAAATTTGTTCACAGTTATGTTTCTATATAAAATTTTATTAAAATGTTATTTATATCGAAACTTTTGTCAAAATTTCATTTATATCGAAAGTTTTGTCAAATTTTTATTTATATAGAAACTTTTGTGAATGTTTTATTTCTATAGGAAATTTTGTCAAAATTTTATTTCTATAGCAAATTTTGTCAAAACTTTATTTCTATATGTAAAGATTTTATTTCTATAACAAAATTTTGTCAAAATTTAATTTCTATAGAAATTTTTTGTCAAAATTTTATTACTATAGAAAATTTTGTAAATATTTTATTTCTATAGAACATTTTATCAAAATTTAATTTCTATAGAAATTTGTTGACAAAATTTTATTTCTATAGAAAATTTAGTCAAAATGTAATTTCTATAGAAAATTTTATTACGGTATAAAATTTTGTCAAATGTTTATTTCTATAGAAAATTTTGTCAGAATTTCATTTCTATAGAAAATTTTGTCAAAATTTCATTTCTATAGAAAATCCCCTTTCGAGGTGTAATATTTTTACTTAAATCATACATTGAATTCAAAAAAAAAATCTAAATCATTCCAAATAAATTAGAAATTTTCCATACAATGACCTCCTCTGGATAAAGAGCTCTCTGGCATCAAAAATACAGAGAAAAGATGTCTGTGCCAGCACTACTTCAATATAACTGATTACCAATCAGTCAATCTAATATCGTATTAGGCTTAATCGTAATAGAGTAGTAGTTCGATTTAACCAAAGTATCTCGAACTGATGATATCAACCATCATTGAGAAAATCTATCTTCTTTCAAACACCATACTCATACTTTATCCCACCGCACCCCTCCCTAATTCAATAGAATCTGAACAAATTACTGGCTTGAAATCAATGTTTTGTTCATGTAATTCATTGTCATTGTATATAGAGAGAGTAAAAACACCAACAACAATAACAACAACAATGCCAAATAAGGATCCTTAAGACAAGAGGACCAATGGTCGTTTCATTAGAGCCTTTGAGAGTCGACTGATTGTGGTCTCTTCGATTCTTTATGGAAATAGAGAACAAAAAACAAAAAAAAAAGCTCGTCAGTTTTACTCATGCTGTTCACCCATCCTTTCCTTACTGACAAATTGCCAACAGCTGGTGCAAGGCATGCCATTGAATAGCATAGCATGACATACCTCGATTGAATATTGTCAAAGGCCTATGGCTATGGGAAAGATAATGTAGTTAAAGAGATGGCCATGCAAAAATTTCATTTTAGTAATCACTGGATAGATAAATATCTATATTGAATATTGGTAGAGGGATTTTTATACAGGTGTTAGCAAAGAAATTATGGAAATTATTTTGACTACATTTTTTAACGAAATGCAATTTTGATAAATTTTTCTATAGAAATAAAATTTTCTATAGAGATAAAATTTTGACAACATTTTTTATGGAAATAAAATTTTAGCAAAATTTTCTATAAAAATAAAATTTTGACAAAATTTGCCAAAGAAATAAAATTTTGACAGTTTCTATAGAAATAAAAATTTTACAAAATTTTCTATAGAAACAAAATTTCAACAAAAATTTTCTATACAAATGAAATGTTGACAAAATTTTCTATACAAATGAAATGTTGACAAAATTTTCTATACAAATGAAATGTTGACAAAATTTTCTATAGAAATAAATTTTTACCAAAATTTTCTATAGAAAAAACTTCTGATAATTTTTTTTTTATAACATTTTGACAGAATTTTCTATAGAAATAAAATTTTGACAAAACTTGCTATAGAAATAAAATTTTTATAGAAAATTTTTACAAAATTTTCTATGGAAATAAAATTTTGATAAAATTTTCTATGGAAATAAAAGTTTTGGCAAATTTTCTATTAAAATAAAATTTTGACAAAATTTTCTATAAAAATAAAATTTTAACAAAATTTTCTATATAAATAAAATTTTAACAAAATTTTCTATATAAATAAAGTTTTAACAAAATTTTCTATAAAAATAAAATTTTAACAAAATTTTCTATATAAATAAAATTTTAACAAAATTTTCTATAGAAATAAAATTTTGGCAATAAATTCATTTTAGTAATCACTGGATAGATAAATTTCTATATTGAATATTGGTAAAGGGACATTTATACAGGTGTTAGCAAAGAAATTATGGAAATTATTTTGACTACATTTTTTTAAAGAAATACAATTTGGACAAATTTTTCTATAGATATAAAATTTTCAATAGAACTAAAAAATTTTTTTATGGAAATAAAATTTTGATAAAATTTTCTATAGAAATAAAATTTTGTCAAAAATTTCTATAAAAATAAAATTTTGACAAAATTTGCAAAAGAAATAAAATTTTGACAGTTTCTATAGAAATAAAATTTTTACAAAATTTTCTATACAAATGAAATGTTGACAAAATTTTCTATAGAAATAAATTTTTACCAAAATTTTCTATAGAAAAAACTTCTGATAATTTTTTTTATATAACATTTTGACAGAATTTTCTATAGAAATAAAATTTTGACAAAACTTGCTATAGAAATAAAATTTTGTCAAAATTTTCTATAGAAATTAAATATTGCCAGAATTTTTTTCTATAGAAAATTTTAGTAAAAATTTTTATAGAAAATTTTGACAAAATTTTCTATGGAAATAAAGTTTTGATAAAATTTTCTATAGAAATAAAAGTTTTGGCAAAATTTTCTATTAAAATAAAATTTTCACAAATTTTTCTAAATAAAATTTTGACAACATTTTTACCAAAATTTTATTTCTGTATAAAATTTTGACAAAATTTTATTTCTATATAAAATTTTGACAGAATTTTCTATAGAAATAAAATTTTGAAAAAACTTGCTAAAGAAATAAAATTTTGTCAAAATTTTGTATAGAAATAAAATTTTGTCAGAATTTTTTTTCTATAGAAAATTTTGGTAAAAATTTTTCTAGAAAATTTTGATAAAAATTTTTCTAGAAAATTTTGGTAAAAATTTTTCTAGAAAATTTTGGTAAAAATTTTTATAGAAAATTTTGGTAAAAATTTTAACAAAATTTTCTATAGAAATAACATTTTGACAAAATTTTCTGTAGAAATAAAATTTTGATAAAATTTTCTATAGAAATAAAATTTTGGCAAAATTTTCTATAGAAAATAAAATTTTGACAAAATTTTCTATAAAAATAAGATTTTAACAAAATTTTCTATGTAAATAAATTTTTAACAAAATTTTCTATAGAAATAAAATTTTGACAAAATTTTCTATAGAAATAAAATTTTGACAAAATTTTCTATAGAAATAAAATTTTGACAAAATTTTCTATAGAAATAAAATTTTGACAAAATTGTCTATACAGGTAAAATTTTGACAAAATTTTCTATAGAAATACCAACATTTTCTATAGAAAAAAAAAATTGAGAAAATTTTATTTCTGTATAAAGTTTCGACAGAATTTTCTATAGAAATAAAATTTGTAAAAAAATTTCTATAGAAATAAATTTTTAACAAAATTTTCTATAGAACAAAAATTTTGACAAAATTTTCGATAGAAAAAATTCTGACAAAATTTTATTTCTATATAAAATTGTGACAGAATTCCCAATAGAAATTAAATTCTCACAAAACTTTCTATAGCAAGTTTTGTCAAAATTTAATTTCCACATATTTGTCAAAATTTTCTATAGATATAAAATTTTGTTAAAAATTTTTATAGAAATAAAATTTTGTCAAAATTTTCTATAGAAATAAAATTTTGTCAAAATTTTCTATAGAAATAAAATTTTGTTGTTGTTTTTTATTTCAGCTTAAAACCATACATTGACTAAACTACAAGTGTAGCTTAACCAACAGAGGAAAAGAATGTTTGTCAAATTTATTTGGGCAAAGCCCTATAGACTGCAAGATGGTTGGATGGACGCACGTTTCGGAATTACCACATTCCTCATCAGCATCCTCTACTTGCAGCAAAACTATCAACCAATTATCAGAATAACTTCAGGCAGTTTATTAAACCCAACAAAACCCACACTTGAACCCTCCGAAATAAAATTTTGACAAAACTTGTTATAAAAATAATATTTTGACAAAATTTCCTATAAAACAAAAATTTTCTAAATAAAATTTTTACATTCATTTTCTATAAAATTTTGAAATCATATTTAGGTAATTTTTGGTACAATTTTCTCCAATTTTTGGTGGATTATAGGAATTTCCCGACTTCGAATATACTCTTGCGTTACTATTTATTAATTTTGTTGTAGTCGAAATATAGTCAACAGTTTGAAAATCAATTGCCCCAAGCATCCCTGTCGGCATCCCTAACTATATCTATGCATTGGTAAAGGGAACCAAAAAATTCTTGGAACATTTGGTGTTGTTGTTGTTGTAAACTTCTTGTAAATGATAATGACTTGCAAGTGTAATTTGCTACACGTAATTCAATTTTTCTCTTGCTTTTGTTCTGAAGTTTCCGTAGTTGTTCTTTTACGTTGTCTTTTTGTTTTTTTGGGAATACTACAAAATTCTCATTAAGTGCTTGGGGTAGAAGATCTCCCCCATTTGCTTAAAAAAAAAAGCAAAACACACGCATACCCACGACAGCCTACATGCACGTGCCTCATGTATTTTTAGACAAAAATTTTCAGACATCATTTTTTCATTAATGGGCTTTTTTACGGAGAGAGAGAGAGAGAGAGAGAGAATATACGCCACCCAATCTATTGATTGCGTGCTATTTGAGAGACCAATGAAAATCTGGATCTGGATTCAATCAGTGTTTAGTAATGCAAGCTGGAGTAACAAGTAAATGTGTTGTAGATATGCAGCTGTGACAAATCAAGTACGTTTTCTTGCAAAGTGCAATGGAGACAAATGTAATGGGGGGAAAAATTCGAATTGAACGAATGCACCACTATAATTGTATTAGTCATGAGCTTGCAACACACATAAGAAAGCTAAGAAATATATATAATTAGAGGCAAAGCTGAAGTAGATTTAAGAATATCTCAATTTTTTCTATCGTAGGTTTCCTATAACCCACCAACTCATAGTTCTTCTCCTTTTGTTTCTTAAAAAAATATCTAAAGCCTATGACCTTATTTCTAGTTCACCATTTGATGTTTGACATTCATCAATGTATATTTTCCAATGCTCAAATCCACTGTGTATACTCCCCCTCGCCTATCCACAGACAGTCATCCCAGTAGTCTAGCAACAACAATATAGCAATTTTTACATGTTATTCTCTTAATGGACCCCGACAAAGAAACGACAAGCATCATCAGTTGTTGCTTTGGGAGTTTTTTCCCTGGCATTTTTTTATTAAACTTTTTTTTTGTATTGTGGCATTTTCAAATTTCCTCTAAACATTTTTCAGACGCATTGCGATTTGAGATATGTGTGCGCTCGTGTGTGTGTGTGTGTGTGTAATACAATTCTATGCAAAATTGTAATGCACACTGCAATATGCATTGCTCTCTTTGGCTGTAAACATTGGTGACATTGTCATAGAGCGTAACACAAGTGTAAGCGCCTGGGCAGGAAAAGAGCATAGCATGGCCTTCGTTGTTCGTTTTTTTTTTGCATGGGTTTTTTGTTTTCTTGTCTCTGGTGGCGTGGTAGGCATATACATATCTCCCTAGAAAAACATAATCTCCCATATGTACACACACATACAGATACTTAGAAGCTCTAGCATTCACTTAAACCGCCTAGATGAATTGTAGAGGAGTCATCGTTTTTGTTTTGTTTTGTTTTTTTTTTTTTCACATTGAAAAATATTTGCATCCGAGTTATTCATGTTGCACTAACACCAATACGAGTAGCTATTCCACACAAGCGTCTATTGTTCCATGTCACTGCAATAAGCATGTAAGCGTTTTTCATAAAATGGAATATATAGCTACAGTATCGAATAAATTAATAATGTTATGAATTATTATTAGTAATAAGTGTCCCTGTAAAAAAAATTAGTGTGGTCCTGTTTCATTATAGATATTTCTTACAAAAAAATACTTTAATGTAATAAACTTCAAATTCGAAAAAGACTATAAAAATTAAGCAAAGAAGTCTTCGAAGGAACTTCTGTTCCAAAGAACAGGCTAGGAAAATGGTCAGGTCCGGGCCTATAATGATTCCCCGCATATTTTTAAAATGGAATAGTGAATTTGTGTGGCCATATAGCTGTTGTATAATTTCGAAGGGCTTGTAAAAGCCCTGTAAATCAAAACGGAATATAAAAATTGCTATAAAAAATATACATACATTTTTCCCCAGCTCTTGAAAGCTCTATCAAAATCTAAAAAACAATAGTATATATATAGCAGGTCTCATAAAGGCCCTGTATACGTGCCAATACAAAAAAAATTATTAAAGGTATAATATTTTTCCCAATCCTTTGGTTTGATCTTTTTAAAGCTTTTAAGGCTCTGTGATCTTCAAATGTACATAATGTCAATTTAAAACATGAACAAACAAAATTAAAAAAAAATAGAGCATGTTTGGATGGTCTTGCAGAAGTTCTATCGAAAATAGCACTATTTTTATAGAAATGAATTTTTGACAAAATTTTCTATATAAATAAAATTTTGACAAAATTTTCCATAGAAATAAAATTTTGACAAAATTGTTCTATAGAAATAAAATGTTGACTATTTTTTTTTTGAAATAAAATATTGAAAAAAAAAATTAATACAAATTTGAATAAATCTTCTACAGAAATAAAATTTTGACAACATCTTTTTTAGAAATAAAATTTTGACAAAAATGTTTCTATAGAAATAAAATTTTGCCAATTTTTCAATAGAAATAAAATTTTGACAAATTTCTATATAAGTAAAATTTTGACAAAATTTTCTATACAAATAAAATTTTGACAAAATTTTCATACAAATAAAATTTTTGAGAAATAAAATTTTAACAAAATCTTCTAAAGTAATAAAATTTTGACAACATTTTTTGTAGAAATAAAATTTTTACAAACATTTTGCTATAAAAATAAAATTTTGACAAACTTTTCTAAGAAATAAAATGTTGACAAAATTTTCTATACAAATAAAATTTTGACAAAATTTTTGAGAAATAAAATTTTGACAAAAATTTCTATAGAAATAAAATTTTGACAACATCTTTTGTAGAAATAAAATTTTGAGAAAAATTTTTCTATAGAAATAAAAATTTTTTATAGAAATAAAATTTTGACAAATTTCTATATAAGTAAAATTTTCACAAAAATTTCTATAAAATTTTGACAAAATTTTTTAAGAAATAAAATTTTGACAAAACTTTTAGTAAACAATATTTTGCAAAAACCTTCTGTAGAAATAAAATTTTGACATTTTCTATAGATATAAAATGTTAACAAAATTTTCTATAGAAATGAAATTTTGCCAAATTTTCTATAGAAATAAAATTTTGCCAAATTGTCTATAGAAATAATATTTTGAAGAAAAAATTCTATAGAAATAATATTTTGGCAAATTTTCTATAGAAATAAAACAATTTTCTATAGAAATACAACATCTTTTGTAGAAATCAAATTTTTACAAAAAATTTTCTATAGAAATAAAATTTTGCCAAATTTTTTATAGAAATGAAATTTTGACAAATTTATATATAAGTAAAATTTTAACAAAAATTTCTATAGAAATAAAATTTTGACAAATTTTCTATAGAAATAAAATTTTGACAAAATTTTTTAAGAAATCAAATTTTGACAAAACTTTTAATAAACAATATTTTGCAAAAACCTTCTGTAAAAATTAAATTTTGACATTTTCTATAGATATAAAATGTTAATAAAATTTTCTATAGAAATGAAATTTTTGCGAAATTTTCTATAGAAATAAAATTTTGCCAAATTTTCTATAGAAATAAAATTTTGCCAAATATTCTATAGAAATAAAAATTTTGCCAAATTTTCTATAGAAAAAATATTTTGAAAAAAAAATTCTATAGAAATAATTTTGCCAAATTTTCTATAGAAATAAAATTTTGCCAAATTGTCTATAGAAATAATATTTTGAAGAAAAAATTCTATAGAAATAATATTTTGGCAAATTTTCTATAGAAATAAAACAATTTTCTATAGAAATACAACATCTTTTGTAGAAATCAAATTTTTACAAAAAATTTTCTATAGAAATAAAATTTTGCCAAATTTTTTATAGAAATGAAATTTTGACAAATTTATATATAAGTAAAATTTTAACAAAAATTTCTATAGAAATAAAATTTTGACAAATTTTCTATAGAAATAAAATTTTGACAAAATTTTTTAAGAAATCAAATTTTGACAAAACTTTTAATAAACAATATTTTGCAAAAACCTTCTGTAAAAATTAAATTTTGACATTTTCTATAGATATAAAATGTTAATAAAATTTTCTATAGAAATGAAATTTTTGCGAAATTTTCTATAGAAATAAAATTTTGCCAAATTTTCTATAGAAATAAAATTTTGCCAAATATTCTATAGAAATAAAAATTTTGCCAAATTTTCTATAGAAAAAATATTTTGAAAAAAAAATTCTATAGAAATAATATTTTGGCAAATTTTCTATAGCAATAAAATTTTAACAAAATGTTTTAAAAAATTAAATTTTGAAAAAAAAATCTACAAAAAAATTTTTAAAAATTATAGAAATAAAATTTTGATAAAATTTTCCATAGAAATAAAATTTTGCCAAATTTTATATAGAAATACATTTTTTTCATTTAAAGATTTTTAATTTTTTTTATATCTTTTGTTTTGATTATTGAATTAAATTTTAAGTAATGTCTAGGACATCATACCAAATTATTGAAATTTTTTCGCATTAAATAATTAAATTCGATTTGGTCATAATGTCATAAGCTTACACTGTTGCCAATGCCCAAAACAAAAATCTGAAAGATCTAAAAGGGGTATACTTTTCATCTATGTTATGATGATATTGAATGTAAAACGATGACGGCATACTCATGCTAAACGCTGCGCGACCTATGGATAGTAATTTCTTTTGGTACATCTGTCTATATGCAGAACCTAAAACAATATACATAAGTGGGTGTATGCTGCCGAATTCCAAATACAAATATTCACTCATTTTTCATTTTGCATTTATTCCATTACACAAATGAATGGCGGCTATAAAGAACCATTCACCTATACAGTAGTAAAAGTAGTAGCACTTCCGCCGGAATAGATTAGGGTAGATCAGCGTTATAATTAAGAAATTCTAAAAAGTGACACACTAATCTTTTTAAATAAGGCAAAGGAAAATTACGAATTACATGAATAATGGAAATTTTTATACGAAATTTTTAAATTGTTTGTTTTTTTTTTTTCTCAAATGAAATCTACAAGAAATGAAAACGACAAGTAAACATATTTTTTATCTGCATTTTACCGAAAAGTAATCTTTAATATTAACCATTCAGTGGTGAACCCAGTTTCCGGTATTCTAGAAAAATGTTCTTTATATATTTTCAGGCGACTCACATGACCACCTTGAAAACACCAGGGCAAGAAATGGAGAAAGTCATCAAAATAATACTAATGAAAGCATAAGTCCGATTTTATAGAATTCAATATTAAAATGTACGAAAACTATTTTAGAGCAATAATGAATTAATTACAAGGTGGCACAAAAATATAAAATGTATGTCAAAAGTGTCAAAGCTTGAAAAGAGTGTCAAACTTGCCAGCAAAGTGCTACAACGCTAACACTGGGCTAAATAAAATAACACAATTTTGTGAAATATCCGTGTTTTAATATCCACATAAAAATCACAAAAGACTACGCAACCTAAATTATAGGATGCGCAATTTACACAATTTTAGGGATTTTTTTATAATGAAATTTTAATTAAAAGAAAGTGTATAATCATAGTTAAAATTACTTTTTGTTAAATTTGGGACACTATATTTTTTTGAGTCTCGAACACGGTCGTCACAATTGGTAGAATTCTACCAAAAATTTTATTTTTTATAATATACTAGCGTAACCCGGCCCGCTTCGCTGCGCCTTCCGAAGCGTATTTGGAGGAACATTTTGCGTTAACTTAGTCAACTATATCCTTCGTGCTGAAAACAAATTCGAAAAGATTTGAATTCTTTTAAACAAATCGGACTACTTGATTTTTCGTTTATAGGTACAAATGCGGCGGGAGAGGGTGTACCTTCTATATTTCTTGTGAATTTTAAGTGTGGTTTGTCAAGGAAAGGTATCCTTCTCCTCAACATATCTGAAAATTAAGCACTATATTATAATAACATACAAAGAATTAGTGTTTCCCATCCAATAAATCGGAAAAAGCAAAAATAGTAAAAAATTTTACCACATTAACATTTGCTAAAATGTTGGAAAATGATGCACCCTCTACGTTGGCTGCCAATTTCATGTAAATTTAAGCTCTTTACTAAAAAGAAGTCTGGCAGAAGATTGTGCAAAAATCATAAAATAATTTACGGACAACACTCTACTTTCAATTTAAGAAAAAAACGGACAAACGGGAACCCTCCCCCCACCTTCGCGCCACTCCGACCTGATATCGGACTATCACGTACCCTATATTAATTTCGCAACTACTCAATGGTCCCTATAAATTCTATCGAAGTAAATCGACAAAGTTTATTTCAATTTTCCCCTTCCCCAACCAGATATCGAAAAATCATATACTAATTTAAAAATCATGTATAGATTTAATCACCTCCCACGTTCCCTGTAAATTTCAAGTAGATCGGCGATGTTTAAATTTTGCTCTATTGTTTTAAAGGGACGTCACTTTCCCCGATACAATATCGACAAACACCGTAGTGAATAGCATCCCTAACCTTCCCTGAAAATTCTTGAAACTTTCCTTCAAGTGTGGGGCAAGGAAGGTTGCCTCTTCGTTCATAACCTTCCCCCACTGCCTATGTAAATTTCAATAAAACGTAAGAATTGTTGTTTTTTTGTTTTTTTAGAGGAGGACCTCCTCCCCGACTAAATATTGAAAAGTGATGTAGCGTATCTTTTGTAAACGTCCCAGAAAATGTCAAGCAAATTATAAGCCTAAAGGGGCGTCCAACAAAATCCGTCCAAATATCACAAAATCAGATATCAACTATTAATATCGTAACCTCTCCCCAGTCTTCTGTAAATTTCAAGTAACTCGGGAAAAGTTTAATTATTTCTCTGTATGTACTTAAGAGAAGCGGATGTCTCCCTATGCCCTTTTATTTTTATTAAAAAATCAGGAACCTGATATAAATTTCATTGATATAAATTTCAATTTTTTTCCGTAAAATTTCAGTCGGGGAAGTTTGTTTTCACTTTGTTTTCACTGTACTTAAAAAAAAGTCGGGCAAATGGGTGGTCCTCCTCCCCGACCAAATATCGCAAAATAATGTAGCGGATTTTTGTCTAGATGACATCCCCAACATTCAATGAAAATTTCAAGCAAATCGC
This sequence comes from Haematobia irritans, assembly GCF_050003625.1. NCBI lineage: Eukaryota > Metazoa > Arthropoda > Insecta > Diptera > Muscidae > Haematobia > Haematobia irritans. The sequence continues at coordinate 242,721,510 of NC_134397.1, read as the reverse complement.
ATAATTTTATTCCAAGTTTCAAAAAGTAGGGCAAGGAGAGGTCCCCCTCCCCGTCAACATATGAAATCATCAGGTACACCATATTAATTCCATAACCTCACCGCATGTTCTCTGTAAATCTCAGATAATTTAGAGAATTTTAGTTTTTTCACTGTACTTTAAAAAAAGTCGAACAAAGGGGAGGTCCCCCTCCGCCACCAAATATCGAAATATAAAGTAGCAGATCTTTGTCTAGATGCCAACCCCAACCTTCAATGAAAATTTCAAGGAAATCGGTCAACTTTGGTCCAATTTTCAAAAAGTCCGACAAAGGGGAGGTCCCCTACGCGACCAGGTGTCAAAAAATGAGGTACCCTATTTTCACCACATGAACGCCCCCTACGAAATTTGAAAGTTTCAAGTAAATCGGCCGTTTTGGAGCCAACTCGGAACATACAAACAAACAAACAAATAAACAAACATAGATTGAATTTTATATATATATATATATATATATATATATATATATATATATATATATATATATATATATATATATATATATATATATATATATATATATATATATATATATATATATATATATATATATATATATATATATATATATATATATATATATATATATATATATATATATATATATATATATATATATATATATATATATATATATATATATATATATATATATATATATATATATATATATATATATATATATATATATATATATATATATATATATATATATATATATATATATATATAAAAGTAAAATTTTGACAAAATTTTTTATAGAAATAAAATTTTGGCCAACATTTTTATAGAAATAAAATTTTGACAAAATTTTCCATAGGAATAAATTTTGAAAAAATTTTCTATAGAAATACAATTTTGACACAAATTTCTACAGAAATAAAATTTTGGTAAACATTTTTATAGAAATAACATTTTGACAAAAATTTTTATAGAAATAAAATTTTGCCAAATTGTCTATAGAAATAATATTTTGACAATATTTTATATAGAAATAAAATGTTGACCAAATTTTCTATAGAAATAATATGTTGACAAAATTTTCTATAGAAATAACATTTTTGCTATAGAAATTACATTTTGTCAAAGTTAAATGTTGAGCAAGTTTTTTATAGAAATAAAATTTTCTATTGAAATAAAATTTTCGATACATATAAAATTTTGCCAAATTTTCTATAGAAATGAAATTTTGACAAAATTTTCTATAGAAATTTTGAAAAAAAAATTCTATAAAGATACAATTTGGACAGAATTCTCTATACAGATAAAATTTTGACAAAAATTTCTAAAAAAATAAAATTTTCATAAAATTTTCCATAGAAATAAAATTTTGCCAAATTTTCTATAGAAATGAAATTATGACAAAATTTTCTATACAAATAAAAATTTTCTATAGACCTAATATATTGACAAAATTTTCTATAGAGATAAAATTTTGAAAAAAAATTCTATAGAGATACAATTTTGACAAAAATTTCTAAAAAAAATAAATTTTCATAAAATTTTCCATAGAAATAAAATTTTGACAAAATTTTGTATAGCAATAAACTTTAAACAAATTTTCTATAGAAATAACATTTTGACAAAATTCTCTTTAAAAATAAAATTTTGACAAAATTTTCTATAGAAATAAAATTTAAACACATTTTCTATAAAAATAAAATGTTTACAAAATTTTCTTTAAAAATAAAATTTTGACAAAAATTTCTATAGAAATAAAATTTTAACAAAATTTTCCTTAAAAATAAAAATGTGACAAAATTTTCCTTAAAAAATAAAATTTTGACAAAATTGTTTTTATGGAAAATTTTATGAAAATTTTATTTCTTTAGAAGAGAGAAACCCCCTTTATAAGTCATTTACGCTATATGCGTGTTGAGATCTGTTTGAATTTCCGTTGTCTGCTTCAGAAATATTTTTCGGCCCAGAGCTTCTATACTGTCTTTATGACATTTTCTCGATAATTTTCGGCATTTATTTTGAACCCACGGTCTACAAATACGTAAGGGTAGCGACTATCGGCTGTTACGAGGGCTCACACCATTACCAGCAGATGTGCTTGAGTTTTGATGGCCAAACGAAGGTGTAAATTTCCAGTTGGGCCCAAATATCACAAGCCTGAGAAATATGTAGTCTGAAAAAACTTGTATTTCAGATGGTTCGTATTCGTATTACGGACTTACCAGTCCATTCGATTTCCTGTCTTTGGGACGTGGGTGGCCCATATCCAGCCTAATGTCCCTCCATATTTGTCCGTGAAAATTTCCTTTTTTACCGAATCCACCTAATAAATACATCGACTATAACAAATCATCATTGTCATTTGGTTAAATTTTGTGCCTAGCATCAGTAGTGATAACTGCAAGGGAGCTACGAAAATATGCAAAAAACATACAAAAAATTCCTAGAATTTTTGGGGATGTTTGCTCTATGTATGTGTGTGTTGTCCTCATTTTCTCCCTTTAAGATTTAATAAATTTTCTTAAGAAATAAAACAAATTTTCATCTTAAACAGAGAGCTAGCCAACGACAGCTATAGAAAAATTTGTCTTGCCTTCTCATGTTCTAGCTGTTCTTGCTGTTCCTTTCCTCTTAACTCCTCTCCCACAAAAAAGGTCAATGAAATTGACTGAAGGATATTATATGGGCGTGGTGGTATGAGAATGTTTCTTAGTAAAATACAAAGGAGCAACAAACAAAAAAAAAAATGAGCATCATTAAAAATACAAATACTTGGAATTACATATGTAGGCATATGTTAAGAAATCCATATGTGAATTTTGCTTGCTTTAGCACAAAACAACAAAAAAGATGAAATAGAAGAAAATCCTGAATTTGAAAACATAATGACATCAAACTTATCTTTCACCATATCGGATTATAGAGAAAAGAAAATAGGATCTGAAAATTAAAATATCGTTGTCATCATGTGTAAATATTCACAAAGACATGTCATGGCCCAGTGCTTTTATGCTGAGACTTCAAAATAAAATAAAGAATGCTTTTGTAATGGCCTTAAATCCTTTTCGACAATATGCATGCCAATTATTGTTAATGTTATTTAAACCAAAACACAATTTTCGGATTATACGAAGCTTAGAGAAAGGATTTCTCTGCAAAGCTTTTGTGTTAGAAATACGTAAAGAAATTATTTAATTTCTTTTTACAATATAATGATTTATTAATGCGTAAAAAAATGTAATAAAAAAATTGTCATATGAAAAAAAACCCAACCAAATTTTGTATAGCTTTTGTTCACTGATATAAAAAAAAAAAGGCTTAGAATTAGCTACGCTTTTCCTAGAAATAGGCTTAGGGGAACATATTTTTTTATCCTTTGTAATTAATATTTTAAAATATTATTTTTTGTGTCTTATGAAATCCATCACTGTAAGAGAATCCATAAAATATAAAGAGTTTACTACCCTTTACTCGACTTGTAGAATTCCGATCGGATTCCGTTAGTTAGCTTTAGCAAAATGATTGGTCTATATGGGGCCTATAGAAAACATGGACCGATAGACAGCATATTCGGCACGCCCTATTTGTGGTCCTACAATACCTCCAGATTTTCAGAAAAATCGGATAAAAACTCGGATATAGCTGGAAATGGACATTTCGATATGACAATTTTATGGTGATGTGTAGGTTAGGTATAATGGCAGCCCAATATTTCAGGCTATTTCAATCATTGTGATATCACAGTCATGAATTTTCTCTTGTCACTGAATGCTACCTGAATCTATGTGTAGCTCACTGTAGCTCCATCAAAAATTTATAAAGGACATCGATTTTATAGCCGAGTCCGAACAGCGTTGAAACCACTTAGAGAAGCGCTTTAAAACACTCAGAAATGGCAACGGTCATAATTTGGTCAAGGGAAAACGCGTGTAAATCGGTGAAATCGTTTATTTAAAAAATCAAATAAAATTTCTTTTTCAAGTTCAATTGGTATAAAATTCAGGAAAAATATTCAGTTAGGCTTTCGCTTTTCCAAATCCGAATTGCCGGGCCTCACGCTTGACACCTGCCATCAGATTTTGTACAGCCACCTTGTCCACCTTCTTCGCCGCAGAAAGCCAGTTTGCCTGCTGCTCGTCCTAAGCAGTTTTTTTGGTCTTCTTTAGGATCCGCTTGACAATAGCCCAGTATTTCTCAATTGGGCGGAGCTCTGGCGTGTTGGGAGGGTTCTTGTCCTTGGGAACCTGCACGTTATTGGCGGCGTACCACTCCATGGCCTTTTTACCGTATTGGCAAGATGCCAAATCCGGCCAAAACAGTATGGAACAACCGTGTTTCTTCAGGAAAGGCAGCAGACGTTTATTCAAACACTCTTTCACGTAAATTTCTTGGTTGACAGTCCCGGAAGCTATGAAAATGCTGCTTTTCAAGCCACAGGTACAGATGGCTTGCCAAACCAGATATTTCTTTGCGAACTTTGACAGTTTTATGTGCTTGAAAATATCTGCTACCTTTCCCCTTCCTTTTGCCGTATAAAACTCCTGTCCCGGAAGCTGCTTGTAGTCGGCTTTTACGTAGGTTTCGTCGTCCATTACCACGCAGTCAAACTTCGTCAGCATCGTCGTGTACAGCCTCCGGGATCGCGCTTTGGCCGTCGTATTTTGTTTATCATCGCGATTTGGAGTCACTACCTTCTTGTAAGTCGATAGTCCGGCTCGTTTTTTGGCTCGATGCACGTTTGTAGACAATATACCCAGCTTATTTGCGGCATCTCGGAGAGAGAGGTTAGGGTTTCGCTTGAAACTACCGGCAACTCTCTTTGTCGTCTCAGCGGCTTCCGGTTTTCGATTTCCCCCCGATCCAGACTTTCTGGCTGTCGACAAACGTTCCCCAAACACTTTAATTACATTTGTAACGGTTGATTTGGCAACTTTTAGCGATTTTGCCAGCTTTGCGTGCGAGTAGCTTGGATTTTCGCGATGCGAGAGCAAAATTTTGATACGTCAAGTTTATATTGACCAAATTTTGACCGTATCAACCTTTAATCCATCGATGGCACATTTTTTGGTGTTTGATCGAAACTGGGATTGAACCCATGATCCTTTGTAAGCAAGGCGAGCATGCCAACCACGTCCCTGTATGGTGGTGAGTATAAAAAATACAAAGTGTTACTCTTAATTTCCTATTTTACTAAACAATTTTGGTTATGTAGGCAAATTGAAAATTTTTCAAAAAAAATGTCTATGTTCAATATATATAACCCACTAATATCACTTTACCCGAGTAAACATAAGAATTGATCTACACCAATAATGAATTGTCATAAACTCAGTTAAGTCTTTTCTATGTAATGTTTTCAACTATTCTTATGTGTGCAAATTAATGTGGCATCCATCGCAATTTCAATTATTTCATTTATGGCTGCCAACATAACAAAAGAATACGTCTAAATTTGCCTTATCTGAATACGCACACGAATTGATTCTACCTTAATAATAACTGAATATTATTTTCTAGACTATCTGTGATATTATTGTTGTAGATCTGGCCATGTGTGCAAATCCATACATAAATTTCTCGTTGGGGAAAAAAACTAAGATTTTGAGCACAGTAGAATAATTTTGTTGAATAATTTTAGAATAGAAAAATCCACAAAATATTATTATGAAATATCTATGAAAGAACAAAACAAACCATCTTCCAACACGAGTGAAATCTTTTCCAAACTCTTTCTACTTATTTTGTGAAAGAACAAAACAAACCAACTTCCACCACGAGTGAAATCTTTTCCAAACTCTTTCTACTTATTTTGTGAAAAAAACAAAACAAACCAATTTCCACCACGAGTGAAATCTTTTCCAAACTCTTTCTACGTATTTTTAAAAGCTTTGCATGAATTCTAAGAAATTTCTCTAATTGAAAACAGAATTTAGGTCGAAAACCTTAGTTGTTAGTACCTTTATTTTTGTATTTATTTTCATAATTTATTAGGATTTTAAACAAATTAATAATAATAATGAAAACAGAATTATATAAATTCAAAAATAAGCCACCCATATCACTTGATCCGTGTCAACATAAGAATTCATCAACACTAATAATGAACTCCCCAAAACTTCGTTCATTCTCTGCCAACTAATTTTTTGATTATATATCAAGTGTGCAAATTTATAAGTTAACAATCAAAATTTCTATTATTACATTCATGGCAGTAATGGTTATCTCAAATGTTCCCTTCTCTGGACGAGCGCAGAAATTGATCCCACCTAAAAAATAAATGTATATAATTTCTTAGACTGTCTATGACATTATTGTTGCAGAATTGGCAATGTGTGCAATTCATTACACAATTTTCTTACAAGACCAACAAAATAGAATTTTGAGCGCGATCAATGAATATACCCCTTTGTTTGATAATTTTAAAATATATAAATGTACTAAATATTATTCTGAAACTTCTATAAAGGAAAGAAAAACACAAACCCACCTCAACCAAGAAAGACATCTTTTTCCACAGAATTCAGCCACACATGGAAATCATAGAAATTTCCTTGAAAAATATATAACCATAATAATTGATATACACTAATAAGGAACTTCCTAATACCTCGCTTAGTCTCTTCTATATTATTTTTCTTAAATTTTAATATGTGTGCAAAACAATATCTCATTAATCACAATTTTAATTATTTCACTCATGGTTTCCAACATAATGTAATGCACGCCTCTAATTATCGCTTATCTGAAGGCATACAGGAATTGATCCTACTGAAATAGTTATTGCATATTATTTCTTAGACTGTCTGTGATATTATAGTTGCAGATCTGGTAATGTGTGCAATTCTCTACTCAATTTACTATTACTCAAAGAATTGATCAACACTAATAATGAACTCCATAAAACTTCGTTCAATCTCTTCCATCTTATTTTTTTATTATTTATCATGTGTGCAAATCAATATATTTTCAATCACAATTTCATTTCTTTCATTCATTTCTGGCAACATAACGTAAGGAATTTCTCAAAGTTTCGTCTATGTGAATGCACTCCAGAATTAACGCTACCTAAAAAATAACTATATATTACTTCTTAGACTGTCTATTATATAATAGTAACTGATCTGACAATGTGTGCATTTCTATACTAACATTTTTCTCCCCAGACCAACAAAATAGGATTTTGCGCATATGGATAAATATATTTTTGTATGATAATTTCAGAATATACAAATCTACTAAATATTATTAAGAAACTTCTGTAAAAGAGAAAAAAAAACAAATCCTCTTCCACATAGAGAAATCTTTTTCCACTCACTTTCATCTTATTCATACTTTAATACACTCAGTCATACATAGAAATCGTAAAATTTCTAATGAAAAATAAATAAGCCACCCAAATTACTTCACCCAAGTAACCATAAGAATTGATCAACACTAATAATGAACTCTCTAACACTTCGTTCAGTCTCTTCTATCATATTGTTTTAATTTTTAATATGTGTGCAAACCAATGTCTCATTAATCACATTTTCAATTATTTCACAAATGACTTCCAACATAATGTAATCTACACCTCTAATTACTGCTTATCTGAAGGCATACACGAATTGATCCTACACAAATGGTTACTGTATATCATTTGATAGGCTGTCTACGATATAATTGTCACAGATATTTCAATGTGTGCAGTTCCATACAAAAATATCTCAGAAGATCAACAAAATAGAATTTTGTGCGTGATGAGTAAATAGAAAATGTTGAGGATAATTTCAGAAATTACAAATCTACAAAATATATTCAGAATATACAAATACTAACTATATAGAATTTTCCATGAAAAATTTATAAGCCATCAAAATTACTTAACCCGAGTAAACGTAAGAATTGATATACACCAATAATGAACTTTCTAACACTTCGTTCAGTCTCCTCTATCCTATTTTTAAAATTTTTACGATGTGTGCATATCAATTTCTTATTAAACACAATTTTGATTATTTCACTCATGGCGTCCAACATAATGTAATGTACACCTCTAATTAGCACTTATCTGAACGCATACAGGAATTGATCCTACTTAAATAGTTGCTGTATATTATTTCCTAGACTGTCTGTGATATTATTGTTGCAAATCTAGCAATGTGTGCAGTTCCCTACAAAAATATCTTGGAAGATTAACAAAATAGCATTTTGTGCGCGACGAATGAATCGAAAAGTTTTAGGATAATTTCAGAATATACAAATCTACTAAAAATTATTATGAAACTTCAAAAAAAATCACACAACAAACCCACTTCCATCAATAGTGAAATCTGAATTTTGCATGAAAAATATATAAGACACCCAAATCACTTTACCCGAGTAAACATAGGAATTGATAAATACTAATAATGAACTTGTTAACAATTCGCTCACTCTCTTTTATCTTATTCTTAAAATTTTTAATATGTGTGCAAGCCAATGTCTTATCAATCGCAATTTCAATTATTTCTCTCATGGCTACAAACATATTGTAATGAAAACCTCCGATTTTTCCTTATTTGAATACATACAAGAATTGATCCTACCTAAATAGTTACTGTATATTTTTGCTTAGTTTGTCTGTGATATAATTGTTGCAGATTTTGCAATGTGTGCAGTTCCATACAAAAATATCTCGAAAGATCAACACAATAGAATTTTGTGTACGATGAGTGAATAGAATTTTTTTCGGATAATTTCATAAATTATAAACACACACTATACTTCTGATATGGCTCCACGTGTTTGATTTGATTGGATTTCTTTTATAAGGGTACTTCTTATTATGGTAGATACCAAGGAATTCATTTTTGCTGGGTTTTTATTAAAAACAAATTTAATAGAAATTTAAAATCATAACCCAACAATAATTTGAAAACAAGTAAGGAAAGTCGGACATTTTCACAATGACTCAGAATTCAGATTCTTAGACAATTGGTGTACACTAAACGATGGGTTTGTTCTGGGGCGTTACATAGAAATGCACAAATTTATTATATACTATATAAAACAGATAACAACTTTACACTTTTCACCCGCTCATCGCCATCAAATCAACCCCGTCATCATTCAAGCCATTTGCGAATCCATTATTATGGTAGTTTATGATGTTGTTGATGTCGTTGTTATGATTATTGTTGTCGTTGTTGCTGTTGTTCTTGTTGCCATTAGTTCTGCTTATATGGTTCGTCTGTTAAACACATCCATCTTTCAAATTGATCCCAAAATGACCCTAAAATATCATTTTGTAACATTTCTTGTCGTTAGAGATGAGAAAAATGAAAAACAGAAATAAAATTCAAAAAAAAAAAAACAACAACAACAAATAGTATCCCATTTACAATGAGGGTGAAACCAAAACAAAAAAAAAAGAAACGCAGAAACCAAGGAAACATACATCTTAGTTAAACATATCGGTTGCTACCCTTTCCCAGGGCATTTTCTCACCCTATGCCAAGTTTTGTATTCAACGCACTCACACCCACAACGACATAAAGTCAAGCATATTTTGTTTATATCCTTGCATTTCCTAGTTGTCGTTTGAACGATCTTTCTTCATTCGTCGTGGTCATGTTTTTATTTATTTCCTTTTTTCGTCTTTTGTTTCCAGCATTTCTTTGGACTGGAAAAGAGATGTCTGGACTACTTTATGACAGAGCGGGGAAAGTAATTCTCTCTTGTAGAATGACAAGTTTACCAATGAATGCTCATTCATGCATATAGAAGGATGGCATGTTTAATAGCACACCGATATGCATACACAAACACACACATGAATGTCTATATGGGTCATTCCATATAAAGTGACTTACTATCACGGTTGCCACTCTTACCAAAAATATTCTACCAAAAATATACCAAATTCTAAAAATCTTATTTTGAAAATTTTGATATAATTCCTCACGGTTTAACGATTTAGCAACAAATGTATCGTCCAACACGAAAATTAAAATTTTGATAGATATTGAATATATAGAATATTTTGTCAAATTTTTTTCTATAAACATTTTTGTCAAAATTTTATGTTTATAAAAAATGTTGTCAAAATTTTATTTCGATAGAAAATTTTGTCAAATATTTTATTTCGATAGAAAATTTTGTAAAAAATTTATTTCTATAAAAAATTTTGTCAAATTTTATTACTATAGAAAAGTTTGTCAAAATGTTATTTCTATAGAAAAGTGTGTTAAAATTTTATTTCGATAGAAAATTCTGTCAAATTTTTCTTTCGAAAGAAAATTTTGTCAATATTTTTTCGACAGAAAAATTTGACAAACTCTTTTATAGATCATTTAATGAAAAAACAATTGACAACATTTTTTTAGAAATAAAATTTTGACAAAATTCTCTATAGAAATGAAATTTTGATAAAATTTTCTATAGAAATAAAATTATGAGAAAATTTTCTATAGAAATAACATTTTGAGAAAATATTCTATAGAAAAAATTTTGAGCAAATTTTCTATAAAAAATTCTATAGAAAAAAATTTTTTGGAGAAAATTGTCTGTAGAAATAAAAGTTTGAGAAAATTTTCTATAGAAATAAAATTTTGAGAAAATTTACTATAGAAATGAAATTGCGAGAAAATGTTTTATAGAAATAAAATTTTAAGAAATTTTTTTATAGAAATAAAATATGGAGAAAATTTTCTATAGAAATAAAATTCTGAGAAAATTTGAGAAAATTTACTATAGAAATGAAATTGCGAGAAAATGTTTTATAGAAATAAAATTTTAAGAAATTTTTTTATAGAAATAAAATATGGAGAAAATTTTCTGTAGAAATAAAATTCTGAGAAAATTTTCTATAGAAATAAAATTTTGAGAAAGTTTTTTTTATAGAAATAAAATTTTGACAAAGTTTTCTATAGAATTAAAATTTTGACAAAGTTTTCTATAGAAATAAAATTTTGAGAAAATTTTCTATAGAAATAAAATTTTGAGAAAATTTTTATAGAAATAAAATTTTGTTAAAGTTTTCTATAGAACTAAAATTTTGACAAAGTTTTCAAAATTTTAATTCTATAAAATTTTGAGAAAATTTTCTATAGAAATAAAATTTTGAGAAAATTTTCTATAAAAAAAATTTAAGAAAATTTTTTTAGAAATAAAATTTTGACCAAAGTTTCTATAGAAATAAAATTTTGAGAAAATTTCCTATAGAAATAAAATTTTGAGAAAATTTTCGATAGAAATGAAATTTAGAGAAAAAAAAATAGAAAAAAAATGATAGAAAAAAATTGACAAAATTCTCTATAAATTCAATATAAAACATTTCATTCGAATAAACCCAGAAAAATTTGACAAAATTTTCAATAGATCATTTCGTAAAAAAAAAATTAACCAATTTTTTTTAGAAATAACATTTTGACAAAATTTTCTATAGAAATAAAATTTTGACAAAATTCTCTATAAAAATGAAATTTCTATAGAAATAAAATTATGAGAAAATTTTCTATAGAAATAACATTTTGAGAAAATATTCTATAGAAAAAAGCTTTGAGCAAATTTTCTATAGAAATAAAATATTGACAACACTTTCTATAGAAAAAAAATTTTTTGGAGAAAATTGTCTGTAGAAATAAAATGTTGAGAAAAATTTCTATAAAAATAAAAGTTTAAGAAAATTTTCTACAGAAATGAAATTTTGAGAAAATTTGCAATAGAAATGAAATTGTGAGAAAATTTTTTATAGAAATAAAATTTAAAGAAATTTTTTTATAGAAATAAAATATGGAGAAATTTTACTATAGAAATAAAATTTTGAGAAAATTTCCTATAGAAATAAAATTTTGAGAAAATTTCCTATAGAAATAAAATTTTGAGAAAATTTTTGATAGAAAAAAATTTTGACAAAATTCTCTATAAATTCAATATAAAACATTTCATTCGAATAAACCCAGAAAAATTTGACAAAATTTTCTATAGATCATTTCGCGAAAAAAAAAATTTGGACAAAATTTTTTTAGAAATAATATTTTGACAAAATTTTCTATAGAAATAAAAGTTTGATAAAATTCTCTATAGAAATGAAATTTTGACAAAATTTTCTATAGAAATAAAATTATGAGAAAATTTTCTATAGAAATAACATTTTGACAAAATTTTCTATAAAAAAAAAATTGGAGAAAATTGTCTGTAGAAATAAAATTCTGAGAAAAAAATCTATAAAAATAAAAGTTTGAGAAAATTTTCTATAGAAATAAAATTTTGAGAAAATTTGCTATAGAAATAAAATTGTGAGAAAAATTTTTATAGGAATAAAATTTAAAGATTGTTTTTAAAGAAATAAAATATGAAGAAAATTTTCTATAGAAATAAAATTTTTAGAAAATTTTCTATAGAAATAAAATTTTGAGAAAATTTGCTATAGAAATAAAATTGTGAGAAAATTTTTTATAGAAATAAAATTTTAAGAATTTTGTTTTATAGAAAGAAAATATGGAGAAAATTTCCTAAAGAAATAAAATTTTGAGAAAATTTTTTATAGAAATAAAATTTTAAGAAAATTTTTTATAGAAATAAAATTTTGTCAAAGTTTTCTATAGAATTAAAATTTTGAAAAAATTTTCTATAGAAATAAAATTTTGAGAAAATTTTCTATAGGAAAAAATTTTTGACCAAATTTTCTATAGAAATAAAATTTGGACAAAATTTTCTATAGGAATAAAATTTTGACAAAATTTTCTATAGGAATAAAATTTTGACAAAATTTTCTATAGAAATAAAATTTTGACAAAATTTTCTATAGAAATAAAATTTTGAGAAAATTTTCGATAGAAATGAAATTTTGAGAAAATTTTTGATAGAAATAAAATTGTGACAAAATTCTCTATAAATTCAATATAAAACATTTCATTCGAATAAACCCAGAAAAATTTGACAAAATTTTCTATAGATCATTTCGCGAAAAAAAAAATTTGGACAAAATTTTTTTAGAAATAATATTTTGACAAAATTTTCTATAGAAATAAAAGTTTGATAAAATTCTCTATAGAAATGAAATTTTGACAAAATTTTCTATAGAAATAAAATTATGAGAAAATTTTCTATAGAAATAACATTTTGACAAAATTTTCTATAAAAAAAAAATTGGAGAAAATTGTCTGTAGAAATAAAATTCTGAGAAAAAAATCTATAAAAATAAAAGTTTGAGAAAATTTTCTATAGAAATAAAATTTTGAGAAAATTTGCTATAGAAATAAAATTGTGAGAAAAATTTTTATAGGAATAAAATTTAAAGATTGTTTTTAAAGAAATAAAATATGAAGAAAATTTTCTATAGAAATAAAATTTTTAGAAAATTTTCTATAGAAATAAAATTTTGAGAAAATTTGCTATAGAAATAAAATTGTGAGAAAATTTTTTATAGAAATAAAATTTTAAGAATTTTGTTTTATAGAAAGAAAATATGGAGAAAATTTCCTAAAGAAATAAAATTTTGAGAAAATTTTTTATAGAAATAAAATTTTAAGAAAATTTTTTATAGAAATAAAATTTTGTCAAAGTTTTCTATAGAATTAAAATTTTGAAAAAATTTTCTATAGAAATAAAATTTTGAGAAAATTTTCTATAGGAAAAAATTTTTGACCAAATTTTCTATAGAAATAAAATTTGGACAAAATTTTCTATAGGAATAAAATTTTGACAAAATTTTCTATAGGAATAAAATTTTGACAAAATTTTCTATAGAAATAAAATTTTGACAAAATTTTCTATAGAAATAAAATTTTGAGAAAATTTTCGATAGAAATGAAATTTTGAGAAAATTTTTGATAGCAATAAAATTGTGACAAAATTCTCTATAAATTCAATATAAAACATTTCATTCGAATAATGCGGATACGCATGTCAATATTGCTTGAAATCGTTTCAGATTTCGATATAGCTCCCATATATATCATTCACCCGTTTTTCTATCATATGACCACAGAGGTCAAAGTTGTAATTCGATTTACGTGAATTTTTTTGCACAGGGAATAGAATTAACATAGTAACGATGCATCTCAAATTTGGTTGAAATCGGTTCAGATTTAGATATAGCTTCCATATATATGTTTTTTCGATTTGGGCACAAATGGCCAAAAATACCCACATTTGCTTTATAAAATCGCCACTTCTAAGTCGAAAACTTGTAAAAATGACTCCAGTTCGCCTATACTTCTAGTACGTAGCTATCGACCGATAAATCATAAATGCACTTTTGCAAAGTTACCTAAAAATTGCTTCAGATTTAAATGTTTCCTATATATTTTACTAACATTGAGTTCCACCCTAGGGCATTAACCGACTTAAATTTAAAGTCTAGAAATTTTTTAGAACTCTTAACAAATTTTGTCCAGAACGGGACAGATTTAAATATATGTAAATGGGAACATAAACCTTTATATATAGCACCCAATACATTGGACGGATTTCATATGCTATCGAAAATGTAGATCTATAAAGTGGTACAGGGTATAATATAGTCGGACCCGCCCGGCTTTAGGCTTTCCTTACTTGTTTAAAACTGATTTATTTCATTCAATCAATTTCACAAAAATCCCCACAAAAATCCTCAAATTTATGGAAATTTCTCACCAAATCCCCAATTTCCTAACTCAAAAATTTAGTACCGATAAACGAAAAAATATCCCCCATTCGGGGGATACTGGTAACAATGTCCATACTATACTTTGTATAGTCGGAAATTGACTATACAAAGCCATCTTCTGGCTATTGCTATCAAAATACCAAAGGTCGGTCGCAAAAAGTCAACTCCGATTTTATTTATTTTTATTATATATATTTAGACATAAAAATCAAATACCGACTTTTGCCTCCCTACCTTATTTATAAGAAAAAAATCTTCGTGAAGTTTTAATGGGAGTTTATCTGTTATATTATCTAAACTACTTCGCAGACTTAACCTTCGTAGAAGTTTCATTCAGTTTGGAAGACATGGATTGCAAATTTTTTTTGACTTTATATGATATGCCCCATATACAAGCTTACATAGCCTAAAACATTGTATGTCTTAGAAGACAATGATACATTTGACTTATAGGAATTATGAATTGTATATACATTCATAACAATGAATGAGTAAATGGCTAGAAAGTCTTAGCAAAAGGATAGATTACTCCCTAAACTCAAAGCCCATACCGAAGCATATACAAACAGAGACTCTAATCCATTCATCTGTTCCTTGTGAACAACAACAAATCACACTCAAAATACAACACAAACTACAAGGCAAGACAATAACAAAATAGACAAATATATTCTCGTAAAAGTTTAAAGTTATGAAAATATGCTAATGGATCTACTCTCACACACACACCCACCCACCCATCTACCCACACTGGTGGTCACAACTAACAAATGCCCTTTCAAACCTATGCTCTCCCACTCATATGTCTTCTTAAGACATCTCAAGCCCACACACACACACAAATATACTCATACGCTCTTTTCAACAAAAAACAATTCTTGTCTATATTTCATATCTTAAGTGAACGATTATACAAAATTGTATGAGGCTTTAACTTTTCTGTCGTTTTGCCATTTGCCATTCATGACTCTAATGATCCCCAAAATTTATTAAAGGCTCTTTCTTCATATACCATAGAAATGTTTTCTTCTTCTGCTTCTTCTTCTTAACTTTTGTCAACGTTTGCCAAAGAATAAAACGAAATCATAAATAAGCATAAGTGGGATTAATTTCTTCTGGGTGGTCTTTTGCGTATGCGAAACTTGCGTTAGCCCAATGGTCTCTCTTGTGGGGGAGAGCTTCCGTAACTCTCTTAAGCTTTTGAGCCTGTTAATCGCTGATATGTGAATACATCAGGCAAGTGGGCGTGACCGCAATGCCTTAAAAGGTTAAGCATTAATTTTAATCGACTTATGGTAGGCGACTGCCAGAGCCATTTTAAGCGCTCGCGTAAGGCATACAAATATTTTTCTAATGCCACAGGAAAGTTAATATTGCGACATAAAATACATTAAATATCGCCAAGGGATACTATACATTTAAGAGAATTAACACTTAAGAGATTTACCTAATATTGAAAGATATGAAAATAAAATAGATATTTAACGATTGTTGGAATTTTAGTAATGGGGTTGGGTTTTAGGTAGATCGCATGAAGAAAGCACCACAAGCAACGTCAATAAATTGGAAGTGGACATCACTTTGATTTTGAGCTAATAAAAGATTTTTTGTATGAACAATTTCGGATTCGGAGAAAAATTATTTATATAGAAAATTTTGTCAAAATTTTACTTCTATAGAAAATTTTGTCCAAATTGTATTTCTATGGAAGATTTTGTCAAAATGTTATTTCTATAGAAAATTTGGTCAATGTTTTATTTCAATAGAAAACTATGTCAACATTTTATTCCTAATGAAAATTTTGTCAAAATTCTATTTCTATAGAAAATTTTGTCAAAATTTTAGTTCCGTAGAAAATGTTGTCAAAATTTTATTTCTATAGAAAATTTTGTCAAAATTCTATTTTCATAGAAAATGTTGTCAAAATTTTAATTCTATAGTCAATTTTGTCAAAATTTTATTTCTATAGTAAATTTTGTCAAAATTTTATTTCTATCAAACCCTTTTTCGGGAGGTTCAAGTGTAGTTCACTTTGGGTTGAGTGAATTACGCGAATTTATTCTGATAATTGGTTGATAGTTTTGCTGCAAGTAGAGGATGCTGATGAGGAATGTGGTAATTCCGAAACAGCTGTACATCCAACCATCTTGCAGTCTATAGGGCTTTGCCCAAATAAATTTGACAAGCCTACTTTTCCTCTGTTGGTTAAGCTACACTTGTAGTTTAGTCAATGCATGGCTTTAAGCTGAGATCAAAAACAACAATAACGATTGGAGAGAAGCCAACATTAACAAACAAAACGAATTTTATTTCTATAGAAAATTTTGTCAAAAATTTATTTCTATAGAAAATTTTTTCAAAATTTAATTTCGATAGAAAAAAAGGTTGTCAAAATGTTATTTCTTTAAAAAAATTTTGTCAACAATTAATTTCTATAGAAATTTTTTTCAACATTTTATTTCTATAGAAAATTTTGTCAAAATTTTATTTCGATAGAAAATTTCGTCAAAATTTTATTTCTATAGAAAATGTTGTCAAAATTTTATTTCTATAGAACATTTTGTCAAAATTTTATTTCTATAAAAAATTTTGTCAAAATTGTATTTCTATAAAAAATTTTGTCAAAATTGTATTTCTATAAAAAATTTTGTCAAAATTTTATTTCTAAAGATAAATTTGTCAACATTTTATTTCTATAGAAAATTTTGTAAAATTTTATTTCTATAGAAAATGTTGTCAACATTTTATTTCTATAGAAAGTGTTGTCAAAATTTTATTTTTTAAAAACTTTTGTCAAAATTTTATTTCTATAGAAAATTTTGTCAAAATTTTATTTCTATAGAAAATTTTGTCAAAATTTTATTTCTATGGAAAATTTTGTCAAAATTTTATTTCTATGGAAAATTTTGTCAAAATTTTATTTCTATGGAAAATTTTGTCAAAATTTTATTACTATAAAAAATTTTGTCAAAATTTTGTTTCTCTGGAAAATTTTGTCAAAATTTTATTTCTATAGAAAATTTTGTCAAAATTTTATTTCTATAGAAAATTTCGTCAAAATTTTATTTCTATAGAAAATTTTATCAGCATTTTATTTCTATAGAAAATTTTGTCAAAAATTTATTTCTATAGAAAATTTTGTCAAAATTTTGTTTCTCTGGAAAATTTTGTCAAAAATTTATTTCTATAGAAATTTTTTTCAAAATTTTATTTCTATAGAAAATTTTTTCAAAATTTTATTTCTATAGAAAATTTTTTCAAAATTTTATTTCTATTGAAAATTTTGTCAAAATTTTATTTCTATACAAAATTTTGTCAAAATTTTATTTCTATAGAAAATTTTGTCAAAATTGTATTTGTATAAAAAATTTTGTCAACATTTTATTTCTATAGAAAATTTTTTGTTTTTGCCAAACTCAAAATTTTGTAAAAATTTTATTTTTATTGAAAATTTTGTCAAAATTTTATTTCTATAGAAAATTTTGTCAAAAGTTTATTTCTATGGAAAATTTTGTCTAAATTTTATTTCTATAGAAAATTTTGTCAAAATTTTATTTCTATAGAAAATTTCGTCAAAATTTTATATCTATAGCAAATTTTATCAGCATTTTATTTCTATAGAAAAATTTTGTCAAAATTTTATTTCTAGACAAAATTTTATCAAAATTTTTTTCCATAGCAATTTTTGTCAAAATTTTGTTTATATAGAAAATTCTGTGAAAATTTTATTTCTATAGAAAATTTTATTTCTATGGAAAACTTTGTGAAAATTTTATTTCTATGGAAAATATTGTCAAAATTTTATTTCTATAGAAGGTTAGGTTAGGTTAGGTGGCAGCCCGATGTATCAGGCTCACTTAGACTATTCAGTCCATTGCGATACCACATTGGTGAACTTCTCTCTTATCATGTTAAGCTCAATGACTAGGGACCTCCTTTTTCTAGCCGAGTCCCAACGGCGTTCCACATTGCAGTGAAGCTTTGAAACCCTCAGAAATTAGAAGCTTTGAAACCCTCAGAAATGTCACCAGCATTACTGAGGTGGGATAATCCACCGCTGAAAACTTTTTGGTGTTCGGTCGAAGCAGGAATCTAACCCACGACCTTGTGTATGCAAGGCGGGCATGCTAACCAGAAAATTTTATAATTTTTTTCCATAGAAATTTTTGTCAAAATTTTATTTCTATAGAAATAAATTTTCTCAAAATTTTATTTCTATAGAAAATTTTGTCAACATTTTATTTCGATAGAAAATTTTGTCAAAATTTTATTTCTATAGAAAATTTTGTCAAAATTTAATTTCTATAGAAAATTTTGTCTACATTTTGTTTCTACGGAAAATTTTGTCAAAATTTTATTTCTATAGAAAATTTTATAAAATTTTTTTCCATAGAAATTTTTGTCAAAATTTTATTTCTATAGAAATAAATTTTGTCAAAATTTTATTTCTATAGAAAAATTTGTCAACATTATATTTCTTTAGAAAATTTTGTAAAAATTGTATTTTTATAGAAAACTTTGTGAAAATTTTATTTCTATAAATATGTCCTCAATTTATTTTGAATATATAAATTCAAACATTGACTATTACCTGTTTTAATATGTAGTCTTACCTGCAAATAAAAGAAGATTTGAAAATTACCCTTAGAAATCATGCATTTCAATAATAGCTATATCAAATAAATAAATGATTGATTTTGCAATATTTGTAAATTAACTTAGTCATCATTTCGTATGACATTAATTTTCATAACATAATTTCCTATATATCTGTCTTAAGTTAATAGCCACTTAAAGTTATTAATAATTTGTGGTGCAATCCTATTCATATTTTCTATACATAATTAAATTATTTAGAAAACATAAAACTATAGTTAATCTAATCTAGTTAACTTCACAATAAAATACAAAGGTATTCTCAAAGTATCTCTCATACGTTTACAGCATTCAACACTGTATTGTTGTGGATCATTTTAAAAGTTTTGCGTATATAGATAAAATATTTTTAATTTTTATGCTATACAATTCTCATAGATAGAAATGTATTAAAATTCCTTCATGGAATTGATAGCAATTCAAGAACCACATAATTTAATTATATTCATTTTGAAATAAACATACTACCTAAAGCTACGATATCCTAGAGTACTCAAAAGCTAGGTCAGGCAGTAATCATTGAAATACTTTTAGTAGTAAAACATACATATATGTAGTATGGTATATATGTATATATGTGTGTGTGTTACCAAAGACCATAAAAGCAACAACAATAACAAAAACACTTTTTTTGTAGGTTAACATAAATTAATACACAAGAGAGATGATAAATTTTGTTGAAAATTTCCTAGAATATCCTTTGATGAAACTAGTTTACTACGTTTACCACCTAAGTTGTTCACAAACAACAACAACAACAACTCTTTTTATTTCCCTGTATCACTTGATGGAAATAACCTATGAGTGCTTGTGTGTGTGTGTGTGTGGGCACGTGTGTATGTTTGATAAAATTAACATTTCCATGGAAATTAGGTTAAATATTTCACGAATACTAAGAATTTAGAATGAAAAAGAAATCCCCATGATCCTTAATGTTAATAAATTCGTGAATTTGCACTTCCCTCTCTCTCTCTCTCTCACTCTCTTTCTCTCTTTTATATGCTCAATATCATTATATTCGTTATCACTAAAGCATGTCATATTTACAATGTGGGGAGTATGCATGTAAGCCTTTCAAATGTGTGGGCGCTCTACATTGTGTGAGAGTGGAGAGTGTGAGAGACCATAAATGACATAGTCATGTTAATGTTAAGAAATTGTATTTTATGCTTGATGGATGCTTTTCGCATTTTATATTTGATGAGTATATTTTTTTTTCCAAACGAAGCAAATGTCATATGCAGACCACCTACCACGTTGTTATAACTAAATACATCAACTCATGAGAAATGTAAATTCCGCTTATAGGATAAAACGAATCACTTTTGAAATTTTAATATTTTAACAGTAATATTTGATTAACATTTGTAGCAAGAAGAAACTGGATTAAATCGAGAGTATTTTTTTTTTTTTTTTTTGAAAATTATAATCGGGAGACCAAAGATGTCTTGTCCTTAAAATGCAAATATTGCTTAGCAAAGAAGACATTTTCCTTGTCCAAAATCCCATAAAGTTTTCAATGAAGTCGTTTTGTATTTATAGTTAAGTGATTCGATTTAAAAATGGGTATCTTTACATAACAAAAAATATAGTTTGTCCTAAAAACAAATCTCCAAAATTAAGGACATCGTCTTTGTGGTTTTTGAAAATTTTCGCTATTAAAATTTATACACTTTTGCATGCATTTGAACCCAATGTTGAAGCATTTTTAACAATCAATCGCTTTTTTAGGTGTCGAAAAACATTGACCTCTCATGTCATGTCAAGACTATAAGCGCGGATGACCAATCATATCCATGGTTTGATTGCTCAAAAATCTAGTTACTTAAACCGATGTGTGAGAACTCACATGGTCTTGGGCGTTTGGTTTTCCTGATTTCTTGAAAGACAACTGGCAAACAAAAAGTAGTGTAGCACTAAGAATTGACTGCTCTGCGTGTTCTACAATGAGAGAGACGTAATCACACACATACACACGCACTCATACGCATAAATACTTTCTACAAAAGCCATACTTGAATTTATTTGTTTATTTATTCAGTTTATGGTTTTCCCCCTCCTCCCTCACCCGCTGTATCAAAGATTTTAGTATGCCATCAAATTTTGTATGCATTAGCCTTCTTACCAAAGAGTAACATAATCATCAATTGGCGTGAACAGTTATATTTCTCGCTGTTTCTCTCTCTCTCTCTCTCTTGCAATTGGTTATTTTTCTTTGGTCATCGTAATGAAAAAATAACGACTGTGTTAACATCAGTGATGCAAACTTAGCTATTTTATAGTTATATCTCTCTAGAGTATTGTGCTCAAAGTGAGCTTCGATTTCTTTATATAGGAAGTTAAAGTTGTAAGATTGTGTTTGCGGTGTGTGTTATTTTAAATTTCACTGGAAGCGAACTTAAAACATCGAATATTGATGTTTGGAATCCGTTATTGATAACTTTTACGTACTATGAAGCTCCTGGCTTTTAGAAATCAAAACTGACGTGGCTTTCAAGTTTCAAAATTAAAATATAGTCCTTGACGGACCACAATTTCGATCGGATTTCATGGAAATTCCCCAGTCTGGCCAAATATGTGGTCCAAGGATTTATTTCTTTATTTCGGCTCCAATTTATATTATCATTAAGTCAACAATTTGCAGTCACAATACCAAGAATTATTTTTTTTATATTTTTTTTTTAATTAAAATCCTCTTACAATCAGAAATTGTAATTTCCATTTAATGTATGAATGCTAAATGAAATCCACCGATCTGATATCATCATTAAATTTTCTACGTGTTTTCGAATGTTAATTCTATTAGACATCGTTTTTTCATTTCATTTGAGAGCTTCTCTTATTACCATGACGATTAAATGGCATACCACGGAATTAAAAATGCAACTTCATTAAATTAATTAAAGCACTTTTGAAAACAAATAAATATGCCAATTACACAATACATGTTTCATGTATTGGCTGGAAGGATGGGGTGAGGACAGGAGATGAATGCCAGCAGGTATCAATCGACCCATAAACTTAATGCTAACAATTGGTCATTCCATACAATTGGTTTCGCATGACCCCCATTGGGGCTTACATACACTGTTAGAAAAATATGTTTTTCATATGTTCCGATATAAACAAAATGTGTTTCGGGCACAATTTTAAAACACAATATATTTAAGCGCAAACATGTAATGTTCCTAAACTAACACTAAATGTTTGGGACATCTATGTTAATATGTTAGAATATATTATGTTTGGGACATGAATGTTTCATAAAAATCATATGTGTGAATGCAAACATATATAAATTTACAAATTTCGACTAAACATACATATGTTGTGATATTTTATTCAAAGCGACAGAGAGAGTATAGAGAAAGAAATAGAGATGGAAACCGGGAGAGTTGATAAAAGATACTAACATAACACAGCGAAAGAATCAAAAGAGAGCGATTTCTGTGAAACCGCTTGTATGTTGTTTCGGAAAACTGTTTTATGATAAGGCCAAAAATTTGATATGCTTAAGTCTAAATATTATTTAATTTGAATAAAGAGAATGGACATTCGGAACCAAGAAAATAGACATTTGAAAAACAAACAGCATATGTTTCGACTTGAGAGCAGCATTTTATGTATGTGTGGACATGTGTTTTGTTTATCATTTTGGCATTATGGGCACAATTTTTTTCTTGGTTCGTTAAAAGAAATCAGGGGTCTTCATAAAAATAACGAAAGGGCACTATACTCTTTTTAGAGTTGGGACAGTAAAATGAAATAAGGAGGAAATAGTGAAAAATTACACAGTAAAATGTATAAAAACAAAGTTTAGTTCCTCTTAATTAATAAGTAGTCCACGAGGAGTTGACGGTCACCTTCAAATATAAAAGCGGGCATTAAGTTCGAGTTTTGCAGCTAAAACAATTTAAAAAGTTTATTTTCTTTAAAATGAATTATTAAAGAAAAATAAAAGGCATTTTAGAGCGATGGTGTTAAATGCTAGTAAAAAACTGTTCACGCCTAAATAAATGTATGTTTATATTACAAAATTATTTATGTACGTTTATACTCGACTCCACGTTCTTCTTTTGTTAGAGTTTTTGAATTCCTTCCAAATTTTAAAGTTTTGTACCAAAAACAGTTTTTTGTTACAAAATTTTTATTTTTGCAAAAAAAAAATATTTCATCCAAAAATCAGTCAATTTCGTTTGTATCAAGCTACTGTCTATAAATCTTTAATAACCCACATTTCGAAGTTTCATTATAATATAGCATAAATATAAATGTGTAAATTAAAAAAAAAGTGTTCGGTCGGAGCAGGGATTGAACCCACGACCCTTTGCATGCAAGGCAGACATGCTAACCACTGCTCCACGTGGCAAAACAAATGTATGTTTCTGTTAAATAATGTTATGTTTGCATGGACTCGTGGGCGCTGCAAACTATGCAATATAAATGTAACTTATAACGATAATTATCTGCTGGTGACCATAACAGCTACGTAGCCCAGTGGATAGTGTGTTGGCTTACAAACTGTATGGTCCTCGGTTCGATTCTCCGTGCAGGCGAAAGGTAAAATTTAAAAAATTTATAAAAGTGAATAATTTCTTCAACATTATTTGTATTACAGAAAAAGGTGCCAAGAACTAAAAAATTTCGTGGAAGTGAAAATTGCGAGTATGTTAGGGAATGAGCACAATCGTCTTTGGGAAAAATTCTTCCAAGCATATAATATTTTTGGGCTCAAAATGCTTCCAAACATATAATATGTTCACATAAAACAAACATATTAATGTTTCGGCAGTATCCAATAATATATGTGCTTCCTGCAAAATATGTTTGGAACATATGTTAAAGAAGCGATTTTTTTTGAGGGTGTAGGCTAGTATGGACATTTTACATACGCGTGTCCCAATTCAATGAGAAACAGCTTTTATGAGAATTTTTTCTATAGATTCTATAGATAGAATTGTAAAACAATTTCCAATAGAAATAAAATTTGCTCAAATTTTCTATAGAAATTAAATTTTGAAAAAATTTTCTATAACAATATAATGTTGACAAATTTCTCTATAGAAATAAAATGTTGCAATAATTTTCTACAATAAAATAATGTTGACAAAGTTTTATATAGAAATACAATTTTCTATAGAAATGAAATTTTGAAAAATGTTCTATAGAAAAAAAAATTTGACAAATTTTTCTATAGAAATCAAATTTTGAAAAAAATTTTCTATAAAAATAAAATTTTGACAAAATTTTCTATAGAAATCAAATTTTGAGAAAATTTTCTATAGCAAAATAATGTTGACAAATTTTTCTATAGAAATCAAATGTTGCAATAATTTTCTACAATAAAATAATGTTGACAAAGTTTTATGCAGAAATACAAAATTTTGACAAAATTTTCTATAGAAATAAAATTTTTAAAAAATTTTCTATAAAAATAAAATTTGGCAAAATTTTCTATAGAAATAAAATTTTGACAAAATTTATTTCTATAAAAATAAAATTTTGAGAATATTTATTTATATAGAAATAAAATTTTGAGAATATTTATTTCTATAGAAATAAAATTTTGACAAAATTTTCTATAGAAAAAAATGTTTACAAATTTTTCTCTAGAAATAAAATTTTGACAAAATTGTCTATGGAAATAAAATTTTGATAAGATTTTGAAAGAAATAAAATTTTGATAAGATTTTCTACAGAAATATAATTTTGACAAAATTTTCTATAGAAAAAAATGTTTACAAATTTTTCTATAGAAATAAAATTTTGACAAAATTTTCTATAGAAATAAAATTTTAACAAAAATTGTGTATAGAAATAAAATTTTGATAAGACTTTGTAAAGAAATAAAATTTTGATAAGATTTTCTACAGAAATATAATTTTGACAAAATTTTCTATAGAAAAAAATGTTTACAAAATTTTCTATAGAAATAAAATTTTGACAAAATTTTCTATAGAGATACAATTTTGACAAAATAGTCTATAGAAATAAAATTTAGATAAGACTGTAAAGAAATAAAATTTTGATAAGATTTTCTACAGAAATATAATTTTGACAAAATTTTCTATAGAAAAAAATGTTTACATATTTTTCTATAGAAATAAAATTTTGACAAAATTTTCTATAGAAATAAAATTTTAACAAAAATTGTGTATAGAAATAAAATTTTGATAAGACTTTGTAAAGAAATAAAATTTTGATAAGATTTTCTACAGAAATATAATTTTGACAAAATTTTCTATAGAAATAAAATTTAGATAAGACTGTAAAGAAATAAAATTTTGATAAGATTTTCTACAGAAATATAATTTTGACAAAATTTTCTATAAAAAAAATGTTTACAAATTTTTCTATAGAAATAAAATTTTGACAAAATTTTCTATAGAAATAAAATTTTGACAAAATTTTCTATAGAAATAAAAGTTTGACAAAATTTTCTATAAAAATAAAATTTTGATAAAATTTTCTATATTAAAAAATGTTTACAAATTTTTCTGTAGAAATAAAATTTTGACAAAATTGTCCATAGAAATAAAATATTGATAAGATTTTGTAAAGAAATAAAATTTTGATAAGATTTTAGAAATAAAATTTTGACAAAATTTTTTATAGAAATAAAATTTTGACAAAATTTTCTATAGAAATAAAATTTTAACAAAAATTGTCTATAGAAATAAAATTTTGCCAAAATTTTCTATAGAAATAAAATTTTGACAAAATTTTCTATAGAAATAAAATTTTGACAAAAATTACTATAGAAATAAAATTTTGACAAAATTTTCTATAGAAATAAAATTTTGACAAAATTGTCTATAGAAATAAAATTTTGATAAGATTTTGTAAAGAAATATAATTTTGACAAAATTTTCGATAGAAAAAAATGTTTACAAAATTTTCGATAGAAAAAAATGTTTACAAAATTTTCGATAGAAAAAAATGTTTACAAAATTTTCGATAGAAAAAAATGTTTACAAAATTTTCTATAGAAATAAAATATTTACAAAATTTACTATAGAAATAAAATTTTGACAAAATTTTCTATAGAAATAAAATTTTGACAAAATTTTTTATAGAAATAAAATTTTGACAAAATTGTCTATAGAAATAAAATTTTGATAAGATTTTGTAAAGAAATAAAATTTTGATAAGATTTATTACAGAAATATAATTTTGACAAAATTTGCTATAAAAACAAAATTTTTTATTAAAATAAATTTTTGTGAAAAATTACTATATAAATAAAATTTTGAGAAAATTTTCTATAGAAAAATTTGACATTATTTTTTATAAAACATAAACTTTGAAAAAATTTTCGATAGAAAAAAAATTGACACACTTTCCTATAAAAATAAAATTTTGCCAACATTTTCTACACAAATTAATTCTTCACAATATTTTCGATAGAAATAGAATTTCTTGATAAAATTTTCTACAGAAATATAATTGTGACACAATTTTATATTGAAATAAAATTTTTGGCATAGTTTTTATAAAAATAAAATTTTGACAAAATTTTGCAAAAATTTTCTATAAAAATAAAATTTTGACAATATTTTATATACAAACTGAAGTTTTTGATAAAATATTCTTTAGACATAAAATTTTGACAAAATTTTTTATAGAAATAAAATTTTGACAAAATTTTCTATAGAAATAAAATTTTGATAAAATTTCTATAGATATACAATGTTGACAAAACCTTTTATAGCAGTAAAATTTGGACAAATTTTTCTACAGAAATAAAACTTTGACAAAATTTTTTATAGCAATAAAATTTTGACAAAAGTTTCAATAGAAATAAAATTTTGACAAAATTTTCTATAGAAATAAAAATTTGCCAAAATTTTGTATAGAATAAAATTTTGTCAACATTTTATATTGAAATAAAATTTTGAAAAATTTTCTATAGAAATAATGTTGACAAGATCTTTTATAGCAGTAAAATGTTGTCAAATAAAACTTTGACAAAATGTTGTATAGCAATAAAATTTTGTCAACATTTTCAATAGAAATAAAAAGTTTGACAAAATTTCTTATAAAAATAAAAGTTTGACTAAATTTCCTATAAAAATAAAAGTTTGACAAAATTTTGTAGACAATATTTTTTTGCAAAATAAATTTCTTTTATTTGTTTTTTGTGTTAAAATTTTTCTCCAAACTTTGGTAGAGTCTGGTGGTCGGCACTTCAGAAACCGACTTGTTTAGATAAAGTTCAGAGTATGGCGTGTTTGTGTATTTCAGGCGCATTCAGCAAGACAGGAACAAATTCCCTTAATGTCATGCTGCATCTATTGCCTTTAAAAATTTTGGCCAAACAGTCAGCTGCAACAATGGCTGTGGGGTTGCGCGAGCTATCGCTGTGGTCGGAAAAAAGTTACGGTCACAGTTCGGTTTTCAAAATAATGCCAGATGTGCCTAACGTAGTGGATTACACTTTGGCAAGACCACTTTTCGACAAAAAGCTTGAGACTCTAATTCCCAACAGTGAGGCGTGGTGTACACGGACCCCGGGGAATAAAGAATATATAGATTTCTACACTGATGGCTCCAAATTGGATGGACAATTGGGTTTCGGAGTATATTCTAATGATCTTGAACTTCGAATAGCGAAAAGATTACCTAATCACTGTAGTGTTTTTCAGGCTGAAATATTAGCAATAAGAGATGTGGCGAATTGGCTGAGAAGTAATGCTCCAAGCAATATTGGCATTAATATAAACTCAGACAGTCAACCTGCAATAAAATCCTTGGACTCTGTGTTCCTCAACTCGAAAACGGCCATCGACTGCCGCAAATCTCTCAATGAGATGGCTGAGTAGTACAATATTCACCTAATATGGGTGCCTGGCCATAGGAACATACCGGGGAACTGCGAAGCGGATGAGTTGGCAAGGCTAGGGACTACCTTACATATTCCAGGGGAACTAGAATTTGTTGGTATGCCCCTAGCTACCTGCAAGCTCATACTGCGTGAGAAGGCTGTTATGATGGCAAATGGGAGAATTGCAAGGGTTGTAACGACACCAAGCAAATATGACCCCATTTCAACTTAAATCGCACACTAGATATGCTAATGTTCTCGAGACGTCAGATATCACTCCTGATATCTGCTGTAACGGGTCGCTGCCTGATAGGCGATTTTGCAAAAACTATTGGCGCGAAGTATAATGAGTATTGTATGAGCTGTCATGATGCGGAGGAAAAAGAATCAATTAAACACCTCTTGTGTGAGTGTCCTGCATTTTGTGTAAAGCGCAAGCAACTTTTAGGAGCATATACCTTCAGATTACTGACGGATCTGGAAAACGTTAACTTAAGCAGTCTGCTAATGTTTTTGGAACAATCTGGTTGGTTCAGCGAAGAAAAATAATCGAGAAGGTTCAGCGGTTAAAACTAGAAGTGCCCATATGTTATAGGTACTTTTAGTTAATGTGGTTTCACAATGGACTGAATAGTCTAAGTGAGCCTGAATCTTAATCGGGCTGCCACTTTAACCTAACCTAACACCTTGGTAGATTATTTTTGGTTCAAGTGTTCGTTATAGTTATCATCTATATTAGTAATATTTTCTTGACTTTTGATAAATATGGTAAGCAAGCTATACCATATTTAGTTGTTTCCCAACTTTTTAAATATTTTTATGAACTTTTGAATAAAACACCGCCAAGTACATTTGTTTTTCAAAACCAATTTGTACTAAAACAAAAAAAAACTACAAAACACTCACACAACTTTATCTTTCCTTTTGCTCATTCTAATTTCACTTTACTTCACTACGAAAAAAGAAACAAAAAAAAACATTTTAAAATTGCATATTCTTCCAAAGCCCATGTCCAAGTCAAGTGACTTTTGCAAACATAGAATTTGACTGCTTAAATATTTTACTAGCGTCCATTTAACTTTTCGGAAAGTGAAACAAGTTTCGAAAATACTTTATTATTTTATCGCAATTTATATCTTTCCACACCAGTAGAGAGCCTGGGTAAAAAAAAAGAACCTACGTCATTTCTTGTGCCACCAAAGAAAGATACTCTAAAAGGATGTGAATGTAGACGGGATGTGTTTGTGTGAGTGCGAGTGTGTGTAACTTTTCGACATTTGACAGACAGAGAGCAAAACGGTTTTCCTTTCTTATACTATGTGGTGTTGGATGGTCGCTTGGTCTAATGAACCCTTTTTGGCCTGACATTCGACAGAAGACCCAAAAAGAAATGAAACGAAAATAATAAGACCGAATTGAAATTGAAAAGAAATTCAAGAGGCCGTAGCCATATCAAAGATGATGATGATGATGAAAGACCAAAAGCAAGCAAAAGGAGGTCAGTTATTTTTCCTTTTATTCTATAGGCAGTCGTTAGGTCCATTATGGGGCCAGCAAGTGTGGTGGGAGGGAGGGAGCAAGCTTTTCTTTTATTGAGCAATGTCTTCGCATGCGGAGAGTTGTCAAATGCACAATTCCTTTTTTTCTTGTTGTAAAAATTTATTGTAGTCTTTTCTTTAAGGCTTTTTTGTGGGTGGGAGAGTGTATGTGGATGTTTGGGTCTGTCTGTCGTTTTTTTTTTTTGAAAAGGGACGATATTTCAAAATTTCTTTTGGCCTTCTTCATAAATTTATTTGTTCGGTTTGTTCCTTATTAATTTTTAATGGTCCAGAGTTTAACATAAATTATCACATTAAACTACCATATTGACGACGATGATGATGACTATGGTAAAGGCCACCAATAACATGCACACACAGATACAGTCCTAGACACATACAACAATGCAGCAAGGATCTTTCCATTTTAATTTTTTATTTTTCTTTTCACATGATTGGCAATTGTTATGTAGAAATACAGCTTGGGATAAGGAAAATCGCAATACCCTAGATATTCTGGCTGTATAACATACGAATTGAGGAAAATGTTTAAAGACATGTTTTTTTTATTATTTGATCGCATCAGTTCGGTGAATTTTTGGAAGCTTTCTCAGTAAGGTAAGACAAAAATTCCCATATCCTTGATTGGTTTGAATTGGGTAAAAAAATTAAATCCAGTATTTGTGGAACTAGGTATAGTGGATATAATCTAAATCGGATCAAGATAGATAGACCAATGTATAGAGGAACGGATAGTGGGCGGATGAATGAATAGAAACAATGGAATTGAGGAATGGATAGGCGGATAAACCAATTAACGAATGGACAGACATACGAACGGGTTAGCAAACGTATATACGTATGAACAAATTTAGGAATGGACAGCCAGATGAACGGATTATCTAACGGATATACGGATGGATGGCCGAAATTATAAATACATGGACAACGGACAGATTGCTGAACGTACAGGCGGAAGATGATGGATGCGTGGACAAACAGAAGGCTAGTTGATCGGAAGAAGGAATGGATAGGAGGATGGACGGATAGACGAACGGAGAAAAAATTGTCAAATGTACTCACAAACAGACAAATTTACGGATATACGAATGTATGAACTGATGGATGGATCAAGGAATAGAAATTTAGCTGATCGGATGGACGCATAGACGGACGGACAAGAAAATTGCCGAATGTACTCTCAAACAGATGGATTAACAGTTATACGGATGTATGGAGAAATAGATGGACGGACCAAGACATATATGGTTGGACGAAAGAATTAATGGACAAGCAGACGGATGGGCCAAACTAGTAGGTAGATGAACGGACATATAGACGAACGGACTAGCGAAGTGCAAGCGGCCGGACAGATGAATAGATGCGTAAACGAACTATGTGGATGAATATCTAGATTAATGGATGAAAGAACGGATAGGATGATGGACGTACGTATAGACGGATTGATAAACACGCAGGCAAAATGACGAACGGATTCACAGACGGACGGAATTAAAGAACGGATTACCGGTCCGAATGGATAACCAAAAGATAGATGAACGTAGAGGGTGATACGGTCAAAATTTGGTCAATATAAACGTATTTCTTTCAATTTTTCATTTAAAAAACCTGAACACCCCTCATTTTGAAGGTGTGTGTGAGTGCGTGGAATGTTGCTCCTATTTTGATTTTGGAATTCACTCTTCAGTTGTCAAAATGCCGTCCAAGCAAGAAGAGCAACGTATCAAAATTTTGCTCGCGCATCGCGAAAATCCGAGCTACTCGCACGCAAAGCTGGCAAAATCGCTAAAAGTTGCCAAATCAACCGTTACAAATGTAATTAAAGTGTTTGGGGAACGTTTGTCGACAGCCAGGAAGTCTGGTTCGGGGATAAATCGAAAACCGGAAGCCGCTGAGACGACAAAGAGAGATGCCGGTAGTTTCAAGCGAAACCCTAACCTTTCTCTCCGAGATGACGCAAAAAACGAGCCGGACTATCGACTTACAAGAAGGTAGTGACTCCAAATCGCGATGATAAACAAAATACGACGGCCAAAGCGCGATCCCGGAGGCTGTACACGACGATGCTGACGAAGTTTGACTGCGTGGTAATGGACGACGAAACCTACGTCAAATCCGACTACAAGCAGCTTCCGGGACAGGAGTTTTATACGGCAAAAGGAAGGGGAAAGGTAGCAGATATTTTCAAGCACATAAAACTGTCAAAGTTCGTAAAGAAATATCTGGTTTGGCAAGCCATCTGTACCTGTGGCTTGAAAAGCAGCATTTTCATAGCTTCCGGGACTGTCAACCAAGAAATTTACGTGAAAGAGTGTTTGAATAAACGTCTGCTGCCTTTCCTGAAGAAACACGGTTGTTCCGTACTGTTTTGGCCGGATTTGGCATCTTGTCATTACGGTAAAAAGGCCATGGAGTGGTACGCCGCCAACAACGTGCAGGTGGTTCCCAAGGACAAGAACCCTCCCAACACGCCAGAGCTCCGCCCAATTGAGAAATACTGACCTAAAGAAGACCAAAAAAACTGCTAAGGACGAGCAGCAGTTCAAGGCAAACTGGCTTTCTGCGGCGAAGAAGGTGGACAAGGTGGCTGTACAAAATCTGATGGCAGGTGTCAAGCGTGAGGCCCGGCTTGAAAAAGAAATTTAATTTGATTTTTTAAATAAACGATTTCACCGATTTACACGCGTTTTCCCTTGACCATATATAGGCGTGTGGACAACTAAGGGAGTGACTATATGGATGACGGAACGGATAGGATGATGAACGCACGTATAGACGGACATGAGAAATACCGATTGGACTCACAGACGGATGGTTGAACGAACGGATGAACGGTTCGAATGGATGACCAAAAGATATATGGATGAATGACCAACAAGACGAATGGTTGAATGTATAGATGGATGGGCGATTGGATGACGGTATGTAATGGATAGACCGAAGGACTGGCGAAATGCTGAACGTAGATACCGATGGAGAGACGAATGGATGGTTGAACAAATAGATGCATGATTGAATGGATAGAGGGACGAAAGGACACGAATAAACGGACGGACAGGAAGATAAACGGATAGATAAATGGTGAACGTCCAGGCGGATGGACAAATACATGGATGGATGAAAGAATCATCCATCTAGGATGAGTGAAAGGAAGAAGTAATAGATAGATGGGTTGATGAATGAGCAGACGGATAAGCAAACTCGTTGATAAATCCATAAAATAAGAAGACGAAATCGATACTTCGTGGATTTCAACTTCAAACTTTTTTCCTAACATTCGATGACAAGTCTAAAATCTGTTTAGATGGACGGATTAGCGACCGATTATATAGATAAACTGACAGATAAATAGATCATGAGATGAATAGAAGGATGAAGGATGGACGTAGGAATGAGTGGGTAGGTAAACTCACGAGCAGAAGGATAGACAAACGGAAAGGCAGATGGGCAGACAGATGAACGAATGGAAGAAGGAGCCTATCGACGGATGGATGTACTAACTGACGGATAAACTAACGTACAGGCGGAATGACGGACGGAAGTAAAGACGGACGTACTAGCAACGGAACACATGCACGGAATAAAGTATGTACAGATATATGTTCGAAAGGATGAAGGGTAGAAGGAACGGTTAGAGAGATAAACGCACGAACAGACATATAGACGAAAGGACAGCCGGAATGCTAAACATACAGACGAATCGACGAGTGAATGAATAGATGGACTGATGTATGGCTGAACGAATGGATAGATGACTGATTGTATGAAGGAAAGAATAGGTTGCACAAACAGAGGGATAAACGAACGTATAGAAGAAATATCGAAAAGAAAGAGAGACGGAAGTATTAGTAAAAGAACAGATGCAAAGAGGAAGAGGAACGGAGCCACCGTGGTGCAATGGTTAGCATGCCCGCCTTGCAACACAGGGTCGTGGGTTCGATTCCTGCTTCGACCGAACACCAAAAAGTTTTTCAGCGGTGGATTATCCCACCTCAGTAATGCTGGTGACATTTCTGAGGGTTTCAAAGCTTCTCTGAGTGGTTTCACTGCAATATGGAACTCCGTTCGGACTCGGCTATAAAAAGGAGGTCCCTTGTCATTGAGCTTAACATGGAATCGGGCAGCACTCAGTGATAAGAGAGCGAAGTTCACCAATGTGGTATCACAATGGACTGAATAGTCTAAGTGAGCCTGATACATCGGGCTGCCACCTAACCTAACCTAACCTAAACATTAGAGGACGAAAATCAGGAGGATCGTGGGCAAAATGGCCGAGCACCTAGAATTGGGGGCCTATTCAGTGAAGCCTATTCAATAATGAAGTGAACTTACGTACGGACATAAACCTATAAAAACAAACAAATCATCGGATACTTAAAAGAAGTAACAGACTAATGGGGGGACAATTTTGGAAAATAACTCAAAATTATAATGAGCGATCAAATATCAACAATACTCGCTGGGATGAAAATATTTTGAGGCTACTCTCCCCCCTCAGAGTATTTGAGTAATCTGTATGTTGGGGATATCATCCACTTCTTTGCTCGTATTTCTCTGATTATAATAATTGAATTCCCTACAAATATAAGCAATTCTATCCCTCCATTTGCCAATGGTACTATCCAATATTATATCCATCGATAAGTGTTTGCCACTCGAAAGAGTTTTCAACTTTGAGCTATGGCCTATTTAATCAAACAATTGAATTTTTTTACATTCATATTCAAAATGAGAAGTGCTATTACAATTTAAATACAAACATCCTAAATTCAATATTCAGGAGCAAGGATCAATCATTTACAGAAAAGTTTTTCAACAACAGCAAGAACAACAGAAAAATTTTCAATCTATCACACTGAACAAATGGACTGAAGACCACAACAGTTTATGAATGATTGCCAAGGTTATTTGTTTGTTTGCTTTATTTGAAATGTGGCACAGTGGGAGAAGTGGGACTATAAACTTTGCAATAAATCAATTGATTATTTTTAAGTTGAATATTTTTTGAAACTTAATCAAGGGTAAAAGTTGCTTGGACTTTCCCCAAGCGAAAAGATAATATCGAAGTACGTATGTCTGAGGTGGCCATAGTTGCCGAGTATGGCATTCTGATGCCAGGGAGACCCCGGAGAGAATGGGATCCTGGAAAAGAGAGAATGCAACCCAAAGGGAAGAAAACTGCCAAACCAATAGATCGAAGATGGGTGCAGGACTTATATGTGTAGGATCCTATTCCGAATAAAAGCAGAATCCTGCAAGCAGAAATGTGTACCATAACGGAATGTGTTAGTTGGCTCGAAAATAACACGAGGCCTCAAAACGCACAAATATTGCAGTAGGCAATGATAGAAATTACGATTCGATGGTGAACCGTATTAGAATGATAAATCAACGAATACCCGGAGTACGACAGGATCCGTATCAAATAGTTGCCTGGACAGGGCACAATAAAAGGAAACGCAAAGGCAAATGAACTGGCGGTAAGAGCTAGGACACGTATGGAAGCGGCACTTAGAGAACGCAAAAACAACATAGGCAATGCGGACCGAGTAAACACATAAAGCGATGTGTATCTAAGCAGCGGTCGAAAAGATGACGAATATACTATGGAGTGATCCAGACAATCAAAAGTCTAGAAAACTACTCAAGGAGAGAAGAACGAAAGTCAGGAGGATCGTGGGAAAAATGATCGAGCACCTAGAATTGAAAGCCTACTCTCCAGAGGGACTACTGACGAGAAGGACACAGAGAAGTGAACTCGAAGAAGAGAACGCAAATCAACAGAGGCAATGCACCAGAGGGACTACTGACCAGAAGTACACATAGAGAAGTGAACTTAGAGAACGCAAATCAACAGAGGCAATGCGGGCCGGGGTAGATGAATGGGCACAGGTGGCAAATAAAGAGATGT
Source organism: Haematobia irritans (assembly GCF_050003625.1). Taxonomy (NCBI): domain Eukaryota; kingdom Metazoa; phylum Arthropoda; class Insecta; order Diptera; family Muscidae; genus Haematobia; species Haematobia irritans. The sequence goes on along the minus strand of NC_134397.1, from coordinate 242,685,946 downwards.
TGGTCCACAGCGGCAACGGTCGGAAGGACGACGGAAAAACTTGAATCGGAAGAGTCGATGGGCTCCAAATGGATCCTGAAGCCAAAGGTGACACGATGGATACATGAGACCGTAATTGCCCAACTACTCACGGAGAGTTGGATGAAAGTCAGGTGGCACATAAAGAGATGTTGGTCCACAGCGGTATCGGTTGGAAGGACGACGAAATACCATGGGAAAAACTTGAATCGGAAGAGTCGATGGGCTCCAAATGGATCCTGAAGCCAAAGGTGACTCGATGGATACATGAGAGCGTAATTGCCCAACTACTCACGGCGAGTAGGATGAAAGTCAGGATGATCGTGGGCGAAAAGAGCGGGCTCTTAGAATTGACAGCCTACTCACCCAGGAAGGATGAGTGAAATTAGAAAAACAAAAATCAACAGAGGCAATGCGGGCGGACTTGCACGAATGGGCACGGGTTGCACATAAAGCGGTGTTGGTCCACAGCGGCAACGGTCGGATGGACGACGAAAGCACTATGCTGGATCCAGACAAGAAAAACTTTGGAGAACTACTCAAGGAAAATAGGACGACAGTGCGGAGGGCCATGAACAAATTGAGGTAGAATTGAGAAGCTACTCACCAAAAGGACTAAAATTGCCCAATATATCTAACCGATTTTTCTGGAGTTTTATCTTAGACAGGAAACTGAATTGGGAGAGCCACATCAATGAGAGTATTGAGAAATCCTGCAGATCTAGGACACTGTACAGAGAACTATGTGCTCTTAATGGATAGCGAAGCCACAGGTGACGATATGGATATATGAGAGAGTAATTGCCCAACTACTGAAGGAGAGTAAGAGGTCAGTCAGTAGAACCGTGGGCCAAATGGCCGTGCACCTAGAATTGAGAGTCTACTCATCAGAAGGACACACAGAGAAGTGAACTTAGGGAACGAGGCAATGCGGGCCGAGTTGGATAAATGGGCGCTGGAGACACATAAACGATTTTAGTCCACAGCGGCAACGGTCAGAAGGACGACGAAAGTACTATGGGGTCATCCAGACAACAGAAAGGCCGGAGAACTTACTTAAGGAAAGTAGAACGATAGTCCAATGAGCCGCGGGCACAATGGCCCGGTACCATGAATTGAGAGCCTACTTACCAGAAGGACTAAAATTGCCCAACATAACGAACCAAGTTTTTTGGACAGGAAACTGAATTGGGAGCGCCACATCAACGAGAGGGCGGAGATACCCTACAGATATAGGATACTGTATAGAGATCGGTGTGCTCTAACTGGATCCCAAAGCGTTATCGCCCAATTACTCAAGGAGATTAAGACGACAGCCAGTAGAACCGCGGGCAACATGACCGGGCTCCTAGAATTGAGAGCCTACTTACCACAAGGATACATAGAGAAGTGAACTTAGACAACGTAAAATGAACAGAGGTAATCCGGGCCGAGTTGGATGAATAGGCAAGGAAGATACATAAGGGAATATTGGTCCACAGCGGCAACGGTCGGAAGGACGAGGAAAATACTATGGGATCCAGACAAGAAAAACTTTGGAGAACTACTCAAGGAAAGTAGGACGACAGTGCGGAGGGCCATGAACAAATTGAGGTAGAATTGAGAGGCTACTCACTAAAAGGACTAAAATTGCCCAATATATCGAACCGAGTTTTCAGGAGTTTTATCAGTAATCTTAGACAGGAAACTGAATTGGGAGAGCCACATCAATTAGAGTACTGATAAAGCCTGCGGATCTAGGACACTGTACAGAGAGCTATGTGCTCTTAATGGATATCGAAGCCAAAGGTGACGCCATGGATATATGAAAGCGTAATTGCCCAACTACTCAAGGAAAGTAGGACAACAGCCAGGAGAGCTGTGAGAAAAATGACCGGGCACCTAGACTTGAGAGCTAACTCAACAGAAAGACAATGCGAGCCGAGTTGGATGAGGACACATAAAGCGATGTTGGTCCACAGCGACAACAGTCGGAAGGACGACGAAAACACTATGTGATGACCCAGGCAAGAAAAAAGTGTGGAAAACAACTCCAGGGGTGTAGGACCACAGTCAGGAGGGTCGTGTGCAAAATGACCGAGCCCCAAGGATTGGGAGCCTATATCGAACCGAGTTTTTTTTAGAAATTTAGGACACTGTACAGAGTGTGGTGGGCTCTAAATGGATTCCGAAGTTAAAAGTGACGCCAAGGATATATGAGAGCGTAATTCCCAACTGGTAAAGGAGAGCAAGACGACAGTCAGTAGAGCCGTGGGCAAAATGACCAGAAAGCCCATCTGTGCTGAATAGTAGCAGCAGAGTATGGTGCATGTTGATCGTGTTTTGAGGATAATGAGACCCGGGAACACTACCTTTGTCACCGTTCTTCCTTTAATAGAAAAAAGTGTTAACCATATCGGTGGAGAGTTTATTCGGGACCTGGCCCAATATGGAAATAGGGTTTGGGAATTAGGGAACTCGTTCGACACACAGATTTTCTGGAATAAAAGAAGGGTACAATGGAAACCTCTTTCCATCGTATGTTAGAGAGTACAACAAGTCGAATACTGGTGTAGGTGTAATTTAGCCGACTTGAGACAGGGTAACCTGAATCTTCTTTTCAACCTAACCTAACATATTTGGAAGCACTCAAAATAGAAGTCTTAAGCGAACCGATAATAGCCCAGGGAGCCACCGTGGTACAATGGTTAGCATGCCTGCCTTGCATTCACAAGGTCGTGGATTCGATTCTTGCTTCGACTGAACACCAAAAAGTTTTTCAGCGGTGGCTGATGACATTTCTGAGGGTTTCAAAGCTTCTCTAAGTGGTTTCACTGCAATGTGGAACGCCGTTCGGGTGGCAGCCCGATGTATCAGGCTCACCTAGACTATTCAGTCCATTGTGATACCACATTGGTGAACTTCTCTCTTATCACTGAGTGCTGCCCGATTCTATGTTAAGGTCAAGGACAAGGGACCTCCTTTTTATAGCCGAGTCCGAACGGCGTTCCACATTGCAGTGAAACCACTTAGAAAAGCTTTGAAACCCTCAGAAATGTCACCAGCATTACTGAGGTGGGATAATCCACCGCTGAAAAACTTTTTGGTGTTCGGTCGAAGCAGGAATCGAACCCACGACCTTGTGTATGCAAGGCGGGAATGCTAACCATTGCACCACGGTGGCTTCCATCCTTATAGTATATGGAAGTTGCGTCGTCAAAAGACGAGTCATTTTTTCCTCACGGTATCCGTATATTGCCAGCGAAAGAGTGACAGAGAGAGGGAGATTCCAGAGGGAAAAATTGGTGACAAGCGATAAACAATAGATCAGTCTGTTTTCGTAAGTCTCAATTATTTAAAAAAATCTCGCGTTTTTTTATTTAAGCTTCAGAAACATTAGGCTCTTGCAAAATGTTTGGGGCGATCCTATTTTTTTCATACCAAAAGTACATCGCTCCTGTGTCAAAAAACTCTTCCTAAGTTTTTCACAATGGAACTTTTGCATTATTTACTAAAGGAGAAACAACCGAGCGGTCAAACAGCACTGGATCGATTGAGTTCACAATTTTAATTCACTTAGAAGATTTAAAGTGGATTCTAGTTTTTATTATTTGGTTCTTGGCAACAGAAACAACCATAACAAAGCCATCGAGTGATATTGGAAGAATTTTCTTTTCTGTTTTATAGTCCCGCTACCATGGAAGCCTTTCGAAAAGATTTGAAGGTGTGTGTGTGTGTAGAATGTTGCTCCTATTTAGATTTTGGAATTCACTCTTCAGTTGTCAAAATGCCGTCCAAGCAAGAAGAGCAACGTATCAAAATTTTGCTCGCACATCGCGAAAATCCGAGCTACTCGCACGCAAAGCTGGCAAAATCGCTAAAAGTTGCCAAATCAACCGTTACAAATGTAATTAAAGTGTTTAGGGAACGTTTGTCTATAGCCAGAAAGTCTGGATCGGGGGGAATCGAAAACCGGAAGGCGCTGAGATGACAAAGAGAGTTGCCGGTAGTTTCAAGCGAAACCCTAACCTCTCTCTCCGAGATGCCGCAAATAAGCTGGGTGTATAGTCTACAACCGTGCATCGAGCCAAAAAACGAGCCGGATTATCGACTTACAAGAAGGTAGTGACTCCAAATCGCGATGATAAACAAAATACGACGGCCAAAGCGCGATCCCGGAGGCTGTATACGAGGATGCTGACGAAGTTTGACTGCGTGGTAATGGACGACGAAACCTACGTCAAAGCCGACTACAAGCAGCTTCCGGGACAGGAGTTTTATACGACAAAAGGAAGGGGAAAGGTAGCAGATATTTTCAAGCACATAAAACTGTCAAAGTTCGCAAAGAAATATCTGGTTTGGCAAGCCATCTGTACCTGTGGTTTGAAAAGCAGCATATTCATAGCTTCCGGGACTGTCAACCAAGAAATTTATGTGAAAGTGTGTTTGAATAAACGTCTGCTGCCTTTCCTGAAGTGACACGGTTGTTCCATACTGTTTTGGCCGGATTTGGCATCTTGCCATTACGGTAAAAAGGCCATGGAGTGGTACGCCGCCAACAACGTGCAGGTGGTTCCCAAGGACAAGAACCCTCCCAACACGCCAGAGCTCCGCCCAATTGAGAAATACTGGGCTATTGTCAAGCGGAACCTAAAAAAGACCAAAAAAACCGCTAAGGACGAGCAGCAGTTCAAGGCAAACTGGCTTTCTGCGGCGAAGAAGGTGGACAAGGTGGCTGTACAAAATTTGATGGCAGGTGTCAAGCGTGAGGCCCGGCAATTCGGATTTGGAAAAGCGAAAGCCTAACTGAATATTTTTCCTGAATTTTATACTAATTGAACTTGAAAAAGAAATTTAATTTGATTTTTTAAATAAACGATTTCACCGATATACACGCGTTTTCCCTTGACCAAATTTTGGCCGTATCACCATTTATGCTGGATGTATGGAAATATTTGGTAAAGCAACCGAATTATATCCAAATATTGAGTTCATTTCATCCCACAGTGCATCTGCTTCTTTCGTGCCTTTGTTGATATGGGAATTGGATTTGTTTATATCCACTGGGGCTTTGAAATACAGAGCCTTCTTTCAACAAATAAAAAGAACTTCTCATGTAAAGGAAACGATCTGACATTGACATACTCTCTGGCTCTCTCTGTGGACAAAAGATTATCATTGTTAAAGTTATGGATGATGGGCCCCCCACATTATTCACATACCCGGTCTGTTGACAGTATATACCTTTTGGGTAGTATGACCCCCTGCCAAAAATACAAAATAAAAACAGAAAAACATTTTTTTTGGAAATGTTAGTCCTTTCTATGGTATATTATAAACCACCTTTTCCACATGACAATGCCATTTGCCAAACGACCTTTTTGGACAGACAGCCAGCCAGCCAGTCATTCACTTATAAAATGATATGGCAAAGTGGATTTTTGTGGAAAATCGATTCATTTGTTAGATTTCCACTTGAAAGGCACAAATTATTTCCGCTGTATTATGCTAAAACGTAGTCTAACAAGCATATCGCCATAAAACGATTCTACTACTAAACGTAATTGGGGAAAGGGAAGCTGATGTTGCAGAAAAAAAACGGACGGACAGAAATACAATGACTCCTTACTGCCATTATTGAAATGGTCTTGTCATTCACTTAGTAGACCAAAGCACACTCATTGAACTGTAAAGCACTTTTGCATGTCTTGAACATGCCTTGCTATTGTCAGTTGTCTTGGTTAAGCACCCCCTTAAGACGAAGGCTTTAAATTGTCTAAGACCTTGTAAAGCTAATACATTTTAATTAGCAATGGGTTACACTTTCCATAAAAAGGGAAAAAGGATGTCATAGCGAAGTCTTCATTTTCAAGGCTTCCTTCGATGTCTGTTGTCAATGGTGTCAGTTGAATGTTTTTGCCAAAAAAAAAATATAGCATTTTTGGTAAACACCCTTAATGTGACATAAGTAAAAGCCAACGTCTCTTTATGTGCGAATCCAAATTTCCATTTAAAGTAAATATCTCGAACGGGGGAGACATGTTGTTTTTAAATTTCTAAGCAAAATCAATTGGTTTTTGAAGGAAATCAAATTTCTTGCGAGGAGCAAATATTCTTAAAACTTTAATACTAAGACAAGCAATGTAAAATTCGAGAAATATTTTTTTTAACAAAGCAAGTTAAAACGGAGGAATTTTTTTCATATGTTTCAGAATTTAATCCTAAAACGAAATTTAAAAGGCTTCTCCGCTAATTGTCGCATCTTTCTGGCAACATACAGATACAAAGAGGGAAAAACGACTCGTCTTTTGAAGTTAGCGTGAATTCAACATACGGACAGACGGACACACATCGCTCGACTAGGAATTTCATCACGACTCAGAATATATATACTTTACGGGGGTTTTAGGCCAATATTTCCATGTGTTACAAACGGAATGACTAAATTAATATACCCTCCATACCATGGTGGAGGGTATAAAGAAAATATAGTTCAATAAATTTTTATTACAAAAATTTTTTATTACCTGGTCCAAGTTGTGTTCTCTTTTTATAGTATATTTCCGAAATGTAGAATAGTATTCCCATACAATGTCTTACCTGAAATGAAAAGAAACAATTATTACATTATAGATTGACTTGAAAGCATCTTAAAAATGTACGGTTTGACTTTGGCAATATTTGTATGTTTATTAAGAGAAATTCTACTATTAAAAACCTTTTTTATACCCTGAGAAAACCTAAAAGTGTTGGACAATGAGCAGATAATGGTGTGTTCTAACTGGATCCCGAAGCCAAAGGTGACGCCATGGTTATATGAGAGCGTAATCGTCCAAGTACTCAATGAAAGTAAGACGACAGTCAGGAGAACCGAGGGCAAAATGACAGGGCTCCTAGAATTGAGAGCCTACTTACCAGAAGGACACATAGAGAAGTGAACTTAGAGAAAGAACAACCAACAGAGGTGGATGAATAGGCACGGGAGATACATAAAGGCGGTAACGGTCAGATGGGCGAGGAAAATACTATGGGATGACCAAAAACTACACAAGGAGAGTAGAACGACAGTCCGGAGGGCCGCGGGTAATATAACCGAGCACCTAGAATTGAGAGCCTACTCACCAAAAATACTAAAATTTCCTTCTACATCTCTAACCGAGTTTTCTGGAATTTTATCAGTAATCTTAGAAAGGGAACTGGGTGCATATGTCTACAACACCCAGAAGGAGACGAGATAGACACACGGTGTCTTTCTATAGAAAATCTTGTCACCTTTTGCCAAAATTTTATTTGTATAGAAAATTTTGTCAAAAATTTACTTTTATAGAACATTTTTTCAAAATTTTATTTTTATAAACAATTTTGTCAAAATTTTATATTTTATAGAAAATTTTGTCAACATTTTATTTCTGTAGAAAATTTTCTCCAAATTTTATTTCTATTGAAAATTTTATCAAAATTTTATTTCTATAGAAAATTTTGTTAAAATTTTGTTTCTGTAGAAAATTTTTGTCAACATTTATTTCGTAGAAAATTGTGTCAAAATTTTATTTCCGTAGAAAATATTATCAAAATTTTATTTCCATAGAAAATTTTGTCAAAATTTTGTTTTTATAGAATCTTTTGTCCAAAATTTTATTTCCATAGAAAATTTTGTCAACATTTTATTTATGTAGAAAATTTTTGCCAACATTTTATTTCTATAGAAAATTTTGTTAAAATTTTATGTCTATAAAAAATTTTGCCAACATTTTATTTCTATAGAAAATGTTGTCAACAATTTTATTTCTATAATAAAATTTTATCAAAATTTTATTTCTGTAGAAAATTTTTGTCAAAATTTATTTCGTAGAAAATTGTGTCAAAATTTCCATAAAAAGGGAAAAAGGATGTCATAGCGAAGTCTTCATTTTCAAGGCTTCCTTCGATGTCTGTTGTCAATGGTGTCAGTTGAATGTTTTTGCAAAAAAAAAATAGCATACAATTTTTTTCAAAATTTTATTTCTGTAGAAAATTTTTGTCAAAATTTTTTTCGTAGAAAACTGTGTCAAAATTTTATTTTTATTTCTATAGAAAATTTTGTTAAAATTTTATTTCTATAAAAAATTTTGCCAACATTTTATTTCTATAGAAAATTTTGTTAAAATTTTATTTCTATAAAAAATTTTGCCAAAATTTTATTTCTATAGAAAATGTTGTCAACAATTTTATTTCTATAAAAAAATTTTGTTTATTTCTGTAGAAAATTTTTGTCAAAATTTATTTCGTAGAAAATTGTGTCAAAACTTTATTTTCGTAGAAAATATTATCAAAATTTTATTTCCATAGAAAATTTTGTCAAAATTTTGTTTTTATAGAATCTTTTGTCAAAATTTTATTTCCATAGAAAATTTTGTCAACATTTTATTTCTGTAGAAAATGTTTGCGAACATTTTATTTTTATAGAAAATTTTGTTAAAATTTTATTTCTATAAAAAATTTTGCCAAAATTTTATTTCTATAGAAAATGTTGTCAACAATTTTATTTCTATAAAAAAATTTTGCCAAAATTTTATTTCTGTAGAAAATTGTTGTCAAAATTTATTTCGTAGAAAATTGTGTCAAAACTTAATTTTCGTAGAAAATATTATCAAATTTTTATTTCTGTAGAAAATTTTTGTCAAAATTTATTTCGTAGAAAATTGTGTCAAAATTTTATTTTCGTAGAAAATATTATCAAAATTTTATTTCCATAGAAAATTTTGTCAAAATTTTGTTTTTATAGAATCTTTTGTCAAAATTTTATTTCCATAGAAAATTTTGTCAACATTTTATTTCTGTAGAAAATGTTTGCCAACATTTTATTTTTATAGAAAATTTTGTTAAAATTTTATTTCTATAAAAAATTTTGCCAAAATTTTATTTCTATAGAAAATGTTGTCAACAATTTTATTTCTATAAAAAAATTTTGCCAAAATTTTATTTCTGTAGAAAATTGTTGTCAAAATTTATTTCGTAGAAAATTGTGTCAAAACTTAATTTTCGTAGAAAATATTATCAAAATTTTATTTCCACAGAAAATTTTGTCAAAATTTTGTTTTTATAGAATCTTTTGTCAAAATTTTATTTCCATAGAAAATTTTGTCAACATTTTATTTCTGTAGAAAATTTTTGCCAACATTTTATTTCTATAGAAAATGTTGTTAAAATTTTATTTCTATAAAAAATTTGGCCAAAATTTTATTTCTATAGAAAATGTTTTCAACCATTTTATTTCTATAAAAAAATTTTGTCAAAATTTTATTTCTGTAGAAAATTTTTGTCAAAATTTATTTCGTAGAAAATTGTGTCAAAATTTTATTTCCATAGAAAATTTTGTCAAAATTTTATTTCCATAGAAAAATTTGTCAACATTTTATTTCTGTAGAAAATTGTTGTCAACATTTTATTTCTATAGAAAATTTTGTTAAAATTTTATTTCTATAAAAAATTTTGTCAAAATTTTATTTCTATAGAAAATGTTGTCAACAATTTTATTTATATATAAAATTTTGTCAAAATTTTATTTCTATACAATTTTTTGCCAAAATTTTATTTCTATAGAATTTTTTGCAAAAATTTTATTCCAATAGAAAATTTTCTGTAGTAATAAAATTTAAAAAAAAATATTATTTCTATAAAAATTTTGTTCAAATTGTAATTTCTATAAAAAATTTGTCCCAATTTCATTTCTATAAAAAATTTTGTTGAAATTTTATTACCATAGAAAATCATTTTTAAATTTTATGTCCATAGAAAATTTTGTCAACATTTTTTTTCTGTAGAAAATTTTTTTCAGCCTTTTATTTCTATAGAAAATTTTGTTAAAATTTTATTTCTATAAAAAATTTTGTCAAATTTTTATTTCTATAGAAAATGTTGTCAAAAATGTTATTTCTATAAAATAATTGTGTCAACATTTTATTTCAATAGAAAATTTTGTCAAAATTTTATTCCAATAGAAAATTTTGTCAATATTTTATTTTTATAAAAGATTTTTGTCACAATTTTATTTCTATAGAATTTTTTTTGTCAAAATTTTATATCTATTTTTTTTATAGAAAATTTTATTTCTATAGAAAAATTTGTCAAAATTGTACTTCTATGAAAAATTTTATTTCTATAGCAAATTTGGTCAAAATTTTGTTCCTACTGAAACTTTATTCAAAATTTTATTTCCATAGAAAATATTGTAAAACTTTTATTTCCATAAAAATGTTGTCAAAATTTTATTCCTATAGAAAATTTTTCGACATTTAATCCTATATAAAATTTTGACAGTATATTCTTTCAATAGAAAATTTAGTAAAAAACGTAGTTCTATAGAAAATTTAGTAAAAATTTTATTACTACAGAAAATTTTGTCAAAATTTTAGTTCTACAGAAAATTTTTACCAAATATTATTTCCATCAAAATTTTATTTCCATAGAAAATTTTGTCAAAATGTTATTTGTGTGGAAAAATTTTGTCAACATTTAATTTCTATAGAAAATTTTTGACAGTATATTTTTTCAATAGAAAATTTTGTAAAACATGTAGTTCTATAGAATCTTTTGGCAAATTTTTATTTCTATAAAAAATTTTGTCAAATTTTAATTCTTTAAAAAATGTCAAAATGTTATTTCTATAGAAAATTTTGTCAAAACTTTATTTCCATATAAAATTTTGTTGTTGTTTTTTTATTTCAGCTTAAAACCATGCATTGACTAAATTACAAGTGTAGCTTAATCAACAGAGGAAAAGAATGTTTGTCAAATTTATTTGGGTAAAGCCCTATAGACTGCAAGATGGTTTCGGAATTACCACATTCCTCATCAGCATCCTGTTTTAAGCTGAAACAAAAAACAACATCAATGCTTAAAGAACAAAACCAACAATAACAAAACAAAACGAAAATTTTTATAGAAATAAAATTTTGATCAAGTTTGTACAGAAAAAAAATCTTGGCAAAATTTTCTGTAGAACTAAAATTTGACAAAATTTTCTGTAGTACTAAAATTTAGACAAAATTTTAGTTCTATAAAAATTTTGTTCGAATTGTAATTTCTATAAAAAAATTTGTCCCAATTTTATTTCTATAAAAAATTTTGTTGAAATTTTATTTTCATAGAAAATCTTTTTTAAATTTTATTTCCACTGAAAACTTTGTCAAAATTTTATTTCAATTCAAGAATTCTACCAAGCAGTAAAAAATCTACCATTTTTGGTAGAATTCTACCAAATGTGGCAAACGTGATGCTGATACGAAATATGACAGTTCTTCAATAATTGTCCATCGAACCGTTTGCAGTCTTTGGGGTTTTGTCCTAATCAATTTGACAAACCTCTTTTTCTCTGTTGGTTTGTCTACTCTTGTAGTTTAGTCGAAATAGGGGTTTAAGATGAAATCAAAACAATAATAAAAATCGTTTATTATTTTTTAATTCCTCACACCTCGATTGTATAAGAATGCTCACTCGATTTTTTTCACAAACCAAATCTCATAGTTTACTACATTTGATTTTGTGTGTTGTTCTGTCAGGCCTTCGATATCATCATGAAATATTATAAAATATCCTACGATAATCATCAAAGTGCCAAAAATGTAAAAAACATCAATTGGGCTACTTAAAAAGATACAACTACTTCCAAACACCATGCAAATTGTTGTCCAATATTTGGAGAACAAACAAGGAAAGAACAGAAACATCTGACTAAAAAAAAGGATCCTTACTATAAGGACCCAATGTATTCCCAATGTTATTGGAAAATGTCATACGAAGCCATTAACAACGTACATGAGGCCATTGACTACCATATACTAACACACAGTGGCATTAATGTCAACCCAATCATTTATGTCTAGATTAGAAAAACATCAAAATTTTGGGAATGATAATTGGAAGAATAGAAGGCAAACACACCCGATATTCTTCACAATATACAAACCCCACTACCCCCACCACCATATGAATGAATAAATTTCCTAGATTCTACTTCATCACATCACAAAATAGGCTATATTCAATTTGTTATGGTTGGAAGGAGGGGGAGGGAGGGTGCTAAATTTTCAAACCTAGACATTGCAATTGATCAACAATTCAGCCTTAGGGTGGTGGTGTTGGGCGAGAGTAGATATTCGCGTTTTGTTTGTCAATGGCTTCTGCTACTATCCCGGCAATATTGATTTGAAATTTTATGAAGCACATCCATACTTTCTGTGGGAATTTATGCTGTAAACAACCAAATCGTATCTCAAATGCTCATATATTCAGCGTTGTAAGGAACATCAATCAAAATCAAAGGCAAAGGCACTTTTGACATTAATTTATTCAAAAGGACTCTCAAAGTACTAATACTCAGTCAAATTCAGACAAACAAGAAAAAAATACACAAACACCCACGCATGCATAGGCAAAAGCACCCCCCCTCCATGACACAACTTCGAACACATTCATACACATAGTCGTTGTTTTGCAGATAATGCCTACAGCAGCAGCCATTCTCTATGATTCTCTATCCCATAGATAGACATAGACATTGACATAGCCATAGACACATATGAGAAATCCATCCATCCATTTAGGGCCAAGTAAGAAACCTCAATCAAGCCATATGTGAATCTCTGTGTGTGTGTGTGTGTGGGTGGGTGTGAGTTTGCTCTCATGATAGCTAGGCAATATTTACTGTCTACTATAGTGGTAAAGGCTACAACTCTGCTACTAAAGAACTCGTAAACAGACCCTAAGCTTAGAAGAGAGAAGGAGACTGAGAGTGTAGGTAAAGAGTATATAGAGAGAAGGAGTAAAGGGAAAGACCATAAAATTTGAATATTCCCATTTGCATATGAATTAATGAGTGATGGTGAGCATGTAGACAAAAACAAACATGGAAAAACGCTTTGTTTTTGTTTTCAGTTTTTCTGCTTACTGGGTGGCCTTTATTACTTGGCAAATGTAAAATTTGGGTCTGTAGTAGCACTGTAGTAAATATGGGGAAAATCTTTGCAAAATTGAATAAAATATTTTTTTTTTTTTGACAATATTCCCATTCCTAAATGAATTGTAAGACAATATTAAATGTCTTTACATAATTTTCTATAGAAATAAAATTTTGACATAATTTTCTATAGGAATTAAATTTTGACAAAATTTTCTATAGTAATAAAATTTTAACAAAATTTTCTATAGAAATACAAAATTTTCTATAGAAATAAAATTTTGACAAAATTTTCTACAGAAATACAATTTTGACAACATTTTCTATGGAAATAAAATTTTGACAAAACGTTCTATAGAAATAAAATTTTGACAACATTTTTTATAGAAATAAAATTTTGACAAAATTTTCTATAGAAATACAAATTTGACAAAATTTTCTATAGAAATACAATTTTGACAAAATATTCTATGGAAATAAAATTTTTACAAAATTTTATATAGAAATAAAATGTTGACAAACTTTTCTATAGAAATAAAATTTTGATAAAATTTTCTATGGAAATAAAATTTTGACAAAATTTTATTACAATAGAAAATTTTATTTCTACAGAAAAATTTGTCAAAATTTCATTTCTATAGAAAACTTTGCCAAAATTTTATTTGTATAGAAAATTTTGTCAAAATTTTATTTCAAAATCATTGTTTTTTTTTTTTTTTATTTCAGCTTAAAACCATGCATTGACTAAACTACAAGTGTAGCTTAACCAACAGAGGAAAATAATGTTTGCCAAATTTATTTGGGCAAAGCCCTTTAGACTGCAAGGTGGTTGAATGGACGCAAAATGATGACAAAATTTTCTATAGAAATAAAATTTTGACCAAATTTTCTATAGGACAAAATTTTCAGCAGACAAAAAAATTGACAAAATTTTCTATACAAATAAAATGTTGACAAAATTATAAAAAATAAAATTTTGACAAACATTTCTACAGAAATAAAATTTTGGCAAAATTTTCTATAGAAATAAAATTTTGACAAAAGTTTCTATAGAAATAAAATTTTGACAAATTTTTCTATAGAAATAAAATTTTGACAAACTTTTCTATAGAAATAAAAGTTTGACAAAATTTTCTATAGAAATAAAATTTTGACAAAAGTTTCTATAGAAAGAAAATTTTGACAAATTTTTCTATAGAAATAAGATTTTGACAAAATTTTCTATAGAAACAAAATTTTGACAAACTTTTCTATAGAGATAAAATTTTTACAAAATTTTCTATAGAAATAAAATTTTGACAAAAGTTTCTATAGAAATAACATTTTTGGCAAAATTTTCTATAGAAATAAAATTTTTACAAAATTTTCTATAGAAATAAAATGTTGACAAATTTTTCTATAGAAATGAAATTTTGACAAAATTATAGAAATCAAATGTTGACGCAATTTTCTATACAAATAAAATTTTGACAAAATTATAGAAATAAAATTCTAACAAACTTTTCTATTGAAATAAAATTTTGACAAAATTTTCTATAGAAATACAATTTTGACAAACTTTTCTATAGAAATACAATTTTGACAAACTTCTCTATAGAAATAATTTTTTTTGGCAAATTTTTTATAGAAATAAAATTTTGACAAAATTTTTCTATAGAAATAAAATTTAGACAAATTTTTCTATAGACATAAAATTTTGACAAAACTTTCTATAGAAATAAAATTTTGGCAAAATTTTGTATAGAAATAAAATTTTGACAAAATTTGCTATAGAAATAAAATTTTGACAAAATTTTTCTATAGAAATAAAGTTTTGACAAAATTTTCTATACAAATAAAATTTTGACAAAATTTTCTATACAAATAAAATTTTGACAAAATTATAAAAAAAATTTGACAAACTTTAACATTTTGTCAAAATTTAATTTCTATAGAAATTTAAAATGTTGGCAAAATTTTCTATAGAAATCAAATGTTGACAAAATGTTTTATAGAAATAAAATTTTGACAAGCTTTACTATAGAAATAAAATTATGACAAACTTTTCTATAGAAATAAAATTTTGACAAATTTTTCAATAGAAATAAAATTTTGACAAAATTTTCTATACAAATAAAATTTTGACAACATTTTCTATACAAATAAAATTTTGACAAAATTATAGAAATAAAATGTTGACAAACTTTTCTACAAAAAAAAAATTTTGGCAAAATTTTCTATAGAACTCAAATGTTGACAAAATTATAGAAATAAAATGTTGACAGAATTTGCTATAGAAATAAAATTTTTGCAAATTTTTCTATAGAAATAAAATTTTGGCAAAAGTTTCTATAGAAATAAAATTTTGACAAAATTTTCTATACAAATTAAATGTTGACATATTTATAGAAATAAAATTTTGACAAAATTTTCTATACCAAACAAATTTTGACAAAATTATAGAAATAGAATTTTGACAAAATTTTCTATACAAATAAAATTTTGACAAAATTATAGAAATAGAATTGTGACAAAATTATAGAAATAAAACTTTGACTAACTTTTCTATAGAAATAAAATTTTGACAAATTTTTCTATAGAAATAAAATTTTGACAAACTTTTCTATAGAAACAAAATTTTGACAAATTTTTTTTTAGAAATAAAATTTGGCACAATTTTCTATAGAAATAAAATTTTGACAACATTTTCAAAAGAAACTGACATTGTAAGAAAGTTATATTTGGAAATATAAATTTTTTTAATTTTTTTTATAGAAATATAAATTTTGTTAAAATTTTCTATAGTAATAAAACTTTGAACAAATGTTCTATAGACAAAAAAATTTACAAAATTTTCTATACAAATAAAATTTTGACAAAATTATAGAAATAAAATTTTGACAAACTTTTCTATAGAAATAAAATGTTGACAAATTTGTCTATAGAAATAAAATTTTGACAAATTTGTCTATAGAAATAAAATCTTGACAAAATTCTCTATAGTAATAAAATTTTGACAAAATTTTCTATATAAATAAAATTTTGACAAAATTTTCTATACGATTAAAATTTTGACAAAATTATAGAAATACAATTTTGGCAAATTTTCTATAGAAATAAAATTTTGACAAAATTTTTTATAGAAATAAAATTTTGACAAACTTTACTATAGAAATAAAATTATGACAAACTTTTCTATAGAAATAAAATTTTGACAAAATTTTCTATAGAAATAAAATTTTTCAATAGAAATAAATATTTGACAAAATTTTCTATAGAAATAACATTTTGACAAAATTTTCTATAGAAATAAAATTTTAGCAAATTTTTCTACAGAAACAAAAATTTGGACAAAATATTGTATGGAAATAACATTTTGACAAAATTTTCTATAGAAATAACATTTTGACAAAATTTTCTATGGAAATAAAATTTTGACAATATATTGAATAGAAATAACTTGACAAAATTTTCAATAGAAATAACTTTTTGACACAATTTTTTATAGAAATAAAATGTTGACAAAAGCCGATAGAAACGAAAATTTTCTATAGAAATAAAATTTGACAAAATAAAATATTTTTGTTTGGTAGTTTTTCTGTTTGTCTTTAGGCCGTCTACGAGTAGTATTGGGAATTGTTCCTCAAAATTTGGGGATTTTTCCTCAAAAAAGTTTTCAAAATTCCCAACTTTTGCGACCCACTGTGCAGGCTTTTCTGCTTCAACTGACGCATGGAATTGACTATAACAGTGACACTTTTCAATAAATATTACTCAAAATCACAATGTAACAACAATGGCAGGCAGCACCACTTATGCTACAACTATAGACCCAAAAGCTATGCCAATGATCCTGTGAACGTCAGTTTTGGGAAATTTTAAGGATTACCCTTGGCTTGGCAAGTGTGAGGAAATAAAGTGAAACAATGGCAATGACATGCAATACCATCACTGTAATGGTACATTTAGTCTTAATACCGGAAAAAACGGATATAGATTTGCACAGAGGACAAGCAGGCAGGCAGTGAGACACTTAAACACATGCAGTGTCATAGAGAAACTAAATTGTGAGTGAGTGGAGCAGAAAGAGTAAATATACAGTTAGTGTCATTTAAAAAAGTAGGGCCTATATTGAATGTTTAAAGGACTTCCTCGAATGCATAATAGAAATACAACTTTGACAAAATTTTCTATAGATATAAAATTTTGACAAAATTTTCTATAGGAATTAAATTTTGACAAAATTTTCGATAGAGAT
Organism: Haematobia irritans; assembly: GCF_050003625.1. NCBI lineage: Eukaryota > Metazoa > Arthropoda > Insecta > Diptera > Muscidae > Haematobia > Haematobia irritans. Next base: position 242,668,775 of record NC_134397.1, on the reverse strand, counting down.
AAAATTTTGAAAAAATTTTCTATAGAAATGAAATTTTGACAAAATTTTCTATAGGAATTAAATTTTGACAAAATTTTCGATAGAAATAAAATTTTGACAAAATTTTATATAGAAATGAAATTTTGACAAAATTTTCTTTTGAAATAAAATTTTCCAAAATTTTCGATAGAAATAAAAATTTTACAAAATTTCCTATAAAAAGGAAATTTTGACAAAATTTTCTATTGAAATAAAATTTTGGCAAAATTTTCTAGAAAATCACATGTCCTAAGACCTAGGATGCATAAAAGTTCATATTGAATAAAAATGTTCCATTAGCGAAAAATGTTTTTTACAATGGAAATGATGCCTTAGACTTTCTTATAATTTTAATTTGTCGATTTAAGGGAAAAAAATATCCGTAATATTATGTAAATTTAGGATTTATAATTATTATGGCAATATTTAGTTTTCAGTGTATTTGGATATTCGTTACAGTTTCAGAAGCACATTTACTCATATTCGATAATGGTACCCATACACTACCACCATAGCCACCAACTTCCATTATGAATTTCTACACCACTATGGGAATAGACGATACCCATTAAGAAATTCATTTTCTAGGATTTAACGGGAAATCCCAGATATTGTGTGAGAGAATGCGTGCTGAGTGTATTTTAGGGAGTTCAGTTTTGTTGTTTGTTTGTTTTTTTATTTTTTTGGTAAGTCTCTATTTCCAACGAAGTAGATATTTGAAATAGCCATAATATGAGAACATTAAAAGCCTTAAATGAACTTTAACCACATCTATGCTCACTTAAGGATGTTTGCAAATTTTCACAAGAGTATGAGTATGTGAGTACATATAAGAATTTACCAACAAATCGACTCACATAGATATGTTTACACACTATATCATCACATTTCATATATTTAAAGAGTCACAGTTACTTTAGTAAAAAAAGAGTCATCGAGAAGGCTAGAGTTTATAGGTCAAAGAGAACAAATTGGTATAAACGAAAGATTGAATGCTAAAATTCTAAAGCGAAAATATATTCAAGAAGAAAGACATTTGAATATTGTTCATTGAATAGAAAGACACCAAGATAAAGAGGTAAAATTTTCTATGGGAAAAAAATTGACCAAATTTTTTCAATGAATAAAATTTTAACAAAATGTTGTATAGAAATCAAATCTTGACAAAATATTCTTAAGACATAAAATTTCGACAAAATTTTCTTAAGAAATAAAATTTTGACAAAATTTTCTTATGAAATAAAATGTTGACAAAATCTTCGAAAGAAATAAAATTTTAACAAAATCTTCTATAGAAATAAAATTTTAGCAAAAATTTCTATCAAAATTAAATGTTGACAAAATTTTCGAAAGAAATAAAATTTTGACAAAATTTTTTATAGAAATAAAATTGTAACAAAAACTCCTATAGATATAAAATTTCGACAAAATCTACTATAGAAATAAAATTTTAACAAAAATTTCTTTAAAAATAAAATTTTGACAAAATTTTCGAAAGAAATAAAATTTTGACAAAATTTTCTATAAAAATAAAATTGTGACAAAATTGTCGAAAAAATAAAATTTTGACAAATTTTCTTAAGAAATAAATTTTGAGAAAATTTTCTATAGAAATAAAACTTTGACAAAATTTTCTTAAGAAATAAAATTGTAAGAAATACTTTTAAACAAATAAAATTTTGACAAAATGAAATACCAAAATACTGAATAAAAACAAAACAGAAATAATGAAAAAAATTGACAAAATTTTCTATAGAAACAAATTTTGACAACATTTTCTGTAGAAATAAAATTTTAACAACATTTTCTATAGAAATAAAATGTTGTCAAAACTTTCTATAGAAATAACATTTTGACAAAATGTTCTATAGAAATAATATTTTGACAAAATTTTCTTAAGAAATAAATTTTAACAAAATTTTCTATAGAAATAAAATTTTGACACAATTTTCTTGCGAAATAAAATTGTAACTGTTGAAGAGTGACCCGTTTCGGCGGTTGCTTTTCCTGATTTCTTGGAAGACAACTGGCAAACAAATGATTGTGTACCACTCAGAATAGACTGTTCTGCGTTGTTCTATTACAACATATTGTTCTGAAAAAATCGCTAATTTGCTTGGAAGTGCTTCATGAGCGAGCAACTTTTATTGGCTTTGGCTCATCTTGAAACACCTTTATACTCGACTGCTGTTTACTTTCGGGTTCATACGCGTAAATCCCCATTTTATCAGCTGCTGTCAAAATGTTATTTCTATAGAAAATTTTGTCAAAATTTTATTTCTATAGAAAATTTTGTCAAAATTTTATTTCTATAGAAGATTTTGTCAAATATTTATTTCTACAGAAAATTTTGTTAAAATTTTAATTCGATAGAAAAGTTTGCCAATATTTATTTCTATAGAACATTTTGCCAAACATTTATTTCTATAGAAAATTTTGTCACAGTTTAATTTCTATAGAACATTTTATCAAAATCTTAATTCTTTATAAAAATTTGTCAAAATTTAAGTTCTATAGAAAATTTTGTCAAAAATTTATTTCTATAGAAAATTTTGTCAAAATTTTTTGTCTATAGGAAATTTTGTCAAAATTTTATTTCTATAGCAAAAAAAAATATTTCTATAGAAAATTTTGTCACAGTTTAAATTCTATAGAAAATTTTGTCAAAATTTTATTTCTATAAAAAATTTTGTAAACATTTTATTTCTATAAAAAACTATTTATTTCATTTCATTTCATTTATTTTAAAATATATTAAATATAAAAATATGAATTTGAAAATTTTGTTATAATTTTTTTTCTATACAAAATTTTGTCAAAATTTTATTTCTATAGAAAATTTTGTTATAATTTTATTTATATAGAAAATTTTGTCACAATTTTATTTATATAGAAAATATTGTCACAATTTTATTTCTATAGAAAATTTAGTCACGATTTTATTTTTAAAGAACATTTTGTCAAAATTTTATTTGTATAGCAAATTTTGTAACAATTTCATTTCTATAGAAAATTTTGTCAAAATTTTATTTCGATAGAAAATTTTGTGAAAATTTTATTTCGTTAGAAAACATTGCCAACATTTTATTTCTATAGAAAACTGTGTCAAAATTTCATTTATTTATAAAGATATTGAATTAAAAAATATGAATTTAAAAATTTTGTCAAAATTTTATTTTGATAGAAAATAAAATTTTGACAAAATGCTGGATTTCATCCTACTTGTCTGACAGGGTTCAATGCGTTATGTTTAAGGGTCGAACATCTCGTAAGATATCGGTTACATCTGGGGTTCCTCAGGGAAGCCCGATACCAGTACTGTTCGCTCTTTATCTTGACGATTTGTCATCGGCCATCCATCATTAAAATATATTGATTTATGCGGATTTTCTTCCATTAGTACGACGGTTGACTCTTGTCGTTTACAGGGAGATCTGGATCTGGTTGTTCGCTGGTGTGACATTAATGGAATGTGTCTCAATTTCGGTAAATGCAAGAAGATGACCTTCTTTCGGTCCAATGCTTTATTGACGGAATATTATATTGACAACGTTAAATTGGAAGACGTTCAAATATTTAATGATTTAGGTGTGTTATTTAATCGCAGACTGAAGTTTGATTCTCATGTTGAGTCAATTGTCTCCAGGGCTATGTCCACACTGGGTTTCATTAAGAGATGGTCGAGGGAATTTAATGATCCTTACCTTTCGAAACGTATCTATACCTCACTTGTCCGTCCGATCCTGGAATATGCGTCTGTCGTTTGGTCTCTCAGTTATCAATGTTATGTTGATAGAGTTGAATCGGTTCAGAAGAGATTTCTACTTTTTGCGTTACGTGGTTTAGGTTGGACTGATCCTCTGGATCTCCCTCCTTATGTAAATCGCCTGAAATTGATAGATTTACCGACTCTGGAGCGAAGACGTTTAGTGTTTGATGTAATTTTTATTAGTAGACTCCTGAAAGGTGAAATCAACTCACAGCAGTTGATTAGTAAACTTGACATTAATGTTCCTTCACGTGTTACGCGACAATACATTCCATTGAAACTACCCGTCGTTAGAAATAATTACGAGGAACACAGTTCCTTTTACCGCCTCTGTAGACATTACAATGAATTTAGCAACGTATTTGATTTATCTGATCCGATTCATATTATTAAACGAGTTTTGATACACGTCGTCCAGCATCGTACACCACTTTAAGCTTTGCCATGGAACTTCGTTATAATTCTATCTAAGTCCTTACTCCGTACCCTGGAAAATTGGCTGTCTCGAGAACTGTTCCAGTAAAATTCTCTCCTGTTCTGATCGCATCACTGTTCCTGCCTTCCAAGTTGTTCCTGCTAACCTATATCATCTGTCAGCAAATTGTTCCTGCCTCTACCGTTCTATTTGTCTCTTCAATTTACTGCTTCCTGATTGTTGTCTCACCAATTCCTATAATCTGATGGATTCGAATGTTCCTGTCACCAGCTTACATTTTTGTTCCCGTTTGTGACAAGACAATCCCGTTATTATGCCAACGTACACCAGTTTTTTTTCTTCTCAACTTCTTTTTTTCTGGTCGTAATTGTCACATTTTAAAGAAGTTGAGGCTATCTATTTTGTTAATTTTATCCAGTTTTTTTTTTATCGTTACATAATTTTTTTTCTGGTCCGCATTTTTTGTTTAACGTTAAAGTATATATAAACCTATTGTACTAATGAATTTATCTTCAAGCTGGCTTACCATAGCTGAATGAATAAATAAATAAATAAATAAAATTTTGTCAAAATTGTATTTCTATTGAAAATTTTGTTATAATTTTATTTATATAGAAAATATTGTCACAATCTTATTGCTATAGAAAATTTAGTCACAATTTTATTTTTAAAGAACATTTTGTCAAAATTTTATTTCTATAGCACATTTTGTAACAATTTCATTTCTATAGAAAATTTTGTCAAAATTTTATTTCGATAGAAAATTTTGTGAAAATTTTATTTCGATAGAAAACTTTGCCAACATTTTATTTCTATAGAAAACTATGTCAAAATTTCATTTATTTGTAAAGATATTGAATTAAAAAATATGAATTTGAAAATTTTGCCAAAATTTTATTTTGATAGAAAATTTTGTCAAAATTGTATTTCTATAGAAAATTTTTTTATAATTTTATTTCGATAGAAAATTTTGTGAAATATTTATTTTTAATTTTTTAATGTTGCCAAAATTTTATGTTGATAGAAAATTTTGTCAAAATTGTATTTCTATAGAAATTTTTTTTATAATTTTATTTCTATACAAAATTTTGTCAAATTTTATTTCTATAGAAAATTTTGTTATAATTTTATTGCTATACAAAATTTTTTCAACATTTGATTTCTGTAGAAAATTTTGTCACAATTTTATTTCTGTAGAAAATTTAGTCACAATTTTATTTTTAAAGAAAATTTTGTCCAAATTTTATTTCTATAGATATTTTTTGTCAAAATTTTATTTCTATAGCAAAATTTTGTAACAATTTTATTTCTATGGAAAATTTTGTCAAAATTTTATTTCTATAGAAAATTTTGTTATAATTTTATTTATATAGAAAATATTGTCACAATTTTATTTCTATAGTAAATTTAGTCACAATTTTATTTTTAAAGAACATTTTGTCCAAATTTTATTTCTATAGACAAAATTTTATTTCTATAGCAAATTTTGTAACAATTTCATTTCTATAAAAAATTTTGTCAAAATTCTATTTCGATAGAAAATTTTGTGAAAATTTTCTTTCGATCAAAAACTTTGCCAACATTTTATTTCTATAGAAAACTGTGTCAAAATTTCATTTATTTGTAAAGATATTGAATTAAAAAATATGAATTTGAAAATTTTGTCAAAATTTTATTTCGATAGAAAATTTTGTGAAAATTTTCTTTCGATCAAAAACTTTGCCAACATTTTATTTCTATAGAAAACTGTGTCAAAATTTCATTTATTTGTAAAGATATTGAATTAAAAAATATGAATTTGAAAATTTTGTCAAAATTTTATTTTGATAGAAAATTTTGTCAAAATTGTATTTCTATAGAAAATTTTTTTATAATTTTATTTCTATACAAAATTTTGTCAAAATTTTATTCCTATAGAAAAATTTTTTATAATTTTATTTCTATACAAAATTTTTTCAACATTTTATTTCTATAGAAAATTTTGTTAAAATTTTATTTCTGTAGAAAATTTTGTCACAATTATATTTCTATAGAAAATTTAGTCACAATATTATTTTTAAAGAAAATTTTGTCAAAATTTTATTTCTATAGAAAAGTTTGTCAAAATTTTATTTCTATAGAAAATTTTGTCAAAAATTTATTTCTATAGACATTTTTGTCAAAAAAAAAGACAACACATTTTTTTCAATTTTTTTTATTGTTTTTGCCTTAGTTTCAATTATTATTATTTTGATATTTTAGTAGATACAAGATACAAAATATTTACTCCTAAAAATCCAATTCTGGATAGAGCGATCCTCTATCCAGAATTGGATTTTTTCTGCAAGCCTTTAATAGAAGGCTTTCACATTTTACATTTCCTTAAGTAATCAAAGGGGCGAACTTTAAAATATTAATTTTTAAAATCGCATATAAATCTCTTAAATACCTTTCGCATCATATCATTTTACAAACCACAAAAGACCTATTCTAATCTAAGATTTGTTAATAAATAATTTCTTTCATTTTATAAAAATCTCAATTTTTCCCCATTGAAAATGAATTAGAATTTTCCTAGTTGTAATTTTCTCCCAAAAAGGGAACCTAAAGCCAAATAAGATATTAAATGTTAAAGATATTAAATTTTCAAAATTGGTAAATTTTCAACATATAAACGTACACATACATATGTTCATTTATACATATACGATGTCTTTCATTTCTTTTCCTTTTCCAACTTGGCTTTTCCTTTGAAAGACCCATTTTGTTTTGGGCAAAAAAAAATTTTATAGAATTCAACAAAAGCGACCAACCTCTTTCATGTCGTAATATTACATATTTTTGCTACGGTACGAAAAGACTGCCAAAAACTAAAATCAACCACAAATGAATCATTTAAGGAATATTCAACATTAGAGAATAGACCACAAAAGTACTTGGAATAATGAACAACCAAGAGGTGGTAAAATAATCAAAAGTAAGTAGATGTGGCTTGAAATGAAATCGGAAAGGGAATTTACGATGAGAGATAAGGATAATATTGAAAGAATTCTCTGTCATGGAATAGCAGAAAAGAAATCTGTGTTATATACACTCAGAAAAAAGACGAGAATATATCTTTTTGCGATATATTAATAAATATTATATATACTTCATCTGTATGTGGTAATTCCGAAACGTGCGTCCATCCAACCATGTTGCAGTCTATAGGGCTTTGCCCAAATAAAATTGACAAACATTAATTTCCTCTGTTGGTTAAGCTATACCTGTAGTTTAGTCAATGCATAGTTTTAAGCTGAAATAAAAAAAACAACAACAATGAATAATCTAAATTTTCAAAAATTAACCAAAATTTCTCTTCCTGGTGGGTTGGTTCACTGCTTTTTCAGTGTCGCTGTCATATTAATGAACCCCCTTCGTTTACTATTGCCATGAAATTTCTCTCACTGTAAGCATAACCACTCTGGTATTTGTGTAAAAATGTCATCAGCCTTACATGTTCATATATACCATCACAATTAATATGTCACTCTCTCTCTCTCCCTCTCTGTCTTTCGGAATGGTAACAGGGATGCAAATGTTGGTACAATTGTACTATTCACCAACTAATTGGAGAATTGATACAATTCTCCAAATAAAAGGTAAAAGAGAAAATTTTCTATAGAAAAAATTTGACAAAATTTTCTATAGAAATAAAAATTTTACAAAATTTTCTATAGAAATAAAATTTTGGCAACATTTTCTATAGAAAAAAAAATTTTGACAAAATTTTCTATAGAAATAAAATGTTGACCAAAATTTTCTATAGGAATAAAATTTTGGCAAAGTTTTCTATAGAAATTAAATTTTGACAAAGTTTTCTATAGAAATAAAATTTTGGCAAATTTTCTATAGTAATATAATTTTGACCAAAATTTGCTTTTAAAAATAAAATTTTGACAAAATTTTCTATAGAAATTTTGACAAAATTTTCTATAGAAATTTTGACAAAATTTTTTATAGAAATACTATTTTGACAAATTTTCTATAAAAATAAAATTTTAATAAAATATTCTATAGAAATAAAATTTTGACCCAATTTTCTATAGAAATGAAATTTTGACACAATTTCCTATAGAGATAAATTTGGACAAAAATTTCTATAGAAGTAACATTTCGACAAAATTTTCTATAAAAATAAAATTGTGACAAAACTTTCTATAAAAATAAAATGTTAACAAAATTTTCTATAGAAAGAAAAATTTTGACAAAATTTTCTGTAGAAGTAACATTTCGACAAAATTTTCTATAAACATAAAATTTTGACAATATTTTCTATAAAAATAAAATTTTGGCAAAATGTTCGATAAAAATAAAATTTTGACAAAATTTTCTATAGAAATAAAATTTTGACAATATTTTCTATAGAAATAAAATTTTGGCAAAATTTTCATAGAAATGGCATTTTGACAAAATTTTCTATAGAAATAAAATTTTGAAAAAATTTCTATGGAAATAAAATTTTGACAAAATTTTCTATAGAAATAAAATTTTGAAAAAATTTTCTATGGAAATAAAATTTTGACAAAATTTTCTATAGAAATAAAATGTTGACAAAATTTTCTATAGAAGTAAAATTTTGACAAAATTTTCTATAGAAATAAAATTTTGACAAAATTTTCTATAGAAATAAAATCTTGGAAAATTTTCTATAGTAATAGAAATTCGACAAAATTTACTATAGAAATGAAATTTTGGCAAAATTTTTAATAGAAAAAAAATTAACAAAATTTTCTATGGAAATAAAATTTTGACAAAATTTTCTATCTAAATAAAATTTTGACAACATTTTCTATAAAAATAAAATTTTGACAATATTTTCAATAGAAATAAAATTTTGGCAAAATTTTCTATAGAAATGGCATTTTGACAAAATTTTCTATAGAAATAAAATTTTGACAAAACTTTATATAGAAATAAAATTTTGGTCAAATTTTCTATAGAAATAAAATTTTGAGAAGATTTCCTATAGAGATAAATTTGGACAAAATTCCATAGAAATTATATTTTGACAAAATTTTCTATAGAAATAAAATTTTGACCAAATGTACTATAGAAATAAAATTTTGATAACATTTTCTATAGAAATAAAATTTTGACAAAATTTTCTATAGAAATAAAATGTTGACAAAATTTTCTATAGAAATAAAATTTTGACAAAATTTTCTATAGAAATAAAATTTTGACAAAATTTTCCATAGAAATAAAAATGTTTATAAAATTTCCATAAAAATAAAATTTTGACGAAATTTTCCATAGAAATAAAATTTTAATAAAATTTTCCATAGAAATAAAATTTTGACAAAATTTTCGATAGAAATAAAATTTTGAAAAAATTTCCTATAGAAACAAAATTTTGACAAAATTTTCTTTAGAAATAAAATTCTAACAAAATTTTTATGTAGAAATACAATTTTGACAAAATTTTCTATAGAAATAAAATTTTGACAAAATTTTCTATAGAAATAAAATTTTGGCAAAATTTTCTATAGTAATAAAATTTTGACCAAGATTTGCTTTAAAGATAAAATTTTGACAAAATTTTCTATAGAAATAAAATTTTGGCAAAGTTTTCTATAGAAATAAAATTTTGACAAAATTTCCTATAGAGATAAATTTGGACAAAATTGTCCGTAGAAATTAAACTCTGACAAAGTTTTCTATAGAAATAAAATTTTGACAAAACTTTCTCTAGAAATAAAATTTTGGCAAAATTTTCTATAGAAATAAAATTATGGCAAAATTTTCTATAGAAATAAAATTTTGAGAAAATTTTCTTAGAGATAAATTTGGACAAATTTTTCCATAGAAATTATATTTTGACAAAATGTTCTATAGAAATAAAATTTTGACAAAATTTTTTATAGAAACAACATTTTGACAAACTTTTCTATAGAAATAAAATTTTTACAAAATGTTCTATAGAAATAAAATTTTTACAAAATTTTCTATAGAAATAAAATTTTGACAACATTTTCCATAGAAATAAAATGTTGACAAAATTTTCTATAATAATAAAATTTTAACAAAATTTTCTATACAAATAAAATTTTGACAAAAATTTCTATAGAAATAAAAATTTGACAAAATTTACTATAGAAATAAAAATTTGACAAAATTTTCTATAGAAATAAAATTTTGACACAATTTTCTATAGAAATACAATTTTGACAAAATTTTCTATAGAAATAAAATTTTGACACACTTTTCTATAGAAATAAAATTTTAATAAAATTTTCCATAGAAATAAAATTTTGACAAAATTTTCTATAGAAATAAAATTTTGACAAAATTTTCTATAGAAATAAAATTTTGACGAAATTTTCTGTAGAAATTAAATTTTGACCAAAATTTTCTATAGAAATAAAATTTTAATAAAATTGTCTATAGATGTAAATTTTTGACAAAATTATCTATAGATGTAAATTTTTGACAAAATGTTCGATAAAAATAAAATTTTGACAAAATTTTCTATAGAAATAAAATTTTGACAATATTTTCTATAGAAATAAAATTTTGGCAAAATTTTCATAGAAATGGCATTTTGACAAAATTTTCTATAGAAATAAAATTTTGAAAAAATTTTCTATGGAAATAAAATTTTGACAAAATTTTCTATAGAAATAAAATTTTGAAAAAATTTTCTATGGAAATAAAATTTTGACAAAATTTTCTATAGAAATAAAATGTTGACAAAATTTTCTATAGAAGTAAAATTTTGACAAAATTTCCTATAGAAATAAAATTTTGACAAAATTTTCTATAGAAATAAAATCTTGGCAAATTTTCTATAGTAATAGAAATTCGACAAAATTTTCTATAGAAATGAAATTTTGGCAAAATTTTTAATAGAAAAAAAAATTAACAAAATTTTCTATGGAAATAAAATTTTGACAAAATTTTCTATCTAAATAAAATTTTGACAACATTTTCTATAAAAATAAAATTTTGACAATATTTTCAATAGAAATAAAATTTTGGCAAAATTTTCTATAGAAATGGCATTTTGACAAAATTTTCTATAGAAATAAAATTTTGACAAAACTTTATATAGAAATAAAATTTTGGCCAAATTTTCTATAGAAATAAAATTTTGAGAAGATTTCCTATAGAGATAAATTTGGACAAAATTTTCCATAGAAATTATATTTTGACAAAATTTTCTATAGAAATAAAATTTTGACCAAATGTACTATAGAAATAAAATTTTGACAACATTTTCTATAGAAATAAAATTTTGACAAAATTTTCTATAGAAATAAAATGTTGACAAAATTTTCTATAGAAATAAAATTTTGACAAAATTTTCTATAGAAATAAAATTTTGACAAAATTTTCCATAGAAATAAAAATTTTTATAAGATTTCCATAAAAATAAAATTTTGACGTAATTTTCCATAGAAATAAAATTTTAATAAAATTTTCCATAGAAATAAAATTTTGACAAAATTTTCGATAGAAATAAAATTTTGAAAAAATTTCCTATAGAAACAAAATTTTGACAAAATTTTCTTTAGAAATAAAATTTTAACAAAATTTTTATGTAGAAATACAATTTTGACAAAATTTTCTATAGAAATAAAATTTTGACAAAATTTTCTATAGAAATAAAATTTTGGCAAAATTTTCTATAGTAATAAAATTTTGACCAAGATTTGCTTTAAAGATAAAATTTTGACAAAATTTTCTATAGAAATAAAATTTTGACAAAATTTCCTATAGAGATAAATTTGGACAAAATTGTCCATAGAAATTAAACTCTGACAAAGTTTTCTATAGAAATAAAATTTTGACAAAACTTTCTCTAGAAATAAAATTTTGGCAAAATTTTCTATAGAAATAAAATTATGGCAAAATTTTCTATAGAAATAAAATTTTGAGAAAATTTTCTTAGAGATAAATTTGGACAAATTTTTCCATAGAAATTATATTTTGACAAAATGTTCTATAGAAATAAAATGTTGACAAAATTTTTTATAGAAACAACATTTTGACAAACTTTTCTATAGAAATAAAATTTTTACAAAATGTTCTATAGAAATAAAATTTTTACAAAATTTTCTATAGAAATAAAATTTTGACAAAATTTTCCATAGAAATAAAATGTTGACAAAATTTTCTATAATAATAAAATTTTAACAAAATTTTCTATACAAATAAAATTTTGACAAAAATTTCTATAGAAATAAAAATTTGACAAAATTTACTATAGAAATAAAAATTTGACAAAATTTTCTATAGAAATAAAATTTTGACACAATTTTCTATAGAAATACAATTTTGACAAAATTTTCTATAGAAATAAAATTTTGACACACTTTTCTATAGAAATAAAATTTTCCATAGAAATAAAATTTTGACAAAATTTTCTATAGAAATAAAATTTTGACAAAATTTTCTATAGAAATAAAATTTTGACGAAATTTTCTGTAGAAATTAAATTTTGACCAAAATTTTCTATAGAAATAAAATTTTAATAAAATTGTCTATAGATGTAAATTTTTGACAAAATTATCTATAGATGTAAATTTTTGACAAAATTTTCTATAGAAATTAAATTTTTAACAAAATTTTCGATAGAAATAAAATTTTAACAAAATTTTTTATAGAAATAAAATTTTGACAAAATTTTCTATAGAAATAAAAATTTGACAAAATTTACTATAGAAATAAAATTTTGACAAAATTTTCTATAGAAATAAAATTTTAAAAAAATTTTCTATGCAAATAAAATTTTAACAAAATTTTCTATACAAATTAAATTTTAACAAAATTTTCTATAGAAATAAAATTTTGACAAAATTTTCTGTAGAAATAAAATTTTGACAAAATTTTCTATAGAAATAAAATTTTAACAAAATTTTCTATAAAAATAAAATTATGATTATAATTATTTTATTCAATTATTTTATTTTATATATTTAATTCAATTATTTTTGAAATTTGGTACAATTTGGGCTTAAAAAGTACACTATTTTATTCTCTTTGATACAATTTAAAAATTTGACTTGTCATCCCTGAATGGGAATGATAAAGATTTTGAGATTTACCCGACCATCCACTCTCTCTATCTCCCTTTTATATCAAATACCAATGAGTTGAGAACGCGCCTAACGTTGATTCTATGGGCTATAAATGAATCAAGGCTAGATGAATGGATGAACGAATGAATGAATATTAATAAAAATGTAAAACAACTCATTGGAAAATCAAATAAATTAAACATTTATTAAAAACCGCAAATCTAAACCATGATTCTTAATGTAGGCAACATAGCAGCAGCCGCCGGCAGGCATTCTAAGCACTTTTGGCATCCACAATTTATGTAATTATGTGTAGTACAATCCAAACATTTACAATAATTTAAGTGGCTATGCATGTAAATTAGAATCGGGTTTGTTGGATAAGAAAAATGTGTTTAAGTGTGTGTTGTATTTGAAATGTCGGTGGGTGTGTGTGTGTGTGTGCAAAAACTAAAGCATTTTATAAATGAAGTTGAATATAAACAAACAAATAAATATCAAGATCTTGGCCACACACCCAAACACACCCGTGTATCTATATCTCTACTCACTTTCTTAAGTCAAGCTAAACACAAACAATAGGGACAAATGAATATTCCATATTATAGGATATTGCTTTCTCTTCACATCTCAGAGAGGATGTGGTGATGTGAGAGCATGTATAGATGTGCTCTTTAGTGTATGTTTGAATGTATTGTAAGTTTTTTTTTTTTTTGGAAATGCCTACTTCATTTCGATATTGAATACGTAATGAAATACACACAATCAAGTGGTCACAATTACAATTATAAGTTGTGTATTTGTGTGTGGACATATGTGTGTATGTTAATATGTTTGTATGTGTATTAACCTATATACATAATATTACATATTTGTGTTAAATATCTAAGATAAATCTGTTCCGAGTTCATGGCTAAGAGAATAAACAAATATTACCATAAATATGCATAGGGCCAAGGATGTAAAAGATTTCGTAGATACATATACACATATATGGGGCATTTCACATCAATTAAAATCCAAATGAACTAAATTAAAACTTGGGATAGGTTATTGTAGTCCCTGGAAATCCCTGTATGAAAAACAAATAGTAAGAATAAAATGAAATAAACTAAATTCTAAGGATTAGATATTTAAGCTTCTACATCCAATTCGAGAAAGCGAGCTCTACTGAATGAATCCAGAGGGAAGTAAAGGGGGTGATACGGTCATAAATGTTGGTCAATGGAAAACGCGTGTAAATCGGTGAAATCGTTTATTTAAAAAATCAAATTAAATTTCTTTTTCAAGTTCAATTAGTATAAAATTCAGGAAAAATATTCAGTTAGGCTTTCGCTTTTCACAAATCCGAATAGCCGGGCCTCACGCTTGACACCTGCCATCAGATTTTGTATAGCCACCTTGTCCACCTTCTTCGCCGCAGAAAGCCAGTTTGCCTTGAACTGCTGCTCGTCTTTAGCAGTTTTTTTGTCTTCTTTAGGTTCCGCTTGACAATAGCCCAGTATTTCTCAATTGGACGGAGCTCTGGCGTGTTGGGAGGGTTCTTGTCTTTGGGAACCACCTGCACGTTGTTGGCGGCGTACCACTCCATGGCCCTTTTACCGTAATGGTAAGATGCCAAATCCGGCCAAAACAGTACGTAACAACAGTGTTTCTTCAGGAAAGGCAGCAGACGTTTATTCAAACACTCTTTCACGTAAATTTCTTGGTTGACAGTCCCGGAAGCTATGAAAATGCTGCTTTTCAAGCCACAGGTACAGATGGCTTGCCAAACCAGATATTTCTTTGCGAACTTTGACAGTTTTATGTGATTGAAAATATCTCCTGTCCCGGAAGCTGCTTCTAGTCGCCTTTGACGTAGGTTTCGTCGTCCATTACCATGCTGTCAAACTTCGTCAGCATCGTCGTGTATCTGCTACCTTTCCCCTTCCTTTTGCCGTATAAAACTCCTGTCCCGGAAGCTGCTTGTAGTCGGCTTTGACGTAGGTTTCGTCGTCCATTACCACGCAGTCAAACTTCGTCAGCATCGTCGTGTACAGCCTCCGGGATCGCGCTTTGGCCGTCGTATTTTGTTTATCATCGCGATTTGGAGTCACTACCTTCTTGTAAGTCGATAGTCCGGCTCGTTTTTTGGCTCGATGCACGATTGTAGACGATACACCCAGCTTATTTGCGGCATTTCGGAGAGAGAGGTTAGGGTTTCACTTGAAACTACCGGCAACTCTCTTTGTCGTCTCAGCGACTTCCGGTTTTCGATTTCCCCCCGATCCAGACTTCCTGGCTGTCAACAAACGTTCCCCAAACACTTTAATTACATCTGTAATGGTTGATTTGGCAACTTTTAGCGATTTTGCCAGCTTTGCGTGCGAGTAGCTCGGATTTTCGCGATGCGCGAGCAAAATTTTGATACGCTGCTCTTCTTGCTTGGACGGCATTTTGACAACTGAAGAGTGAATTCCAAAATCAAAATAGGACCAACATTCTACACACACACACCTTCAAAATGAGGGGTGTTCAGGTTTTTTAAATGCAAAATTGAAAGAAATACGTCAAGTTTATATTGACCAAATTTTGACCGTATCACCCTTTAGGTATTAAGTCTGTTACTACTGCAAGAAAACGCGAAGAAATGCCTGGTGATATGAGGCGAACATCCGCAATTTGGACAGACATCTGTTCAAATACCTGAATATGTCAGATCTTAGCTGATATAGCAACGACTCTCGTCATCGTTGGTGGGTGGTGGTTTTCCCAACACTGTACTGGAACCTATTGCTTCCTGAACCGCAGCCCTCCTTATGTCCTCATCAACGAGCAATGGTTCACAGCGTTACCCCCAAATTAAGGATTTTTCTTCAGAAATGAGGACGACATTTTTGACTTGGAGACTTGGGGATTTGATGTGGGGATTTTTAGATAATTTGGGATTTGTGGGTGGATTTTTGAAAATCCCGATATAGAATAACTTGATTGTATACCCCCCACCATAGGGTGGCGGTATATTAACTTTGTCATTCCGTTTGTAACACATCGAAATATTACTCTAAGACCCCATAAAGTATATATATTCTGGGTCGTGGTGAAACTCTGAGTCGATCTTAGCATGTCGGTCCGTCTGTTGAAATCACACTAACTTCCGAACGAAACAAGCTATCGACTTGAAACTTAACATAAGTAGTTGTTATTGATGTAGGTCGGATGGTATTGCAAGTGGGCCATATTGGACCACTTTTACATATAGCCCCAGTATAAACCAACACCTAGATTTGGCCTGCGGAGCCTCTTGGAGGAGCAAAATTCATTCGATTCGGTTGAAATTTGGTATGTGGTGTTAGTATATGTACATATATAACCATATAGCCCCCATAATATAATTATATATAGCCCCCATATAAACCAACACCTAGATTTGGCCTGCGGAGCCTCTCGGAGGAGCAAAATTCATTCCATCCGGTTGAAATTTGGTACGTGATGTTAGTACATGGTCTGCAACAATCATACAAGAATTGGTCCATATCGGTCAATAAGTATAAATAACCTCTATATAAACCGATCCCCAGATTTGATCTCCGAAGCCTATTGGAGAAGCAAAACTTATCCGATCCAGTTGAAATTTGGTACGTGATGTTAGTATATGGTCTGCAACAATCATACAAGAATTGGTCCATATCGGTCCATAATTATATATAGCCCCCATATTAACCGATCCCCAGATTTAACCTTCGGAGCCTTTTGGAGGAGCAAAACTTTAAATTAAAAAATTTAATTTTTTTACTAAGCAAAATTTTTATTCGTATATTAAATAAATGAAATCTCCCGACGACAATTTTTTCAGTGTAAAGACCGAAAGTTATTTGACCTATAAGAGAAAATTCGTCATGTATGGAATTTTAGGATCTATTTAAGATACCGATGTATTTTATGAATTTAGTTTATTATCATAATTTTATTATAATTAATTATAATTGTACTTAATTATATATAGATTTTCTATCAAAAATCTTTAATTTAAAATCTGAGTAAAGTAAAAATGAAAATTAGTTATCGCTGGTAATGCACTTCCTGCATAGAAAAAAAAGAAACGATGCCACTACAATTATTTCTTACTAATATACCTGCAAAGATATTCATGTGAAATTGCACTGACAACAACAACAACAACAATGACTACAGCATAGAATTTCTCAACATTTTTGCCTTTTAATTTTCATTTTAAAATCAAATTACAATTGTCAGTGGACAGAGGAAAAAGGAAATGGGTAAGAACAACACCAACAACTTTAGCAACGATAAAATGGAAAAGATACCTTGGCATTTTATACACATACAGATATGTGTGTGTGTGTGTTTATACGTGTACACTGCATGCATGCTTGCATTTATGTATGTGTAATAGCAATAATGTCAAGGCATTATATACATGTTTTTTTTTTTTTGCTATTGTAAAGGAATCTCCTTTCTGGCACATGGTAAAAGTATCTCTGGCATGTAAGCTTCCCATTACATTTACAGAGAAGTAGCAAAATATGGCACTAGTGGAGGAACAGCGAAACAAGCAAACATTTGAATTTTCACTATACAATAACACAAACCCATATGAGTTTGAAAATGGAGAATATTCTACTACATTTACAACTGTGGTCCTGCATCTTTCGTTGTTGGATACCATTACGATAGTCCCGTAACAGATTCCCTGACAGTTTTGGGGGTATCCTTAGCTGCTATGTGGTTGAAAGTGTTGCGAGTAGAGAGATGCCAAAAGAGAAAACAATAAAAAAAAAACTATTAATGTTTAATATAATTTTGATTGGAATTTTATTGGAATTTTTTAATTGAATTTTTCTTTTAATTTTAAAGTATAAATTTAAATGTTGTTGATAATTTTCATTTTAACATTCCTTATTTCAAAAATACATAAATATTAATTTCAAAGTTTAATATTAATTTTGTTTTGAAATTTTAATTTTATTACTATTTTTTTTTAATTCAATTTAACTTTTATAAATTTTAATTTAATTATTATTATTATTTTAATTTTAATTTAACTTAATTTATGTTCAAATTTCAATTTTGTTTTAATTCAATGTTGTATCTTTTCCCTTTATACATTCCTTATTTCATGAATGTATAAATATAAATATTAATATCAATATTTAATGTCAAGTTTGTTTTAAAATTTTAATTTTGTTTTTTAAATTCAATTTTATTTAAGTTTCAATGTTTTTTCCATTTCCTTTACTTTACCTTCACTATTACCTTTATTTTGCTTTTATACACTTATGATAACTTGTTTGTAATGTTAAATTACGTTTAGCAGATATCTTATAATGATAAACACTCATCACAATGTTACGTAGCCAATACTATGCTAGTGATCAGTTAGAATAACAAAAAAATTAACTCTCTTCTGTTAAATCGCTCATGGTAATCTCTCGTTTCACGAATACATTTAGTTTGCCTATACACATTTATGTTAACTTCTTTCTAATGTTAACTTACGTTGAACAGAGATCATTCATGTTGAATGCTCATTATAATGTTCTGTAGTCATTGCTATGGTAGTGTTCATTTAGAATAACAAAAACACACTAACTCTCCTGCTCTCTTGCTCTCACTAGGCTTATATTAAATCACCGATGGTAATATGGCAATCTCTCATAGACTCAGATGTATTTGAATCATATATGCTCTCAATTGCATTTCTATACCCGCCACCATAGAATGGTGATGGTGGTATAATGTGTTTGTCATTCCTTTTGTAACACTTTGAAATATCGATTTCCGACTATATAAAGAATAAATATTCTTGATCAGGGAGAAATTCTAAGACGTTATAACATAAGGATATCTATCTGTCCATTCGTTTGTCTGTTGTAATCACGCTACAGTCTCCAATAATGAAGCTGTCGTCCTGAAATTTAGCACAGATTCGTTTTTGGTTGCATAAAGGTCAAAATAGAAAATAGGCTATATCGATACAGGTTTTGATATAACCCCTGACCCACCGATTTGGGGTCTTGATCTTCCAGAAAACGTAGATTTTTTTTGGAGTGCCTTAAGGCGTTAATCGGTTTATCGGGACCTTGCTCTTATAGCTTATATCCCATCTGCTTGAAATTGGAGTTTATATATATTTAAAGATTTTTTACTGTTTGGTAGATTGAAAGAATTCTTGATGCTTTGGCAGATTTTGCAAAATATACCTTTCCAACTAAGAGGTACATCAATTTTTTATAGAAATAAAATTTTGACAAAATTTTCAATAGAAATAAAATTTTGACAAAATTTTCTATAGAAATAAAATGTTGACAATATTTTCTATAGGAATAAAATTTTGATAAATTATTTCTACAGAAATAAAATTTGATAAACTATTTCTATAGCAATAAAATTTTGAAAAAAACTTTCTATAGAAATAAAAATTTTGACAAAATTTTCTATAGAAATAAAATTTTGACAAAATTTTCAATAGAAATAAAATTTTGACAAAAAATTTTCTATAGAAATAAAATTTTGACAAAATTTTCTATAGATATAAAAATTTGCGAAAAATTTCTACAGAAATAAAATTTTGATAAAATACTTCTATAGAAATAAAATTTTGACAAAATTTTCTATAGAAATAACATTTTGACAAAATTTCATATAGAAATAACATTTTAACAAAATTTCATATAGAAATAAAATTATGACAAAGTTTTCTATAAAATAAAATTATGACAAAATTTTCTATAGCAATAAAATTTTGACAACCTTTCTTAAAGAAATAAAATGTTGACAAAATTTTCTATAGAAAAAACGTTTTGACAAAATTTCATAAAGAATAAAATTATGACAAAATTTTCTATAGTAATAAAATTTGGATAATCTATAGAAATATAACTTTGACAAAATTTTCTACAGATATAACAATTTGACAAAATTTTCTGCAGATATAAAAATTTGACATAATTTTCTGCAGAAATAAAATAATGACAAAATTTTCTATGAAAATAAAATTTTCAACAAAGTTTTCTATAGAAATAAAATTTTCTACGGAAATAAAATTTTGACAAAATTTTGTATAGAAATAAAATTTTGATAAATTATTTCTATAGAAATCAAATTTTGATGTTAATAAAATTTTGATAAAATTTTTTATAGAAATACATTGTACAAAATTTTCTATAGAAATAAAATTTTCACAAAAATGTTCTATAGAAATAAAATTTTGACAAAATTGTCTATAGATATAAAATGTTGGCAAAATTGTCTATAGAAATAAAATTTTGACAAATTTTCTATAAAATAAAGTTTTGACAAAATTGTCTATACAAATAAAATGTTGATAAATTATTTCTTTATAAATAAAATTTTGACAAAACGTAGAAGTAAAATTTTGGCAAAATTTTCTATAGAAATAACATTTTGACAAAATTTCGTATAGATATAAAATTATGACAAAGTTTTCTATAAAATAAAATTATGACAAAATTTTCTAAAGAAATATTTAATTTTTTTTTTCTATAGAAATAACATTTGACAAATTTTCTATAGGAATAAAGTTTTGACAAATTTTTCTATAGAAATAAAATTTTGACAACATTTTCTGCAGAAATAAATTTATGACAAAATTTTGTATGAAAATAAAAATTTCGATAAAATTTTCTACGGAAATAAAATTTTTACAAAATTTTATACAGAAATAAAATTTTGACAATATTTTCTATAGAAATATATTTTTTTAATTTTCTACAGAAATATAATTTTGACAAATTTTTCTATAGAAATAAAACTTTGACAAAATTTTCTATAGAGATAACATTTTGACAAATATCGAAATAAAATTATGACAAAATTTTCTATAGAAATAAAATGTGGACAAAATTGTTTATAGGAATAAAATTTTGATAAAATTTTCTATAGAAATAAAATGTTGACAAAATTGTTTATATAAATAAAATTTTGATAAAATTTTCTATACAAATAAAATTTGACAAATTGTTTATAGAAATATAATTTTGACAAATTTTCTATAGATATAAAATTGTGACAAAATTTTGATAAAATTTTCTATAGAAATAAGATTTTCATAAAATACTTCTATAGAAATAGAATTTTGAAACAAAATTTCAATAGATATTTTGACAAAATATTCTACAGATATAAAATTTTGACATTTTATGCAGAAATAAAATTATGACAAAATTTTCTAAAGAAATAAAATTTTCTACGGAAATGAAATTTTAACAAAATTTTCTATAGAAATAAAATTTTCTATAGAAATACAATTTTCTTAAAAATTTTCTAAAGAAATACAATTTTGACAAAATTTTCGATAGAAATAAAAAAAAGAAACAACATTTTGAAAAAATTTCATATAGAAATAAAATTATGACAACATTTTCTATAGAAATAAGATTTTGACAAAATTTCCTAGAGAAATAAAATTTTAACAAAATTTTGTATAGAAATAAAATGTTGACAAAAAAAAAATATATAAAATTTTGACAACATTTTCTGCAGAAATAAAATTATGACAAAATTTTGTATGAAAATAAAAATTTCGATAAAATTTCCTATAGAAATAAAATTTTCTGCGGAAATAAAATTTTTACAAAATTTTCTATGGAAATAAAATTTTGACAACATTTTCTTATAGAAATAAAATTTTGATAAAATTTTTTACAGAAATAAAACTTTGACAAAATTTTCTATAGAAATAAAAATTTTACAAAATTTTTTTTTAAATAAATTGTTGACAAAATTGTCCGTAGAAATAAAATTTTGACAAAATTTTCTTTAGAAATAAAAATTTGACAAAATTTTCTATAGAAATAAAATTTTGACAAAATTTTCTACTGAAATAAAATTTTGACAAAATTTTCTATAGAAATAAATTTTTACAAAATTTTCTATAGAAATAAAATTGTAAACAAAATTTCTATAGGAATAAAATTTTGACAAAATTTTCTGTAGAAATAAAATGTTAACTAAATTTTCTATAGAAATAAAATTTTGAAATATTTGTTATTATTATTTTATTTAATTTTATTTTATTTATTTCTCAATTGGCATCCCTAGTTTCATGTTTATTAAAAGTGAAATGAAACACAATATTAAACTACAATTGCATTAAAGGAAGTGCTGATAGTTTTTTTTTCGTCTTTCCTCTTTTTCACAATAACGAAGAAGCATACAATGTGGCCAACTACTGCTGGCTATGATTTTTCTTTTTCGCTACAAAAATAAACCCCTGGTGAAGAATAAAATATTTCCGCAAAGCAAAGGCACTCTCTACCACATTCACGTCGTCTTCGACGAGGACCATCAGCACCACTCTCAACATGGCAAAAATTATCAATTTGTAAAATGCTACACGCACACTAGCAATTATTTTGTTTAAATTAAAAGCTACCAGGAAGGATACTCATTGAACGAAATGCATTAAGTATCCTTGAATAGGTTGGCAAAGGCATAAGCATGAGAGCCAACTGAAAGGCAAAACCACAGCAGAAGCAGCAGCAGTTGCTTCAAGGTAAAAATAATCATCTCATCTGAAAAGGATTCTTTAGGTCCGGTTAAGGTAAAACCCCAAATTAATGACTTAATACTGAATGAACGCGATGATGGCACACACACACACTTCAAGGGGATATAATCGCAAACGGGGAAACGAAAAGGAAATTAAACACCATTCACAATGGGTTTCTTTTGTTCAAATGTCTAATTTTGAACGATTTGTCAAATCCTCATAATCCATTTAGATGAAATTGCTCTCTTTTTTGTTGTTTGTGGATTTTTTTTTTTTGCTTTTTCTTTGATTACTCTGCAAACAATGCCATAGCCATTATAACCGTTTCTGTGTGGTTAAAGCCGCTTTGGCTTAGGTGATGACATAAATTTGTCAAGCCATTGATGCCACAAAGCCTCAATTACCGGTCAGAAATGAGTAAATGTGGGTGAGTGGTATACCCAGAGTGTGTGATTGTTAGTTGCCACAGACAAATGGAACATATTTTGCGAATAATACAGACAAACGTTGTAAATTTCATTGTGCCATGCCTTCTTGTTTTGTGGTAATTGGCAATCAGATGTATTTTTGTGAAATGGTTTTAACAAAAGCCATTTGTAAAATTATATTCGAGCCATTGAAAAAAACAAATGATCCAAGAATACAATAGAGGACTATTAAAAATACATGAACAATTTGGAGAGGGGCGATTCTCAGAACTTAAAATGTTCTATTGTCATTAAGAAAACTTTAGAACTGTGACAAACATTATCTACAGTTATGATTTGGGAAAAACAGACTTTTAGTTAAATTTTTAAAGACACCAAAAATTATAGCACAAAAATTAGGATAATTTTCGTTTTTTAATTAAAAATCACTACTTTGTTTTGTTCATATCTTTGCTAGTATTACATATCGTTAGACACTTTAAATGCATTGAGACAGCTTGTCCATTATCAAAAACTTTGTCTTTAATCGAACTTTGTCTACATTTTATTTCTATAGAAAATTTTGTCAAAATTTTATTTCTAAGGAAAATTTTATTAAAATTTTATATCTATGGAAAATTTTATTTCCATAGAAAATTTTGTCAAAATATTATATATATAAAGAAAATTTTGTGAAAATGTTATTTCTACAGATTTTTTTTTTTAATTTTATTTCTATAGAAAATTTTGTCAAAATTTCATTTCTATAGAAAATTTTGTAAAATTTTATTTCTGTACAAAATTTAGTAAAAATTTTATTTCTATAGAAAATTTTGTCAAAATAGTTTTGCTGCAAGAAGAGGATGCAGATGAGGAATGTGGTAATTCCGAAACGTGCGTCCATCCAACCATCTTGCAGTCTATAGGGCTTTGCCCAAATAAATTTGACAAACATTCTTTTCCTCTGTTGGTTAAGCTACACTTGTAGTTTAGTCAACGCTATGGTTTTAAGCTGAAATGAAAAAAACAACAATATATATAGAAAATATATAGAAAATTTTGTCTACATTTTATTTCTATAGAAAATTTTGTCAAAATTTTATTTCTAAGGAAAATTGTATTAAAATTTTATATCTATGGAAAATTTTTTCAAAATTGTATTTCTATAGAAAATTTTGTGAAAATGTTATTCCTATAGAAAATTTTGTCAAATTTTCATTTCTATAGAAAATTTTGTGAAAATTTTATTTCTGTACAAAATTTAGTCAAAATTTTATTTCTATAGACAATTTTATATATATAGAAAATTTTGTCAAAATTTTATTTCTATAGAAAATTTTGTCAAAATTTTATTTCTATAGAAAACTTTGCCTAAATTTTATTAAAACCTTATTTCTATGAAAAATTTTGTCAAAATTTTATTTCTATGGAAAATTTTGTCAAAATTTTATATATATAGAAAATTTTGTCAAAATGCTATTTCTATAGAAAATTTTGTGAAAATGTTATTTCTATAGAAAATTTTGTCAAAATGTTATTTCTAAAGAAATTTTTGTCAAAATTTTATTTCTATAGAAAATTTTGTGAACATTTTATTTTTATAGAAAATTTTGTCAACATTTTATTTCTAAGGGAAAGTTTATTAAAATTTTATATCTATGGAATATTTTGTATAATTGTATTTCTATAGAAAACTTTGCCTAAATTTTATTAAAATCTTATTTCTATGGAAAATTTTGTCAAAATTTTATTCTATAGAAAATTTTGTCAAAATGTTATTTCTATAGAAAATTTTGTCAAAATTTTATATATATAGAAAATTTTGTCAAAATGTTATATATATAGAAAATTTTGTCATAATTTTATTTCTGTACAAAATTTTGTGAACATTTTATTTTTATAGAAAATTTTGTCAAAATTTTATTTCTAAGGAAAATTTTATTAAAATTTTAAATCTATGGAATATTTTGTCAAAATTGTATTTCTATAGAAAACTTTGCCTAAATTTTATTAAAATCTTATTTCTATGGAAAATTTTGTCATAATTTTATTTCTGTACAAAATTTTGTCAAAATGTTACTTCTATAGAAAATTTTGTCAAAATGTCATTTCTATAGAAAATTTTGTCAAAATGTTATTTCTAAAGAAATTTTTGTCAAAATTTTATTTCTATAGAAAATTTTGTGAACATTTTATTTTTATAGAAAATTTTGTCAAAATTTTATTTCTAAGGAAAATTTTATTAAAATTTTATATCTATGGAAAATTTTGTCAAAATTGTGTTTCTATAGAAAATTTTGTCAAAATTTCATTTCTATAGAAAATTTTGTGAAAATTTTATTTCTGTACAAAATTTAGTCAAAATTTTATTTCTATAGAAAATTTGGTGAAATTTTTATATATATAGAAAATTTTGTCAAAATTTTATTTCTATAGAAAATTTTGTCAAAATTGTATGTCTATAGAAAACTTTGCCTAAATTTTATTAAAACCTTATTTCTATGGAAAATTTTGTCAATATTTTATTTCTATGGAAAATTTTGTCAAAATTTTATATATATAGAAAATTTTGTGAAAATTTTATTTCTATAGAAAATGTTTAATTTAATTTTGCAATTAAATTAAATGTCACAGTTTTATGTCTAACGAATTTGTAATTTTATGTAAGCTTGTATTTCTATGGAAAATTTTGTCAAAATTTTATTTCTATAGAAAAGTTTGTCAAAATTTTATTGCTGTAGAAAATTTTGTCAGAATTTTATTTCTATAGAAAATTTTTTTCAAAATTTTATTGCTATAGAAAATGTTGTCAAAATTGTATCTCTATAGAAAATTTTGTCAAAATGTTATTTCTATAGAAAATTTTGTCAACATTTTATTTCTATGGAAAATTTTGTCAAAATTTTATTTCTGTGGCAAATTGTATTAAAATTTTATTTCTATGGAAAATTTTGTGAAAATTGTATTTCCATAGAAAATGTTCTTAAATGTTTTTTTTTTATAGAAAATTTTACAATTAAATTAAATGTCACAATTTTATTTCTAAGGAATTTGTAATTTTTTGTAAACTTTTATTTCTATGGAAAATTTTGTCAAATTTTAGTTTCTATAGAAAACTTTATCAAAATTTTATTGCTACAGAAAATTTAGTCAAAATTTTATTTCTATAGAAAATTTTGTCTAAATTTTATTTCTATAGAAACTTTGGTCAAAATGCTATTTCTATGAAAAATTTTATTAAAATTTTATTTCTATAGAAAATTTTGTCAAAATTTTATTTCTATAGAAAATTTTGTCAAAATTTTATATATATTGAAAGATTTGACACAATTTTATTTCTATAGAAAATTTTATTAAAATTTTATTTCTATTTTATTAAAATTTTTTTCTATTGTCAAAATTTTATTTCCATAGAAAATTTAGTCAACATTTTATTTCTATAGAAAATTTTGTCCAAATTTAATTTCTATAGAGAATTTTGTCCAAATTTTATTTCTATAGAAAATTTTGTTAAAATTTTATTTCTATAAAAAATTTTGTCTAAATTTTATTAAAATCTTATTTCTATGGACAATTTTATCAAAATTTTATTTCTATGGAAAATTGTATTAAAATTTTATTTCTATGGAAAATTTTGTCAAAATTTTATATATATAAAAATTTTATTTCTATAGAAAATGTTCTTAAATGTTTTTTTTTATATAGAAAATTTTACAATTAAATTAAGTGTCACAGTTTTATTTCTAAAGAATTTGTAATTTTTTGTAAACTTTTATTTCTATGGAAAATTTTGTCAAAATTTTATTTCTATAGAAAATTTTGTCAAAATGTTATTTCTATAGAAAATTTTGTCAAAATTTTATATATATAGAAAATTTTGTCAAAATGTTATATATATAGAAAATTTTGTCATAATTTTATTTCTGTACAAAATGTTGTCAAAATGTTATTTCTATAGAAAATTTTGTCAAAATTTTATTTCTATAGAAAATTTTGTGAAAATTTTATATATATAGAAAATTTTGTCAAAATTGTATATATTGAAAATTTTGTCAAAATTTTATATATATATATAGAAAATTTTGTCAACATTTTAGTTCTGTACAAAATTTTGTCAAAATTTTATTTCTATAGAAAATTTTATTTTTATAGAAAATATTATTAAAATTTCTATAGAAAGTTTTGTAAAAACTGTATTTGTATAGATTTTTTTTTTAATTTTAATTATACATAACATCTTATTAAAAATTTATTTCTATTTCTTATTTAGAAATACAGGAAATAGACAGAAATAAATTTGGACAATATTTTCTATAGAAACAAAAATGTTTACTATTTTATAGAAATAAAATTTTTCTTCGTTTTGTTTTTGTTGTTGGTTTGTTCGCCAATCATATTTGTTGTATAGGGCTTTGCCCAAATAAATTTGACAAACATTATTTTACTCTGTTGGTTAAGCTACTCTTGTAGATTAGTCAACGCAATGGTTTTAAGCTGAGAACAAAACAACAAATATGAAATAAAATTTTGACAAAATGTTCTATGGAAAAAAATGATAACAATATTTTCTATAAAAATAAAATTTTGATAAAAATTTCTATGAAAAAAAATTATAACAAAATTTCCTATGAAAATAAAATTTTGACAAAATTTACTATAGAAATAAAATTTTAACAAAATAGTCTATAAAAATAATATTCCTATGTTGGTTAAGCTACTCTTGTAGTTTTACACAAAATTTTCTATAGGATTAATATTTGGACCAAATTCTACAGAAATAAAATTTTGCAAAATGTTGTTTTTTTTTTTTGATTAGTAGTTTTTTTGCTAAAACTTTCTTTCAAATGTTGGTAGATTATTTATGGCTCGAGTGGCAACCGTGATGACAAACTAGAAAAAAAAATTACAAAATTTTCTATAGAAATAAAATTTTAGCAAAATAGTCTATAGAAATACTTTTCCTCTCTTGGTTAAACTACTCTTGTAGTTTTACACACAATTTTCTATAGGAATAATATTTTGACCAAATTCTACAGAAATAAAATTTTGCAAAATAAGTTTTTATGTTTGGTAGGTGTTTGCTAAAACTTTCTTGCAAATGCTCAAGTGGCAACCGTGATGACAAACTCATGTTAAATTAATCGTTTCTGCTCTAATTTTACGCAACTTCCGTATCCAAAAAGAACATTTCCACTACTTTTTTAGCAATGCTTTTTTGAAGGGAATTAAAAAAATTTTAATTATGTCTCATACATTTTCTTGAATTTGTCGTATTTCTTTGCTTTACTCTTTATATGTATTTATTTATGATTATAAATGTATAAATAAATAAATTAATTTCTGGTGTGTTAATTTTTTTCTGTGCATCTTCGTAGCACTTATATGGGATTTAAATATGTGTTATTTTCTTTTTTTATCATATAATGTGCATCTTCGTAGCACTTATATGGGATTTAAATATGTGTTATTTTCTTTTTTTATCATATAATGTCCAAACACCTTTTACACAATAGGATTTGTGCCTTTGTTGATGCCTACCATTTTAATAAATATTTAGTTTGTTTTTTCTTAATCACTAAAATAATTAAATTCCAATTTTGATTTATCCTCTGCTTGGGGCATCTAACCCCAACATCATGGATTTATCTATCTATCTAGCAATCTATCCACTTTACCAAAAGGCTTTAGTTCAAATGACATTATGGCACTTACATGACTAAAACGCATCATCGCAAAAAGCAATGGATTGTCAAAGGGGGCAGGATGAAGGGGGATTGATTGCAACAACAATGCAATGCAACAAAGTCTCAACGCCAGCATACAGCAGAGTCTAATTGAAACAATTAGGCTTAAATGATAATCACTGCCTGTTGTATTTATCGCAAGGCTCTCCCTCTCTCACTCGCTCTCGCTCTCTATCTCTCACACATACATTTATGTTGTTTTTGTTGTTATTATATTTTCCATTTGACAAAGCTACTAATGACCATCAATTAGTTACAGCATCATAACGCAAATGATACTGCAACAGACAACAACAAATTGAGGCACAGTGTGTAGCTTAGCAGCGAACTGATAGACAGGGAGACAGACAGACAGACAGACAGACAAACATACGAATAGATAACAATGAATTAGGACTAAACGACAGATATAAGATCGAAAGACTTGATGACAAAATATTAACGTAGAAAAAAAAAAGCAGAGACCATGCAACAACGAGCCTAGCCCTCAACCACACATCATCCATGTTGCATGCATTGGTGGTCAAAAGGGTTAGTCCAGTAGTGGGGTTCATTGGTTCGTTCGAGAGAAAAATGAGATTGAAATTGAATTCGATTTAATTGCTGCATTGCGTGTCCTCTTCGGCACATAACACTCGATGTGGGTAAATTGATCTGATGGCGGCAGCAAACTAATATTCCGGTCCCTAGACTAAGCATAGTTTCATAGGGCATTAAACAACATAACGATATAACTGCGTTTGCAAAATTCAATATGTTCCAATAATACAAGTTACATATCACAATTAAAATTCACAAAATCCAATTGAATTCCATAAATAATAAATTACTAAGTTAGTTCTAATTTAATAAATACCCCAGAGTGTGAGTTTGGGAATCTGGGAATATTAATTACATACAATATTCACCCAGAATTTTTTTATAAACTAATAAACCCATATTATATGTAACAATAAATTTGTCAATCCACTTGATTGGTTATGAGGCCATCGCAATCATTTGTTCTTCACATTTCGCATGAAATACTATGGCAAAAAGGGCCAAACTCCAAACTACACACAAAGCAAAATTCATTAAAATTGATTTAATGAAATCCTCTTAATTGGCATAAATATAATTTTGTCCTTAAAGCAATGAACATGTTTATACATGATATAAAATGTTTGTTGTTTATGAACCCGCCAAAGATAATTCAATCATCTCTAGCTCAATATTTATGATAAACTAGCAATACCTGGCCTGCTCCGTTGCACCTTGCTGGTTTATTTAATTCATTATTTATTTTAACGCGAAAGATAATTTATTGTTATAAAATTCATGGTTTACACAGTTTGTAGAATTCTACCAAAAATGGTAGATTTTTAATTGTTTGATAGTTTGGTAGAATTCCGGAGGTTTTGGTAGATTTTGCAAAATATTTCCTTTAGGAATAAAAAGTTAGACAAAATTTTCTATAGAAAAAAAATTTCGACACAAATATTTGACAAAATATTCTCTAAAAAATAAATTTTTTATAAAATGTTCTATAGAAGTAAAATTTTGAAAATTTTTCTATATAAATAAAACTTTGACAAAATTTTCTATAGAAATGAAATTTTGACAACATTTCCCATAGAAATAAAATTTTGACAATTTTTTTTATAGAAATACAATTTGATAAAAAATTTGACAAAAGTTTCTATAGAAATAAACTACTGTAGAACTACCAATTTTGAAAACATTTTCTATAAAAAAAAATTTTACAAAATATTCTATAGAAATAAAATTATGACCAAATTTTCAAAAGAAATAAAATTTTGACAAAATTTTATATAGAAATAAAATTTTGATAAAATTTTCTAAAGAACTAAAATTTTGACAAAATTTTCTTAAGAACTAAAATTGTCACAAAATTTTCTTAATTTTATATAGAAATAAAAATGTTGACAATATTTTCAATAGAACTAAAATTTTGACAAAAATTTCTATAGAAATAAAATTTTGACAAAAATTTTTATAAAAATTAAACTTCGACAACATTTTCTATAGAAATAAAATTTTGACAAAATTTTCTATAGAAATAATTTTTTGACAAATTTTTCTAAAGAAATAAAATTTTGACAAAATTTTCTAAAGAAATAACATTTTAAAAAAATGTTCTATAGAAATCAAATTTTTACAAAATATTCAACAGAAATAAAATTATGACCCAATTTTCAAAAGAACTAATATTTTGGCAAAATTTTATATAAAAATAACAAATTAACAAAATTTTTTGTAGAAATAAAATTTTGACAAAATTTTTATAGAAATGAAATTTTGACAACATTTTCTAAAGAACTAAAATTTTGACAAAATTTTCTTAAGAACTAAAATTGTCACAAACTTTTCTTAATTTTATACAGAAATAAAAATGTTGACAATATTTTCTATAGAAATAAAATTTTGACAAAAATTTGTATAAAAATAAAACTTTGACAAAATTTTTTATAAAAATAAAACTTCGAATACATTTTCTATAGAAATAAAATTTTGACAAAATTTTCTGTAGAAATAATTTTTTGACAAATTTTTCTAAAGAAATAAAATTTTTACAAAATTCTCTAAAGAAATAAAATTTTTACAAAATATTCTAAAGAAATAAAATTATGACCAAATTTTCAAAAGAACTAAAATTTTGACAAAATTTTATATAGAAATAACAATTTTACAAAATTTTCTATAGAAATACAATTTTAACAAAATTTTTATAGAAATGAAATTTTGACAACATTATCTAAAGAACTAATATTTTGACAAAATTTTCTTAAAAACAAAAATTGTGACAAAATTTTCTTAATTTTATATAGAAATAAAAATGTTGACAACATTTTCTATAGAAATAAAATTTTGACAAAATTTTTTATAAAAATAAAACTTCGACAACATTTTCTAAAGAAATAAAATTTTGACAAAATATTCTATAAAAGCCAAGCTTAAAATTGTGACAAAATTTTCTTAACTTTATATAGAAATAAAAATGTTGACAACATTTGCTATATAAATAAAATTTTGACAAAACTTCTTATTAAACATACAACTTCGACAAAATTTTTTATAGAAATAAAACTTCGACAACATTTTCTATAGCAATAAAATTTTGACAAAATTTTCTATAGAAATAATTTGTTGACAAATTTTTCTAAAGAAATAAAATTTTGACAAAATTTTCTAAAGAAATAAAATTTTTAAAAAATGTTCAATAGAAACAAAATTTTTACAAAATATTCTATAGAAATAAAATTGTGACCAAATTTTCAAAAGAAATAAAATTTTGACAAAATTTTATATAGAAATAAAAATTTGAAAAAATTTTCTACACATATAAAATTTTGACAAAATTTTTATAGAAATGAAATTTAGACAACATTTTTTAAAGAACTAAAATTTTGACAAAATTTTCTTAAGAACTAAAATTGTGACAAAATTTTCTTAATTTTATATAGAAATTGACAACATTTTCTATAGAAATAAAATTTTGACAAAATTTTTTATAAAAAATAAAACTTTGACAAAATTTTGTATAAAAAATAAAAATTCGACAACATTTTCTATAGAAATAACATTTTGACAAAATTTTCTATAGAAATATTTGTTGACAACATTTTCTAAAGAACTAAAATTGGACAAAATTTTCTTAAGAACTAAAATTGTGACAAAACTTTCTTAATTTTATATAGAAATAAAAATGTTGACAACATTTTCTATAGAAATAAAAATGTTGACAACATTTTCTATAGAAATAAAATTTTGACATCATTTTCTATAGAAATATTTTTTGACAAATTTTTCTAAAGAAATACAATTTTGAAAAAATTTTCTAAAGAAAAAAAATGTTGATAACATTTTCTAAAGAAATAAAATTTTGACAAAATATTCTATAAAAAAACAAACTTAAAACTTAAAACAAACAATATGTTCTATAAAAACAAATTTTTCTATAGAAACAAAATTTTAATAAATTTTTTCATAGAAATAAAATTTTGACAAATTTGTCTATAGAAATAAAATTTTAACAAATTTTTCTATAGAAATAAAATTTTGACAAATTTTTCTAAAGGAATAACATTTTACAAAATTTTCTAAAGAAATAAAATTTTGACAAAATTTTCTAAAGAAATAAAATTTTGACAAATTTAAATAAAGAAGTAAATTTTGACAAAATATTATATAAAAATAAAATTTTGACAAAAAATTCTATAGAAATAAAATTTGACAGAATATTCTATAGAAATAAATTTTTGATAAATTTTTCTAAAACAATTTAAATTTTGACAAAATGTTCTATAAAAATAAAATTTTGACAAAAATTTCTATAGAAATAAAATTTGACAGAATATTCTATAGAAATAAAATTTTGAAAAATGTTCTATAGAAATAAAATTTTGAAAAATGTTCTATAAAATAAAATTTTTACAAATTTTCTATAGAAAAAAAATGTTGACAAATTTTTCTATAGAAATAAAATTTTGACAAATTGTTCTAAAGAAATATAATTTTGACAAAATTTCCTATTGAAATAAAATTTTGACAAAGTTTTCTAAAGAACTAAAATTTGGACAAATTTTAGTTCTTTAGAAAAACATTTTGTAAACATTTTTAATTCTATAGAAAATTTTATGAAAATTGTATTTCAATAGGAAATTGAAATAAAATTTTCATAAAATTTTCTATAGAATTAAAAATTTTTACAAAATTTTCTAAAGAACTAAAATTTCATCCTATATATATGGTTTTCTAGCTAAATATAAAGCAATCACAATAGCGTGCTTGAATTCCATCACGAAAAAACGTTTCTTCTGAATGAAATAGATGGAAATGCCTTTGTAAGCTTGTAAACAATAATAGCGTGGAAATATTAAAGCGTGGAAAGACTCAAAAGTCCGCTGGCAAAGTAATGTCCTCTGTTTTTTGGGATGCGCATGGAATAATTTTTATCGATTATCTTGAGAAGGGAAAAACCATCAACAGTGACTATTATATGGCGTATTGGAGCCTTTGAAGGTCGGAATCGCGGCAAAACGGCCCCATATGAAGAATATAAAAGTGTTGTTCCACCAAGACAACTCACCGTGCCACAAGTCATTGAGAACGATGGCAAAAAGTCTTGAATTGGGCTTCGAATTGTCCCTGGAATAAATCTGTCAGCTATCAGATGAGCGGTTTAGAAATGATAATAACCTGAGTTGGTGCAATACACAGGGTGTATAGCCCCTATGGTGCCTATAGTCACGTTTTACAACGGACTTATTTTTCAATGTGTATTCTACCCTGCATGCAAGTAATAACACTGCTGCATACCAGCATTATCCTTTCCAGGCATTCGGATGAATTGCCCATCAAATGCAATTATGAATGCGTAGTGAAAAAATATGATGAGAATGCATTAAAATCACTCAAGTTGAAAATTTACTCGTCGTTCAATGTTTGCGTCTCATTTGCATATTTGCCCAGCAATCCAACGTAGGAATAGAAATTAAATCGATGACACAATTCTTTCTAAGCACGAAATGTCATTGAGACTAAATGTTACATTTACAAATGATCCCAAAGTAAATGCATAGGGATCTAGATAATATTTTTTGGAAATTTTTAATTAATGAATAAAATTTGTCCAATTGTCTTGCAATGAGAGGAAAACTTTGGAATATATTTGGCTACGAAACAAAATGTTTGCGGCAAAAAATTTCCCAGCAATCCAACGAAGGAATAGAAATTAAATCGATGACAAAATTTTTTCTGAGCATGAAATGTCTTTGCGATTAATCCCCATTTTCATGAAGTTCCGTTAGTGCTACGTTAGCTAACGAACTTTTAAACCGCACGATGGACAGATATGTCATCTTGCCTATATATTCCATATGTCAGTTAGAAACTTAACTGCTGAAAATTTTTCAGTTAACGTTAACCGGAGAGAAGATATTTGCAATTTATTTTCTGTTAACTTGCAGTTAAAGCCTAACGGAGCTACATGAAAATGGCCGTAAATGTTACATTTTAACTGAACCTTAGCTGATGGCCTTAGCAGTTAATGCTTCTTTCTCTTTTTTATCATACATTTACTGTATAGGTGGGTATTAAGTTCGAGTTAAGCCGCTAAAAACGTCATTTTTTCACGATTACTTTTCTTTAATCATCCATTTTAAGGAATACAAACTTTGTGAACATTTGCTTTGGGCTTTTCCCCATCAAGTTTTAATAAAATTTGCAACAAATATGTATAATTTCATGCATTTTTCTTACTGATTTAGTTTTCACATTAGCGATTTTAGCGGCTAAACTCGAACTTAATGTTCACCTTATGATTAAAATAAACAATAAATAAATAACTGAACCCAAAGGAAATGCAGAGATGAATAATCTAGTTTATATTTTTTTTGAAATTTTTAATTAATGAATAAAAATTTCCCAATTAATTTGCAATAAGTGAACCAGTTTGGAGTATGTTTGGCTAGGAAAGAAAATTTTTCCAGGAAAAATTTTCCATGTTTCCCATCCAAAATAACATTTTACTCATTGCTCACATAGTTGAGGTGATCATATTCCTCCTCTACGTGCAAGTTATACTGATTATACGTTGCTATGGACCCTACTACCTCGTACAGCTTCCCCTTATACAGCTTGAACAAAAAAAAAATCATGCATTTTATTTTGCTTTTCACCAAATAAAAATGTGGTAAATTTAAAATGCATAATTACTATAAATAATTCCATAGTATTCGGAAAATGAATTTTAATAACCATAGATCTTCTTAAATTTTCTTCTCTCTCTGTCTCTCTCACTCTCTATAAATCACCACAGTACCATAGCATTATTGCCAAATGGTATGGCTTCCTCTTGGTTACAAATGTACTGTTTCCTCAAATAGTGAGAGTGTATGTGTGTGTATGTAAAGTGGATTCTATCCCTCTTACTATTATAGGAGAATTTGCATCAATAATTGGTAATTTTCAGTAAAAATTGCTGTGTAAGAGCTAAACGAGAAACGTGCCTGTATTCACCATAAGAGAGCTCACTTGAATATATGTGAGTGTGTGCTGAAGAGTAGATCTCATACAAAAATGAAATCTACGCATATCACACTACACCACAATGCACATATTTATACCTCACCCCTCCCACCAAACAAAACAAAAACACATGAGTTGTATTCTTTCATTGATGGATTTTTAAAATGATTTTAGTGTTGCCATGACAATGGATAGTTTTCCCATTAATTGTTGGCGATGTTGTTGTACGAGTACTGAACAAGAGGGAAATTGCATATTGAGATTTTTTTGTTCTGCCCCATTCATTCATCATAAGCAGATTATCATATATTATGAAATATCGATAGAACATTTTAACATTTGATTTTCGATTCCCATTTTATATACATATATTATTATTATTATTTTTTTTTTTTCTTTTTTTAATTATTTCACTTTTTTCTTTTCACTTAACGAATATAGCATATGAGTTTTTCCCAATACTTTCTACAATGGATAGTCACCATTAAAATCGTTGGGTGCAAACACTGAATAAATTGATTGTGATTTTTATGCAAGTAGAAATATCTCTGTGGAAGAAGTATTCTTTTTTTTCCATCAGTTTTTAACCATCCTTTTTTTTAATATGTTTTAAGTATTTGTTTGCTTTTCAATTAAAAACTCCATTTGTCACATTTTCAATGGAACTATAAGTCCCCATTGATAGTGCTCAGTTTTATTGAAAAGAGTCTTATACAAAAGAGTTCTCTAATAGCACACAAATTCCTTACTTTGTCAATATTTTGGGGTTTATTTATTTTTTTGTTGATGAATAGAATGCAGTATTTTATTCTGGAAATCCCCCCAAAAAAAAACAAAACTAGGGATTGAATTTTCAAAGTTTTATTTTTAATCTTTTTGTAATACTTTCAGCCCTTATAGATTGGGAAAGAGTAAATGATGAAGTTTATATATCAGAAAGGTATACCGATTTAGCTAAAAACCCAAAATAAATCAACGATTGCAATACAAACGTCGAATCTCGACTTTTCGACTAATCGGTTAATAAAAAAAAAACTTTTAAATCTTTTTTTTTTTGTAATTTTTCAAAATAAATGTTGCCAAACTTGAGTAGTCGGCTTTTGATAGAGACCAACTACAACATTTATCGAATTTTGAAAAGAAAAACATGAAAACTCAATATTGAAATTTAAAGGGTAAAAAGATAAGATTCGAAAATTCTTACTTCAAAAGTTGTCTATATCAATAATCGCAAAAATGGAAAGTCAATATTACAAAAAAAATGGAAGCTGTGACTGAAATAACTCTTCGTTGATTTGCGAGCTAATAACCAGCAGCAAGCTGGTTATTTATAAAATTCCTACAGTTCCCAAAGGAGGATTATGTTTCATAAATTTACGATCTATAGAAATAAAATTTTGACAAATTTTTTCATAAAATTTTACAAAATTTTTTATTGAATTTTGACAACATTTTTTATAGAAATAATATTTTTTGACAAAATTTTCTAATGAAATACAA
Organism: Haematobia irritans; assembly: GCF_050003625.1. Lineage (NCBI taxonomy): Eukaryota > Metazoa > Arthropoda > Insecta > Diptera > Muscidae > Haematobia > Haematobia irritans. The sequence continues at coordinate 242,631,317 of NC_134397.1, read as the reverse complement.
TTTTGACAAAACATTCTATAGAAATAAAATTTTGACAAAATTGTCTATAGAAATAAGATTTTAACAAAATTTTTTATAGAAATAAAATTTTGACACAATTTTTATAGAAATAAAATTTTGACAAAGCTTTCTACAGAAATAAAATATTGGACAACATTTTCTATAGAAATAAAATTTTGACAAAATTTTCTATAGAAATAAAATATTAACAAAATTTTCTATAGAGATAAAATTTTGAGAAAAATTTTGTAGAAATAAAATTTTGACAAAATTTTCAATAGAAGTAAAATTTTAACAAATTTTCTATAGAAATAAAATTTTGACAAAATTTTCTATAGAAATAAGTTTTTAACAAAATTTTTTATACAAATAAAATTTTGACAAAGTTTTCTACAGAAATAAAATATTGGACAACATTTTCTATAGAAATAAAATTTTGACAAGATATTCTATAGAAATAAAATTTTGACAAAATTTCGTATAGATATAAAATTGTGACAAAATATTCTATAGAAATAAAATTTTGAAAAAAATTTCTATAGAAATAAAATTTGGACAAAATTTTCTATACAAATAATTTTTTGACAAAATTTTTTTGTAGAAATAAAATTTTTACACAATATAAATAAAATTTTGACAAAATTTTCTATAGAAATAAGATTTTAACACAATTTTTTATAGTAATAAAATGTTGACAAAATGTTCTATCAATATATATAAAATTCAATTTATGTTTGTTTATTTGTTTGTTTGTTTGATTATTTGTTTGTATGATTCGAGTTGGCTCCGAAACGGCTGAACCGATTTACTTGAGACTTTCAGAGATCGTAGGGGGCGTTCATGTGGTGAAAATAGGGTACCTCATTTTTTGACACCTGGTCGCGGAGAGGGACCTCCCCTTTGTCGGACTTTTTTAAAATTGGATCAAAGTTGACCGATTTGCTTGAAATTGTCATTGAAGCTTGGGGTTGGCATCTGGACAAAGATCCGCTACTTTATATTTCGATATTTGGTGGCGGAGGGGACCATCCCTTTGTTCGACTTTTTTTAAAGTACAGTGAAAAAACTAAAATTCTCTAAATTATCTGAGATTTACAGAGAACATGCGGTGAGGTTATGGAATTAATATGTGGTACCTGATGATTTCATATGTGGAAGGGGAGGGGGACCTCCCTTTGCCATACTTTTTAAAACTTGGAATAAAATTATGCGATTTGCATGAAATTTTCATAGAATGTTGCGGTTAGCATCTAGACAAAAATCCGCTACATTATTTTTCGATGTTTGGTCGGGGAGGGGACCACCCCTTTGTCCGCCTTTTTTTTTGTTTTTGAAGTACAGTGAAAACAAAACTGAACTCCCCCGACTGAAATTTTACGCAAAAAATGGGTGAGGTTATGAAATTTATATCAGGTTCCTGATTTTGTAATAAAAATAAAAGGGCATAGGGAGACATACGCAACTCTTAAGTACATACAGAGAAACAATTAAACTTTACCGAGTTACTTGAAATTTACAGAGCACTGGGGAGAGATTACGATATTAATAGTTGATACCTGACTTTGTGATATTTGGACAGAAGAGTGGCCGCCCCTTTAGGCTTATAATTTGCATGGCATTTTCTGGGACGTTTGCAAAATATACGTTACATCACATTTCGATATTTGGTCGGGGAGGAGGCCCTCCTCTAAAACTGCAAAACAAAACAACAATTCTTAAGTTTTCTTGAAATTTACAAAGGCAGTGGGGGAAGGTTATGAACGAAGAGGCAACCTTCCTTGCCCCACACTTGAAGAAAATTTTCAAGAATTTACAGGGAAGATTAGGGGTGCTATTCACTACGGTGTTTGTCGATTTTGTATCGGGGAAAGTGACGTCCCTTTAAAACAATAGAGCAAAATTTAAACATCTCCGATCTACTTGAAATTTACAGGGAACGTGGGAGCAGGTGATTAAATTTATACATGATTTTTAAACTAGCATTGGGGAAGGGGAAAATTGAAATAAACTTTGTCGATTTACTTCGATAGAATTTATAGGGACCATTGAGTAGTTGTGAAATTAATATAGGGTACGTGATAGTCCGATATCAGGTCGGAGTGGATCGAAGGTGAGGAGAGGGTTCCCTTTTGTCCGTTTTTTTCTTAAATTGAAAGTAGAGGGTTGTCCGTAACCTCTACTTTCAATAAAGAACTTAAATTTACATGAAATTGGCAGCGAACGTAGAGGGTGCATCATTTTCCAACATTTTAGCAAATGTTAATGTGGTAAAAGTTTTTACTACTTTTCCTTTTTCCGATTTATTAGATGGGAAACATTAATTCTTTGTATGGTATTATAATATAGTGCTTAATTTTCAGATATGTTGAGGAGAAGGATACCTTTCATTGACAAACCAATTCACAAGAAATATAGAAGATTGTCCAACTCATTATTTAAAAAAATTTGGAGGATATTTCCCCGACATTTTGTAAAACGAACCGCCGTATTTTTACCTATAAATGAAAACGCAAGTAGTCCGATTTGTTTGAAAGAATTCAAATCTTTTCGAATTTATTTTCAGCACGAAGAATATGGTTGACTAAGTTAACGCAAAATGTTCCTACAAATACGGTTCGCAAGGCGCAGCGAAGCGGGCCGGGTTACGCTAGTAGAAATAAAATATTGACAAAATTTTCTATAGAAATAAAATTTTGACAAAATTTTCTATAGAAATAAAATTTTGAGAAAATTTTCTATAGAAATAAAATTTTGACAAAATTTTCTAAAGAAATAAAATTTGGAATTTTTTTTTATAGAGATAAAATTTTGAGACAAATTTTATAGATATAAAATTTTGAGACAAATTTTATAGATATAAAATTTTGAGACAAATTTTATAGAAATAAAATGTTGATAAAATTTTCTACAGAATTAAATCTTTGCCAAATTTTCTATAGAAATAAAATATAGACAACATTTTCTATAAAAATAAAATCTTGACAATATTTTTTATAGAAATAAAATTTGAGTATTTGTTTTGTTCGGATTGAAAATAACTAATCGGAATAAACAAAAAATAGGTCTACATCACGCTCAAAAACACGAAATAAAATTTGGAAAAAAGTTTCTATAGATAATAAAAGTTTTTTTAAATTTTCTATAGAAATAAAATTTTCACAAAATTATCTATAGAAATAACATTTTGACAAGAATTTCTATAGAAATAAAATTTTGATAATATATTTTTATAGAAATAAAATTTGAAAAAAATATTTGATTATATATTTTGTTCGGCTTGAAAATAAGTAATCAGACTAAGCAAAAAAGGTAAACAACACGCTCAAAAATACGAAATAATATTTGGACAAAATTTTTTATAGAAATAAAATTAGGAACAAAATTTTTCATAGAAATAAAATATTGACAAAATTTGCTATAAACTCACTGTTCAATATTCACAAATTTTTCATAGTGATAAAACTTGGAAAAAATTTTCTATAGAAATAAAATGTTGACAAAATTTTCTGTAGAAATAAAATTTTGACAAAATTTTGTATAGAAATAAAATGTTGACAAAATTTTCTATAGATATAAAATTTTGACAAAATTTTCTATAGATATAAAATTTTGACAAAATTTTCTATAGATATAAAATTTTGACAAAATTTTCTATAGATATAAAATTTTGACAAAATTTTCTATAGATATAAAATTTTGACAAAATTTTTTATGGAAATAAAATTTAATTATTTGTTTTGTTCGGCTTGAAATATATAGAAATATTTGATTATTTATTTTGTTCGGCTTGAAAATAAATAATCAGACTAAGCAAAAAAAGGAATACACCACGCTCAAAAACACGAAATAAAATTTGGACAAATTTTTCTATAGAAATAAAATTTTGACAAAATTTTCTATGGATATAAAATTTTGACAAAATTTTCTATGGATATAAAATTTTGACAAAATTTTCTATAAAAATAAAATTTTTTACAAAATGTTCTGTAGAAATAAAATGATGACAAAATCTTTTATCGATATAAAATTTTGACAACATTTTTTATAGAAATAAAATGTTGACACAAATTTCTATAAAAATAAAATTTTAACAAAATTTTCTATAAAAATAAAATGTTGATAAGAACTTTCTATAGAAATAAAATTTTGACAAAACTTTCTATAAAAATAAAATTTTGACAAAATTTTCTATACATATAAAATTTGACAAAATTTTCTATAAAAATAAATTTTTGACAAAATTTTCTATCGAAATAAAATTTTAACAAAATTGTTTATAGAAATAAAATTTTGGAAATTTTTCTATAGAAATAAAATTTTAACAAAATTTTTTTATAGAAATAAAATATTAACAAAATTGTCTATAGAGATAAAATTTTGAGAAAATTTTTGTAGAAATAAAATTTTGACAAAATTTTCTATAGAATTAAAACTTTGACAACATTTTCTATAGAAATAAAATGTTGACAAAATTTTCTATAAAATAAAACTTTTACAATAATTTCTATAGAAATATAACATTGAAAATTTTCTATGGGAATAACTTTTCATAGAAATAAGAATATGGAAATACAATTTTGACAAAATTTTTGTAGAAATAAAATTTTCACAAAATTCGCTATAAATTCAATATTCAATATTCACAAATTTCTCATAGTGATAAAATTTGGAAAAATTTTTCTGTAAAAATAAAATGTTGACAAAATATTCTATAGAAATAAACTTTTGACAAAATTTTCTATTGAAATAAAATGTTGACTAAATTTTCTATAGATATACAATTTTAACAAAATTTTCACAAAATTATCTATAGAAATAACATTTTGACAAGAATTTCTATAGAAATAAAATTTTGATAAAATATTTTTTTGAAATAAAATGTTGACAAAAATTTTTATAGAAATAAAATTTTGACATAATTCTCTACAGAAATAAATAAATTTTAACAAAAGTTTCTAGAAAAATAAAATTTTAATTTAAATTTCCATAAAATAAAATTTTGACAAAATTTTCTATAGAAATAAAATTTTGACAATATTTGATATAAATTCAATATCTTTACAAAAATTAATTTTCGTGTTGGTTCTACTTCTGAGAAGTTTCACCGAATTCATAAATTATTTTATTTATTATTTATTATTAAAATTTAATTATAATTTTATAAATTATATGATCAAAACCTTTATTTCTATGACTTTCGAACGGAATAATAAATCTATGCTACTAACCTCCAACACGACAAAAAAAAACTACTTTGAAATTCTGCAATAGTGTGATAATTTCCCTGGGAAATGTTATTATTTTTGTTTTTCTATAAATATTCCAAAAAACAACTATTCAACTTTATTGTGTTTTTTACAAACATCAAAAGTGCCATATTTATTGGACCATAACATGTCGTCATGGCTATTGCAATGTAAATATATTGGCTGTTTTTTTAAAACACATATAAACTAATATGCAATAAATAAAAAAAACATGGAATCAATGCATTCACCTATAAAGCTAAACAAAAATTATATGGAAACTGAATCAATTATAATCATAATTAACCCAGATCAATGGAAAATACAAAAACATAACAAGAAGGACCACCTATAAAATTCTAAAAAAAATAAGCGATAGGAAAGCTACAATACCAACATGATTTCAGCAATTATTAAAGTGATTTTGTTTTTTTGTGAGACCACAAAAAATAAAAATAAAAAATAAACAATATCTCGTTTTTTATGTCATCCATCCATACTAATATACCAAGAGGAATAATTGCAATTTAAGTTGTTTTGTTTTTTCTTGATACACGTGTATATCAAGTACCGTGAATTAGTACTCTATAATTTAATGGCAAAAAGGTTAAGGTCATCTTAGTAGGCTAGGACTTAGTTGGCTAGACAACCAAATATTTCGCCTAAGATTTGCTAGACAACAGCAGTCATTTCGCAAATTGTTTCTATACCCAAAGATTAAGTAACCGAAACGAACTCTTTTAATATAAAACGAATTTGAATATTTTGAACTACGCAGTTGTGGTCCTTTCATTAGAGAATAAGAAAATCTTAAATATGCCAAAACCACTTCCATGGATTATTCTCCAAGGCTATAGAAAAGGGTGGCCTGTTTGTTGTTGTTCTTGGTGTTGTTGTACCTCCTCGAACACATTATTTGGCGGTTTCTTAGAATTTAATGAAGAACAAATTAAAATTGTTCATGTTCCCTGAATATTTATTGTATAAATTGTAATAATCCCAACAAAATAGAACTTTGATTCAAAGTTTCTGATTTATAAAAGTGTGTTCTTAATAAAGTTTTATACTAAAATTCAAGGCAGAAGACATTGGAAGAGAGGGAGGGGTGGGTGGTAGTGAAACGCAAACTTCAATATGATTTTTGTAATGGGACAAAAATAAATTAATCAACGGGGCTTAAATGAATTATCATCAATGTACATAATTTTGACACTCATTTACATTGAATGCAATTCATATAAATATGGAAAATGGGTGTGTCCCCATCAAGGATGCCACCATACAATACTACCAAAAATGGTATATTTTTACTGTTTGGTAGAATTCTTGACATTCATGTTTGGCAAAATTTTCTGTAGAAATAACATTTTGGAAACATTTTCTATAGACATAAAATTTTGATAAAACTTTCTATTGAAATAAAATTTTGGTAAAATTTTCTATAGAAATAAAAAGTTGGCAAAATCCTTAAAAGAAATAAACTTTTGACAAAATTTTCTATAGAAATAAAATTTTGTCAACATTTTCTATGGACAAAAAATGTTGACAAAATTTTCTATAGAAATAAAATTTTGCCAACAATTTCTATGCACAAAAAATTTTGACAAAATTTTCTATAGAAATAAAATTTTGACAAAATTTCCTATAAAAATAAAATTATGAGAAAATTTTCTATAGAAATACAGTTTTGACAGAACTTTCTATAAAAATGAAATTTTGGCAAAATAATTTACAGAAATAAAATGTTTGCAAAATTTTCTATAGAAAAAAAATTGGCAAAATCTTCTATAGAAAAAACATTTTGGTAAATTTTCTTTAAGAAATAAAATTTCGCCAAAATTTTTTATGGAAATAAAATTTTGGAAAAATTTACTATAGAATACAATTTTGGAAAAATTTACTATAGAATAAAATTTTGGAAAAATTTTACTATGGAATAAAATGTTGACAAAATTTTCTATAATTTTGGCAACTTGTTCTACAGAAATAAAATTTTAGTAAAATTTCGGAAAATATTTTTCTAGAAATAAAATTTTGAAAAAAATTTAAAATAATGAAATAAATTTTTGAAAGAATTTTTCACAGAAATCAAGTTTCTATAGAAATAAAATTTTGACAAACTTTTGCTAAATATTCTATAGAAATTAAATTTTGACAAAATCTTCGATAGAAAAAACATTTTGGTAAAATTTTTAAAGAAATAAAATTGTGGCCAAATCTTCTCTAGAAATAAAATTTTGACAAACTTTTGCTAAATATTCTATAGAAATTAAATTTTGACAAAATCTTCGATAGAAAAAGCATTTTGGTAAAATTTTTAAAGAAATAAAATTTTAGCCAAATCTTCTCTAGAAATAAAATTTTGACAAACTTTTGCTAAATACTCTATAGAAATCAAATTTTGACAAAATCTTCGATAGAAAAAACATTTTGGTAAAATTTTTAAAGAAATAAAATTTTGCAAAATTCTCTATAGAAATAAAATTTGGACAACATTTGCTATAGAAATAAAATTTTGCCAAAATTTTCTATGGAAATAAAATTTTAAAAGAACTTTCTATAAAAATAAATTTTTGCAAAATTTTCTTTCGAAATATAATTTTTGGCAAAATTTTCTATGGAAATAAAATTTTTGGCAAAGTTTTCTATAGAAATAAACTTTTGGAAAATTTTTCTATAGAAATAAAATTGTGATAAAAATTTCTATTGAAATAAAATATTGGTAAAATTTTCTATAGAAATAAAATGTTGGCAAAATCCTTAAAAGAAACAAAATTTTGACAAAATTTTCTATAGAAATAAAATTTTGCCAACATTTTCTATGGAAACAAAATTTTGGCAAAATTAGGCATAGAAATAAAATTTTGACAAAATTTTCTATAGAAATAAAATTTTGATAAAATTTTCTATAGAAATAAAATTTTGAAAAAAAACAAGTATATACGGCCGTAAGTTAGGTTAGGTTAGGTTATGTGGCAGCCCGATGTATCAGGCTCACTTAGACTATTCAGTCCATTGTGATACCACAGTGGTGAACTTCTCTCTTATCACTGAGTGCTGCCCGATTCCATGTTAAGCTCAATGACAAGGGACCTCCTTTTTATAGCCGAGTCCGAACGGCGTTCCACATTCCAGTGAAACCACTTAGAGAAGCTTTGAAACCTTCAGAAATGTCACCAGCATTACTGAGGTGGGATAATCCACCGCTGAAAAACTTTTTGGTGTTCGGTCGTAGCAGGAATCGAACCCACGACCTTGTGTATGCAAGGCGGGCATGCTAACCATTGCACCACGGTGGTGCAATGGTTAGCATGCCCGCCTCGGCCTGGCCGTAAGTTCGGCCAGGCCGAATCTTATGTACCCTCCACCATGGGTTGCGTAGAAACTTCTACGAAAGACTGTCATTCACAATCGAATTACTTGGGTTGTGGTATCTTGAAACTTCTTAACATCGTTTTCTTAGAATTGAAATATGGGGTTCGCTTATATGGGGGCTATATACAATTATGAACTTGATATGGACCAATTTTTGTGTGATTGGGTATCGATTTATCTGAGGGCTATATATAACTATAGACCGATATGGACCTAGTTAGGCATGGTTGTTAACGGCCATATACTAGCACAATGTACCAAATTTCAATTGACTCGGATGAAATTTGCTCCTCCAAGAGGCCCCAAAACCAAATCTCGGGATCGGTTTATATGGGGGCTATATATGATTATGGACTGATATGGACCACTTTTGGCATGGTTGTTAAATATCATATTCTACCGCAACATACCAAATTTCAACCAGATCGGATGAATTTTGCTTCTCAAAAAGGCTCCGGAGGTCAAATCTGGGGATCGGTTTATATGGGGGCTATACATAATTATGGACTGATATGAACCAATTCCTTCATGGTTGTTGGATCGGATGAAATTTGCTTCTTTTAGACGTTCCGCAAGCCAAATCGGGGGATCGGTTTATATGGGGGCTATATGTAATTATGGACCGATGTAGACCAATTTTTGCATGGTTGTTAGAGACCATATACTTACACCATGTACCAAATTTCAGCCGGATCGGATAAAATTTGCTTCTCTTAGAGCAATCGCAAGCCAAATTTGGGGGTCCGTTTATATAGGGGCTTTATGTAAAAATGGACCGATATGGCCCATTTGCAATACCATCCGACTTCATCAATAACAACTACTTGTGCCTAGTTTCAAGTCGTTAGCTTGTTTCGTTCGGAAGTTAGCGTGATTTCAACAGACTGCCGGACGGACATGCTCAGATCGACTCAGAATTTCCCCACGACCCAGAATATATATACTTTATATTGTATTATATAGCAATATTGCGATGTGTTACAAACGGAACGACAAAGTTAATATACCCCCATTCTATAGTGGAGGGTATAAAAAGAGGAAGCACGCTCAAAATAAACCCAGCCAACTGCACTCAAATCGATGATTTGATGGTGGCAAAGGAAAAGAGTTATGTTTGTACGAATTTATTTCGGCATAAGCCGGCTATCATGTAAAACCTTTTTTCGGAAGATTCAAGTGTATTTTACTTTTGGGTTTAGTTAACTGCCTGAATTTATTCTGATAATTGGTTGATAGTTTTGCTGCAAGTAGAGTATGCTGATGAGGAATGTGGTAATTCCGAAAAGTGCGTCCATCCAACCATCTTGCAGTCTATAGGGCTTTGCCCAAATAAATTTGACTAGCATTATTTTCCTCTGTTGGTTAAGCTGCACTTGTAGTTTAGTCAATGTATGATTTTAAGCTGCAATAAAAAACAACAACAATCCTTAAAGAACAAAACCAACAATAACAAAACAAAAATAAAATTTTTGTAGTTTAGTCAATGTATGATTTTAAGCTGCAATAAAAAACAACAACAATCCTTAAAGAACAAAACCAACAATAACAAAACAAAAATAAAATTTTTGCAAAATATTCTATAGAAATAAAATGTTGGCAAAATCATCCATAGCAAAAACATTTTGGTAAATTTTTTTAAAGAAATAAAATGTTGGCAAAATGTTCTATGGAAATAAAATTATGGCAAAATTTACTATAGAAATTAAAATTTGCCAAAATATTCTTTAATTTTGGTAAAATTTTCTATAGAAATAAAATTTTGGTAAAAATTTCTATAGAAATAAAATTTTGGTAAAAATTTCTGTAGAAATAAAATTTTGGTAAAATTTTCTATAGAAATAAATTTTTGAAAAAAAAATTTCTAGAAATAAAATTTTGACAAAATTTACCGTAAAAATAAATTTTTGAAAGAATTTTGCATAGAAGTAAAGTTTCTATAGAAAAAAAATTTGCGAAATATTCTACAGAAATAAAATTTTGACAAAATCTTCGGAGAAAAAACATTTTAAAGAAATAAAATTTTGCAAAATCTTCTATGGAAATAAGATTCTGACAAAAATTGCTATAGAAATAAATTTTTGAAAAAATTTTCTATAGAAATACAGTTTTGACAGAACTTTCTATAAAAATGAAATTTTGGCACAATGATCTACAGAAATAAAATGTTGGCAAAATTTTCAATGGAAATAAAATTTTGCTAACATTTTTTATAATTTTGATAAAAATTTCTATAGAAATAAAATTCTGGTAAAATTTTCTATAGAAATAAAATTTTGATAAAAATTTTTATAGAAATAAAATTAAAAAAAAAATCTAGAAATAAAATTTTGGTAATATTTTCTATAGAAATACATTTTTGAAAGAATTTTGCATAGAAATAAAGTTTCTACAAAAAAAAGTTTTGCAACATATTCTATAGAAATAAAATTTTGACAAAATCTTCGATAGAAAAAACATTTTGGTAAAATTTTTAAAGAAATAAAATTTTGCAAAATCTTCTATAGAAATAAAATGTTGACAGCATTTGCTATAGAAATAAAATTTTGCCCAAATTTTCTATGGAAATAAAATTTTAAAAAAACTTTCTATAAAAATAAAATTTTGCAAAATTTTCTTTCGAAATGTAATTTTTGGCAAAATTTTCTATGGAAATAAAATGTTTGGCAAAATTTTCTATAGAAATAAACTTTTGGCAAAATATAAAAGAAATAAAATTTTGGCAAAATTTTCTATAGAAATGAACTTTTGGCAAAATGTCCTAAGAAATAAAATTTTGGCAAAATTTTCTATAGAAACAAAATTTTAGCAACATTTTCTATAAAAATTATGTTCTATAGCAATAAAATTTTGGCAAAATTTTCTATAGAAATAAAAATTTTTAAAAAATTTTCTATAAAAATAAAATTTTGGCAAAATTTTCTGTAGAAATAAAAATGTTTACAAAATTTTCTATAAAAATAAAATTTTGGCAAAATTGTCTATAGAAATAAAATTTTGCACAATCTTCTATAGAAATAAACTTTTAGTAAAATTTTCTATACACTGAGAAAACTATTGTCGTGAGGTCAAAGATTTCATGTCTTTAAAATACGAATGCAAATTTTACTTAGCATAGAAGACGCATTTCTCTAATATAACGTTTTTTTTCCTTGTCCAAAAGTCGATAAACTTTTCAATGAAGTCGTATTGTCCTTATAATTAAGTGATTTCACTTAAAAATGGGTATCATAACATGAAAGAAAAAATGTTTGGGCTAAGGTTTCATAATTCAGAAAAATTCAGAAAAATTCTTTAATTTAATGAAAATGTCTTTAAATTTGTTGTCTTTTTGCATCTTGACTACAAAGCAAAAAATCGTTCAAATATATGACATGTTTTTCAAAACTTTATTTTAAAGAAGTTTTTTACTTGAAACGTAGAATAATTTCTACTGGAAGTCGAGTCTGAATTTGGAAAATAAAGTTGTCGTTAACTCGTTTTTAAAGGCCTTTGATAGCATATGAAGAAAAAAAGCTGTAAAAACGAAAATTTAAAATTTTCTTCCTAGAAGAAAGTACATTAAACCGAAATTTAAAAGAGAATTGTGTCTTAAAAGTGTCCTTACTTGTATTCTCCGCTTCTTTGGCTCGGAATCAATACCAAAATTTTTAGAGTAAAGACAAAATCTTTGGAACCGGGCATGCTTTTTTTTCAGTGTATATAACCGATGACTATCAAAATCAATTGGATTGAATTCTGACCCAAAACACATACTTGTGCTAAATTTGAAGTCGATTGGACTAAAATTTCGACATAGAATATATTTTGACATTTGACAACAAAAATATGTTCACAGACAGACGGATGGACTGATAGACGAACATGGCTAGATCGACTCAGGAGCCCACCCTGAGCATTTTTGCCAAAGACACCATATGTCTATCTCGTCTCCTTCTGGGTGTTGCAAACATATGCACTAACTTATAATACCTGTTCCACAGTGTGGCGCAGGGTATAAAAATCCAAATTAATACAGATATGAGGGTTTCAAAGCTTGTCTAAGTGGTTTCACTGCAATGTGGAACGCCGTTCGGACTCGGCTATAAAAAAGAGGTCCCTTGTCATTGAGCTTAACATGGAATCGGGCAACACTAAGTGATAAGAGGGAAGTTCACCAATGTGGCATCACAATAGACTGAATAGTCTATGTGAGCCTGTTACATCGGGCTGTCACCTAACCTAAAGTAGAAGATTTTTCATTCCAAACAAACTTTAAACGAAATATGCAAAATCCGTAAAATAAATCTTAGAATATTTGAAGCATTTTTATCTTAAATCCAAGGATTCAATATAACAATTGATTCAAAGACGATTTCTTTAAATCAAAAAAGTTTTTACTTTACTTCAAGGAAATTTTTACTTAGTTCCAAGACATACGATTTTAACGGAGGGTCACAAATTTCCACGATTCATGTCTTAAATTTAATGAACAAAATGTTTGAAGTAAAAATTATAAACTTTATCTTGATGAAAATGTCATTATTTTAAAGAAATTTGTATTAACCCTTTAATGCGCTCTGTGTATTTTGAGATACAATCAGAAAAAAATTCTTACGCCTTAAATTTTTTACTGAATTCTACGAAATCAAGTTTTTTGCATGTATAACATCATAGCGCAGTTTCAAAAAATCTATAGTACTTCTGCGTAAACTGAACTGAAAAAATTGAAATTAAACTTTGCTCGAAAATTCAAAAACCTACAAATATGATAATAATAAATTCTTTCCAGAAATCAAAGAAATGTTGGTAAAAAATGTGTGTAGTGAAAATATCGCTATACTCTATGCTCTACTACAATCAAATTTATTTGTAAAAAAAACTTAATTTAATTTTTTTTTAATTTAATTTTTTCAAGAAAAAAAATTTTTGCAAAAATGTGGAATCGGTTCTTGTGCATTTCAGGGTTAAGGACATTGTGTAAATTGCCTGTTTTTAAATTTAGGTTGCATAATTGTTCACTATTTTTTCAGTGTATAGATTGTGAAAAGCCCCATAGGTTTCCATGCACTGTGGAAAAATCGATATGTAGTGAAACATTGTTCATGTAATTACCCAAAAGCATCAAGTCTTTCCTGTATTGCATTATCCCTTCAGTTCGTTTTTGGCATTTTCAAGAGGAAGCTACTGAGAATATTGTATAGAAATTTAATTAGTTTTCGAAACAATTAACAAGTTTATGCAGACATGACAAGACAGCAAAATAACACCCAACATCCCAGGCCCACCAATAGCATTATCAGCAACAACAGCAAACTAACGATTATAGAAAGTGTTGCAGTATTAAAAGAAAAAGTGCATCAATTGGCAATATTCTCACAAAAAAAAAAAAATAAGTGTTTATGGGAAAGAAAAAATTTAACAATTTTGTTAGCATATTCCCAAAAATATATAACATTTTTGTATAGTATTTTTTTTTTTCTTTTTTTTTTTTTTTGAAATAAAAAAAATCGAATTTATTACCATAGCACAAAAGTTGAATAAACACAGCACACAGTTCAATGAAAAGTTTTTATTATTTTTTTTTAGAAGAAAATAAAAATACTACAAAGATTATGTTTATCTAGCAACTTTTAGCTTCATTTGGTGCCGTTGTTTTTGTTTTTTTTTTGTATGAAACGCTGTTTGTACAATTTTGAATTTCGAATAATATTTTTTGAGTAATTTTTTTCGTTTTCCAAGTATTCAGAAATTTCAGTGGCATAAATGCATACAAATATATGCACATCTATACATACAAAAATGTTTATTTCTACGTGCCTCTGTATACATTCTCACATATACATACACTGAAAAAAAATGCTTGCCTCATTACAAAGATTTTGTCTTTATTCTAATGATTTTTGATTCCGAGCCAAAGTAGCAGAGAATGGAAATAAGAACAAATTTATGACACAATTCTATTTTCAAAAGCCAATTTGTAGGCAACTTGGCAAAAGTTATTTTTATTGGTCGATATGTATAAGAAGTATACGTAAATTGGTGTCATTTTTACAAGTTTTCGATTTATCAGTGGCGATTTTATAAGGAAAATGTGGGCATTTTGGCCATTATTGCACCAAAATCGGAAAAAATATATATGGGAGCTATATGTAAATCTGAACCGATTTCTTTCAATATAATTCTATTCTGATCCAAAAAACACATTTCTGCCAAACTTGAAGTCGATCGGACTAAAACTGCGACCTAGACTTTGATCACAAAAATGTGTTCACAAACAAAGGGACGGACAGACAGACATGCCTAGATCGACTCAGGGGCACGGTTGACACAGTTGGTAGAATTCAACCAAAAATGGTAAATTTTTTACTGCTTGATAGATTGGTAGAATTCTTGATGTTTCGATGGACTTTAGAAAATATTCCTCACCAACAAAGAGGTACTTCACAAATATTTAATAGAAATACAATTTTGAGAAATTTTTTTACAGAAATACAATTTTTGAGAATTTTTTTTATAGAAATAATTTTTTTGATAAAATTTTCTATAGAAATAAAATTTTGACAAAAATTTCTATAGAAAACAAATAAGTAAAGTCTAAAGTCTGGCGGGGCCGACTATATTATACCCTTCACTATTATGTAGACTAACATTTGTGTTACCAACTCAACTACTTCAAATTTGCTGGGAGCTATATAAAGGTTTGCATTTCCAGATACAAATACCCATAATGGAGACAATTTGTTGTACTTGTGCAAAATCTCTAGAATTAAAATTTAAATCGGCTAACGCTATCCAGTTAATAGGAGGAAAATCCCATTGAAAATGGGTCTAAAATATGAAACAGTCTACCATTTTTCCTCAACCCTGGTGTAAGTATATATGGGAGCTATATATAATCTTAACCGATTTTTACTAAATTTGACATGCATAGTTAAAATAATAATTCTACTATCTCTGCAAAATTTCACGCAAATGGGAGTATAACTTTGGCCCCTGTGATCATGTGAGTGTAAATCGGTAGAAAGATATATATGGCCGCTATATCTAAATCTCAACCGATTTCAATCAAATTTACCAAGGATTGGTAGAATGTCAATTTTATTCTCTGTGCAAAATTTCTCGAAAATCGGTAGTAAACTTTGGCCTCTGTGGTCATATGAGTCTAAATCGGACGAAAGATATGTATGGAAGCTATGTCCAAATCTGAACCGATTTGGCTGATATTTTGCAAGTTTTCCGAGACTCCTAAAATATTTGGATGTACGGAATTTGAAAACATCGGTGGTTATCAACCAGATCGGATATGGCGGCTAGCAATAGCGATTTCAAAAAAACCGAACCTATGCCAAATTTGAGGACGATTGGACTTGACCTGTACTTTGCACACAAAAATACATGAACAGACGGACGGACGGACATCGCTAAATCGACTCAGAATTTAATTCTAAGACGATCGGTATACTAAATGATGGGTCTCAGACTTTTCCTTCTTGGCATTACATACAAATGCACAAACTTATTACAGCCTGTACCACAGTAGCGGTGAAGGGTATAAAAATGTAGATACGAACTTCATTCAGATATAAAATTTTGACAAAATTTTCTGTAGAAATAAAATGATGACAAAATCTTTTATCGATATAAAATTTTGACAACATTTTTTATAGAAATAAAATGTTGACACAAATTTCTATAAAAATAAAATGTTGATAAGAACTTTCTATAGATATGAAAAAAAATTCTATAGAATTTAAAATTTAGACAACTTTTCTATAGAAATAAAATTTTGACAAAATTTTCTATGGAAATAAAATTTTTACAAAATTTTCTATAGAAATAAAATTTTCACAAAATTTTCTATAGAAATAAAATTTTCACAAAATTTTCTATAGAAATAAAATTTGGCAACATTTTCTATAGAAATAAAATTTTGACAAAATTTTCTATAGAAATAAAATTTTGACAAAAATTTCTATAGAAATAAAATGTTGACAATATTTTAACAAAATTTTCTATAGCAATAAAATTGTGACAAAATTTTCTATAGAAATAAAATTGTGACAAAATTTCCTAAATTTTGACAAAATTTGCTATAGAAATACAATTTTGACAAAATTTTTGATAGAAATAAAAATTAGAAATTTTGATTTTATTCGATCTTTCTTTTATCCAATAGAAAATAATTAATCAAGCTTGAGATCGTTTTTTGTATGAATTGGTTTCTTTATTTTTCAATATTTCGCAATTACATTGAATTGCTTCATCAGGAGTCGATGTATACAAAACATTCAAGTGTAAAAACAACAACAACACATAAAGTTTAAAACTAGAGTAGTATCACTACGTTCGTCTATTACTTTTATTGCACTGCAAATTTTGACAAAATTTTCTATAGAAATAAAGTTTTGACAAAATTTTCTATAGAAATACAATTTTGACAAAATTCGCTATTGAAATACAATTTTGACAAAATTTTCTATAGAAATAAAAATTTTGACAAAATTTTTTATAGAAATAAAAATTTTGACAAAATTTTCCTTAAAAATAAAAATTTTGAGAAAATTTGCTATTGAAATACAATTTTGACAAAATTTTCTATAGAAATAAAATTTTGACAAAATTTTCAATAGAAATAAAATTTTGACAAAATTTTCTATAGAAATAAAATTTTGACAAAATTTTCTATAGAAATAAAATTTTGACAAAATTTTCTGTAGAAATAAAATTTTTACAAAATTTTCTAAAGAAATAAAATTTTGACAAAATTTTCTAATTTTTGAGAAAATTTTCTTTAAAAATAAAAATGTTGACAAAATTTTCTATAGAAATAAAATTTTGACAAAATTTTCTATGGAAATAAAATTTTGACAAAATTTTCTATGGAAATAAAATTTTGACAAAATTTTCCAAAGAAATAAAATTTTGACAACATTTTGTATAGAAATAAAACATTTGACAAAATTGTTTAAAGAAATAAAATGTTGAAAAAATATTCTATAGAAATAAAATTTTGGAAAAAAAATTCTATAGAAATAACATTTTGACAAAATTTTCTATAGAAATAAAATTTTGACAAAATTTTTTATAGAAATAAAATTTTGCCAAAATTTTCTATAAAAATAAAATTTTGACAAAAAATTCTATAGAAAAAAATATAGATACGAACTTCATATAGGAATAAAATTTTGACAAAATTTTTTAAAGAAATAAAATTTTGAAAAAATATTCTATAGAAATAAAGTTTTGACAAACATTTTTATAGAAATAAAATTTGACAAAATTTTCTATAGAAATAAAATTTTGACAAAATTTTTTATAGAAATAAAATTTTGCCAAAAATTTCTATAGAAATAAAATTTTGACAAAATTTTCTATAGAAATAAAATTTTGACAAAATTTTCTATAGAAATAAAATTTTGAAAAAATTTTCTATAGAAATAAAATTTTGACAAAATTTTCTATAGAAATAAAATGTTGACAAAATTTTCTATAGAAATACAATTTTGACAAAATTTTTTATATTAATAAAATTATGAGAAAGTTTTTTATAAAATTAAAATGTTGACAAAATTTTTTAAAGAAATAAAATGTTGATTAGAACTTCCTATAAAATAAAATGTTGACAAATTTTATATAGAAATAAAATTTTGACAAAATTTTGTGCTCAGGAGCCAGCCCTGAGCATAATTGCCAAAGACACTATGTGTCTATCTCGTCTTCTTCTGGGTATTGCAAACATATGCACTAACTTATAATGCCCTGTTTCAAAGTGTGGCGTAGTGTTTGGAAATGAACTAAAAGTAAAGAAGAAAATCATTGGTGCGAAATCATGACCATTTTAACCATACCATAATTCATTTTTACTATTTTTGGGAGTCATACGAAAACATTATTCTGCTTTAGTTCATATTGAAGTTATGTATATGATCATTGATCTTTATACCCACGTTTAGTTCATAAAATGTTTGAGACAAAGGAAAATTTCATTGGACTTTTGAAAATTTCGCAAAAAATGATAAAATTTAACTACATAGCAATAATAATTTTTGCAAAAACAAATAAATTTAGAGTTAGTTTAACAAAGGATTTTTTTTTTCAGTGTACAGTCATATTCTCTGCTTATTCATATTTTTATTATAGTCTCACATTTACGCTAGAATTTTTTTGGGAATATTAGAATATGAGTTCATATTCAGGACAGCACATTGCATACTGCAAGAAATCCACCCTCCCACCAACAAAAAAAAAAACTAAAAACTACCGGAGGATGTTATTTCTGGCATTTGCCATGTTAGTGTTATTGTTGTTGGTGGTGGTGGTGGTGTTACTGCTGCCACGTTTACTGTGTTGCACAGAATCATGCGCCTGTGGTTTTATTTATTTATTTTAATAAAGTTAGTTTTTCATGTTTGCATATGTATATAGTCCTCCATTCATACAAACACACTCAGACATACTCACCAAAGCTAATTCGCACATAGGTGTTGCTTTGGTATGGTGTTTGCGTGTTAGTGTGTGTGTGTGTAAGTGAGTGCTTTAACATCCACTATTATCCTTTCATCACCACTTTTGTCATAACCAAGTAGTAGTACGACCAGTGGTTATATACGTATTCGCATATATAAAACTCAAGTCACATACGCACTCACTCACTTGCCACACACACACACCCACTCACACTGTACACTCAAATGCCAAATGCAAACATGAACGTGGAAACCATAGAAGGCAAGCTTGAAGGCAAATGTACCATACAATGCTCACCGTATTGAAATTGAAGGCAATATTTAAGCATATTTGTGTGTGTGTATGAGTTTAAATGCAGAAGAATGTGCGTGCGTGTATGTATGAGGATTGAATCTAAAAAATTAAATTCATACTGGTTATATGTCCTATTTTAGCATATTTTAACATTTTGGTAAGAGGCTTTCGAAATGGAAAGAAAACCATTTTTTCTAGAATATGAGAATTATTCCCATATAAGAAAATAAAATAGCGGAACCAAAAAATTGTATTTAAAATTTGTTTCAAAAGAGCATATCCGATTCCAATTATTTTTGTTTTGATTCCGAGCCAACGAAGCGGAGTATTGTAAAAAAAAAATATTTCTCTTATTCAATTCTGAAATTAATTGGTCTAATTAATTTTTTAATTGACATTTCTTCAATCATGATAGTATCAATTACAGAAACAATTGAAAAAAATTAATTAATTGGTTCTATTCAAACTTTAATTGATTTTTGTCGACAAAAAATTTTTATTATTTTGAAATTTTGTCAAAATTTTGTTTTTATAAAAAATTTTGTCAAAATTTTGTTTTTATAAAAAATTTTGTCAAATATGCATTTCTATAGAAAATTTTGCCATATATTTATTTTTATAAAAATTTTTTCAACATTTTATTTCTATAGAAATATTATTTCAAAATATTACTTTAATAGAAAATTTGTCAAAATTTTGTTAAAAAAAATTGTCAAATATTTATTTCTATAGAAAATTTTGTCAATATTTTATATCTATATAAAATTTTGTCACAATTTTATTTTGATAGAAAATTTTGTCAAAATTTTATTTTGATAGACAATTTTGTCAAAATTTTATTTCTATAAAAAAATTTTCAAAAATTTTATTTCTATAGAAAATTTTGTCAAAATTTTATTTCTATAAAAAATTTTGTCAAAATTTTATTTCTATACAAAATTTTGTCAAAATATTACTTCAATAGAAAATTTTTCAACATTTTGTTTTTATAAAAAATTTTGTCAAATATTTATTTCTATAGAAAATTTTGTGAAAATGTTATTTCTATCGAAAATTTTGTCAAAATTTTATTTCTATAAAAATTTTATCAAAATTTTGTTAAAATGTTATTTCAATAGAAAATTTTGTCAAAATTTTATTTGGATAGAAAATTTTATTTCTATAAAAATTTTGCCAAGATTTTATTTATATAGAAAATTTTTTCGAAATTTTGTTTCTATAGATAATTTCGTCAAAATTTTATTTCTATAGTAAATTTTGTCAAAATTTTATTTCTATAGAAAATTTTGTCAAAATTTTATTTCTATAAAACATTTTGTCAAAATTTTATTTCTATAAAAAATTTTGCCAAATTTTTATTTAAATAGAAAATTTTGTCAAAATTTTATTTCTATAAAAAATTTTGTCAAAATTTTATTTCTGTACAAAATTTTGTCAAAATATTACTTCAATAGAAAATTTGTCAAAATTTTGTTTTTATAAAAAAAATTGTCAAATATTTATTTCTATAGAAAAATTTGTCAAAATTTTATTTCTATAGTAAGTTTTCTCAAAATTTTATTTCTATAGAAGATTTTTTTCAATATTTTATTTCTATAGAAAATTTTGTCAAAATTTTATTTCTATAAAAAATTTTTCCAAAATTTTATTTCTATATAAAATTTTATCAAAATTTTATTTCTATAAATAATTTTGCCAAAATTTTATTTCTATAGAAAATTTTGTCAAAATATTACTTCAATAGAAAATTTGTCAACATTTTGTTTTTATAAACAATTTTGTCAAATATTTATTTCTATAGAAAATTTTGTGAAAATGTTATTTCTATCGAAAATTTTGTCAAAATTTTATTTCTATAAACATTTTATAAAAATTTTGTCAAAATGTTATTTCAATAGAAAATTTTGTCAAATATTTATTTGGATATTTCTATAGAAAATTTTGTGAACATTTTATTTCTATCGAAAATTTTGTCAAAATTTTATTTCTATAAAAATTTTATCAAAATTTGGACAAATATTTATTTCTATACAAAATTTTGTCAAAATTTTATTTCTATAAAAATTTTGTCAAAATTTTGTTTTTATAAAAAATTTTGTCAAATATTCATTTCTATAAAAAAATTTTGTCATAATTTTATTTTTAGAAAAATTTTGTCAACATTTTATTTCTATAGAAATATTATTTCAAAATATTACTTCAATAGAAAATTTGTCAAAATTTTGTTAAATAAGAATTGTCAAATATTTATTTCTATAGAAAATTTTGTCAAAATTTTATGCCTATAGAAAATTTTGTCAAAATTTTATGTCTATAGAAAATTTTGTCAAAATTTTATATCTATATAAAATTTTGTCACAATTTTATTTTGATAGAAAATTTTGTCAAAATTTTATTTTTTTTTGGATTATTTGTTTGGCTTGAGGTCATGGACTAATGACAAATGCTGGTGTTAATGTTTTTCATTACTTTTTATTGAAATATTGCTATTCTCGGATATTTCGATACACCATCGGTGATCATCTTCAGCGAGATATTATCTATAAATTGTAATAATTTAAATATTTTACAATATTAACTTCAACAACGTTTTGAAACAAAAATATAACATTAATTATATTTACATTTTACAAAGTAATAGACTTTCTCCTTACAATGCTCATGTCTAACTGATTTATTATCTTAATTGTGTTTGCGATTTTGTATTAGATTTCTGTAAATCTGTGCACAGTGGTCTGTGTCGGCTTTGAAGTTCATGCGTTCCTCAGGGGGAGTATTTATTATATGTAGCATCTCCAATGTATATCTTCTCCTAGTATTCTCTTCCATCGTCAGTATTTCAACATTTTTGAAGTTTGGTATGTGTCCTGTGGTTTTGCAATGTGCTGCAAGGGCCGTTTTTTGTTCTAAGGGCTTGTCTTTCATCTTTTGGTCGGATTTGTGGGCAGAAAGTCTTGTTTTTAATTGGGTTTTAGTGGTGCCAACATAAGCCATCGGACATGGATTGTTTTCGTCCCCATCGCATTTTATTGTATATACTACATTTGATTTGTCTTCCATTTTTATCTTAGTCTTAGTTTTGCTGAAAAGGTCATATATCGTTTTGTTACATTTTTGGGCCATTTTGTAATTATCCTTTTTTTATTTCTATAGAAAATTTTGTAAAAATTTTATTTCTATAAAAAATTTTGTAAAAATTTTATTTCTATAACAAATTTTGTCAAAATTTTATTTCTATAAAAAACTTTGTCAAAATTTTATTTCTATAAAAAATTTTTCCAAAATTTTATTTCTATAGAAAATTTTGTCAAAATGTTATTTCTATAAAAAACTTTTGTCAAAATTTTATTTCTATAGAAAATTTTGTCAAAATTTTATTTCTATAGAAAATTTTGTCAAAATTTTATTTCTATAGAAAATTTTGTCAAAATATTACATCAATAGAAAATTTTTCAACATATTGTTTTTATAAAAAATTTTGTCAAACATTTATTTCTATAGAAAATTTTGTCAAAATTTTATTTCTATAAAAATTTTCTCAAAATGTTGTCAAAATGTTATTTCAATAGAAAATTTTGTCAAAATTTTATTTGGATAGAAAATTTTATTTCTATAAAAATTTTGCCAAGATTTTATTTCTATAGAAAATGTTGTCGAAATTTTGTTTTTATAGATGATTTCGTCATAATTTTATTTTTTTAGTAAATTTTGTCAAAATTTTATTTCTATAGAAAATTGTGTCAACATTTTATTTCTATAAAAAATTTTGTCAAAATTTTATTTCTATAAAAAATTTTGCCAAAATTTTATTTATATAGAACATTTTGTCAAAATTTTATTTCTATAAAAAATTTTGTCAAAATTTTATTTCTATAGAAAATTTTGTCAAAATATTACTTCAATAGAAAATTTGTCAAAATTTTGTTTTTATAAAAAAATTTGTCAAATATTTATTTCTATAGAAAAATTTGTCAAATTTTATTTCTATAGTAAGTTTTCTCAAAATTGTATTTCTATAGAAGATTTTTATCAGTATTCTATTTCTATAGAAAATTTTGTCAAAATTTTATTCTTATAGAAAATTTTGTCAAATTTTTTTCTATAGAAAATTTCGTCAAAATTTTATTGCCGTAGAAAATTATTTTTCTATGGAAAATTTAGTCAAAACTTTATTTCTATAGAAAATTTTGTCAAAATTTAATTTCTATAGCAAATTTTGTCAAAATTTTATTTTTATAGAAAAATTTGTCAAAATTTTATTTCTATAGAAATATTTGTCAAAATTTGATTTCTATAGAAAATTTTGTCACAATTGTATTTCTATAGAAAATTTGGACAAATATTTATTTCTATAGAAAATTTTGTCAAAATTTTATTTCATAAAAAAATTTTTGCTTTTTAGTTCATTTAATTAACGTACGGAAAAAAATATTAGAGTAAAGGACATTTTCTCCAAACATAATAATTCCATGAACTACAATAAAGTTAAGTTTGACTTTAGTGGAAAAAAGGGTTCCCTTTTTTACTGTGCCCCGTAGGGTTAACGGGCTTTTTGAGTAAATTAAATTTATTTTGCACGAAAAATGTCAATTTTTCTATGAAATCATCCATAACACAAAACTATATCAACTTAGACCATAGCATTTCCTTCCGCACCAGTACACATATAATTTTTTGGAATAGTGAAAGCGTCAAAGTGTTTCGTATTTTACTACGCTTGCATGTTTCGAAAAACCACACACTCCCTCACACACATACATTTGTTGGTGTCTAGCGCTATACTGAGATCACAAAGGACATAAATTTGTTGGAGGTATTTTATTTCGTTTTTTTTTTTTGTTTAGTGTTTTTCATGTTTGCTTCTCATCTGTTATCCTTCATTCATTCTCCGCTCAGGACATGGTGAATGATGTTATTAGGAAGGATTTTTGATAGTTTTTTGATAGCTGCATATTTTAGAGAGAATTTAAACTGCTGTGCATGGAATAGCTTTAACAACTATAATGCTATTTTGCTCCACTGGTTATTGGTGTCTTCGTCAGTATTTGCTTAGAGTTTTAAGGTAGAAATGATGTGTCTATAAAAATAAAATCCCATCACATTTAAAATTGTGTCATTTTATGAAAACGGTTTTATTTGTTTTTCTCTTTGTATTGTATGCAAAAGGTATAACAATTGTGGTTAATAGATTCGAAGATTTTATCTATGGATTTAGAATGTAGGATTAATATTCACTATTATAAAAAGATGGACTAATGATTAAGGGCAAAGGGATCGAAATAAGTTTTTTTTTTTTTTTTTTATTTCATTCAATTTTGTAATACAAAAAAGCTACTTATTTATAGCCGAAAAAATATGTTACAATTGTTACATATTTGTTAATAAAGTAATAACCGTAGTCCTAAATATATACATATTTTTTTTTTTATTTATTTATTTATTCATTTGTTTTTATTTTTATCTATAGTCAGCTTCAATCAACAACACTTTACTTTTTACAACATACATAAAAAAATTCTAAACTTAATAAATAGGTCCGAAGACGACGATGGTGCCAAGCTACAAATTTCCAAAATATTCTAGTAGCTTCTTCCGGTATGTGAAATAGGAAAATGTAAATCTTTTCAATTCGGTCGGTAAGAAATTCCAAGCATGTACAACTGTAATCAAAAGTGATTTGTCGTAAATCGAATAGTGTCTTAAAGGAATAAAAATTTGCAAATTCCGTTGAGAATGCATAAATTCCGTTGAGAAATCATAAATTTAGTAGACAAGAGATATAAGACCAAAATCTTTACCTTATATCTCCCTGTATTGAGAAAAAGATCAAATTGCCAAAAAAAAAACAAGTAGTTATATACAGCAATAAAATCGATTCTTAAATATTTACCACCATGAGTGAAATATAGTAGTTTCCTTTGAAAACTCTTTGTCGTAGCGAGTTACTTGATAATATGTAAAATTCAAGGGGTGTTTGATGACAGATATTCTCCTAACTGAGATCAGTTCAACCAATACGCTTCCCGAATAGAAATTTATAGATTCTACCTATGAGGACTAGATCAGATTCTGGATTTATAAGAACCAGTTTTATTTGAGAAAAAAAAAATTTTTATGAAAAATCATAAAAATCTCTTGTAGACGTGCAAGAAAATGATGAAATAACGCCTTTATTTGAAATCTAAAATCTGTAGATTTTTAGCCCCATTAGTTGAATGATTACCAGAAGTAAATTGTGGAAATTTCAGTTTCAGATTAAATCAATTTATATAAGCCGAAGGAGTTAAATTTGAGAAATCACTCTATATGGGTGCTATGCCAAACACAATTTCAGGCAACTTGGATAAAAACTACCGTCTCTCGAAGCCCAAGACCGGTTTATATGGGGGTTATACCAAAACATGGACAGATGCCCACCATTTTCTGAAAACCTACTTATGGTCCCAAAATAATAATAATTTTGTCAAAATGATATTTCTATAGAATATTTTGTCAAAATTTTATTTTTATAGAAAAATTTGTCAAAATTTTATTACTATAGAAAATTTTGTCAAAATTTTATTTCTATAGAAAATTTTGTCAAAATTTTATTTCTATAGAAAATTTTGTCAAAATTTTTATTTCTATAGAAAATTTGTCAAAATTTTTATTTTTAAAAAAAATTTGTCAAAATTTTTATTTCTATAGAAAATATTGTTAAAATTTTATTTCTATAGAAAATTTTGTCAAAATTTTATTTCTATAGAAAATTTTATCAACATTTTATTTCTATAGAAAATTATGTCAAAAATTTATTTCTATAGAAAATATTGTCAAAATTTTATTCCTAGAGAAAATTTTATCAATATTTTATTTGTATAGAAAATTTTGTCAAAATTTTATTTCTATAGCAAATTTTCTAAAAATTGTATTCCTGTAGAAAATTTTGTCAAAATTGTATTCCTGTAGAAAATTTTGTCAAAATTTTATTTCTATAGAAAATTTTGTCTAAATTTTATTTCTATAGAAAATTTTGTCAAAAATTTGTTACCATAGAAAATTTTGTGACAATGATATTTTCATACAAAATCTTATCACAATTTAATTGTCATAAAACAATGTTGTCAACATTTTATTTCATTCGTGTTTTGTTTTTTTATTGTGGGTTTGTAATTCAATCATATTTGTTGTTTTAATCTCAGAACACAAATATGATTGAAGTACAAACCCACAATAAAAAAACACGAATGAAATAAGAGGAAGCACGCTCAAAATAAACCCAGCCAACTGCACTCAAATCGATGATTTGACAGTGGCATAGGAAAAGAGATATGTTTGTTTCGAATTTATTTCGGCATAAGCCGGCTATCATACAAAACCTTTTTTCGGAAGGTTCATGTGTGGTTCATTGTTGGGTTTAATGAACTGCCTGAATTTATTCTGATAATTGGTTGATAGTTTTGCTGCAAGTAGAGGATGCTGATGAGGAATGTGGTAATTCCGAAACGTGCGTCCATCCAACCATATTGCAGTCTTTAGGGCTTTGCCCAAATAAATTTGACAAACATTCTTTTCCTCTGTTGGTTGGAATATTTATTCCTGTAGAAAATATTGTCAAAATTTTATTTCTAGAGAAAATTGTATAAATATTTTATTTCTATAGAAAATGTTGTCAAAATTTTATTTCTATAGAAAATTTTGTCAAAGAAAATTTTGTCAAAATGTTATTTCTATAGATAATTTTGTCAAAATTTTCTTTTTTATAATAATTGAATTTTGTCAGCATTTTATGTCTATAGAAAATTTTGTCAAAATTTATTTCTATACAAAATTTTGTCAAAAATTAATTTCTATACAAAAGATTGTCAAAATTTTATTCTAGAGAAAATTTTTTAAATATTTTAATTCTATAGAAAATGTTGTCAAAATTTTATTTCTATAGCAAATTTTCTAAAAATTGTATTCATGTAGAAAATTTTGTCAGAATTTTATTTCTATAGAAAATTGTGTCCAAATTTTATTTCTATAGAAAATTTTGTCTAAATTTTATTTCTATAGAATATTTTGTCAAAAATTTTATTACCATAGAAAATTTTGTCACAATAATATTTTCATACAAAATTCTATCACAATTTAATTGTCATAAACACGTTTTGTCAAAATGTTATTTCTATAGAAAATATTGTCAAAATTTTATTTTTATAGAAAATATTGTCAAAATTTTATTTCTACAGAAAATTTTGTCAAAATTTTATTTTTATAGAAAATATTGTCAAAATTTTATTTCTACAGAAAATTTTGTCAAAATTTTATTTCTACAGAAAATTTTGTCAAAATTATATTTCTACAGAAAATTTTGCCAAAATTTTATTTCTATAGAAAATTTTGTCAAAATTTTATTTCTATAGAAAATTTTGTCAAAATTTTATTTCTATAGAAAAATTTACCATTTTTGATAGAATTCTACCAACTGTGACAACCGTGGTTACAAATGGAATGACAAACTTATTATACCCTCATCACCAATCTATGGTGGTGAGCACAAATACTATAACGTGAAAATAGCTTAAGGAATTTATGCTGGCGTGTAAAGTATTTTGCAAAAAGCTTAAAATATATATTGAATAACTTATTTAATGTAAAACAAGTATATACGGCCGTAAGTTCGGCCAGGCCGAATCTTATGTACCCTCCACCATGGATTGCATAAAAACTTGTACTAAAGACTATCATCCACAATCGAATTACTTGGGTTGCCGATGGCAAGGTATCTTAAAACTTCTCAATTATAAGTTAGTCCATAAATTTTCTATAGAAGTAAAATCTTGACAAAATTTTGTATAGAAATAAAATTTTGACAACATTTTCTATAGAAATACAATTTTGAAAAATTGTCTATAGCAATAAAATTTTGACAAAATTTTCTATAGAAATAAAATTTTGACAACATTTTCTATAGAAATAAAATTTTCACAAAATTTTCTATAGAAATAAAATTTTGACAAAATTTTCTATAGAAATAAAATTTTGACAAAATTTTCTATAGAAATAAAATTTTGACAACATTTTCTATAGAAATAAAATTTTCACAAAATTTTCTATAGAAATAAAATTTTGACAAAATTTTCTATAGAAATAAAATTTTGACAAAATTTTCTATAGAAATAAAATTTTGACAACATTTTCTATAGAAATAAAATTTTGACAAAATTTTCTATAGCAATAAAATTTTGACAAAATTTTCTATAGAAATAAAATTTTGACAAAATTTTCTATAGAAATAAAATTTTCACAAAATTTTCTATAGAAATAAACCGATGTGGACGAATTTGTGCATGGTTGTTAGAGATCATATAATAACACCATGTACCAAATTTCAACCGGATCGGATGAATTTTGCTCCTCCAAGTGGCTCCGCAAGCCACAACCTGAGCGTCGGTTTATATGGGGGCTATTTACGTATAGTGGTCCGATATGGCCCATTTGCAATACCATCCGACTTACGTAAAAAACAACTACTTGTGCCAAGTTTCAAATCGATAGCTTGTTTCGTTCGGAAGTTAGAGTAATTTCAACGGACGGACATGCTTAGATCGACTCAGAATGTCACCACGACCCAGAATATATCTACTTTATACACGCAAAAAAATAATTCTTTCCTCCCAAACGAAATTTTAGACAAACAAAGTTCGTTTCTCATTTGCTTTTCGCTGTAAGGAAGTGTATTTGGAAGAAAAGTATATACTTTTTGTGATAAACGTTTATTCTTTTCCAGGATGTAAAAACAATTTCATAAAGACTAACTCAAAAAAAAATTTTTCTGGCTAATTGCATTTTCCCTCAAATCTTTCTCACTTCCACGAAGATTTTTAGTTCTTAGCACCTTTTTCTGTAATACAAACATTGTAGAATAAATTATACGATTTTATAAATTTTTAAAATTTTTTACCTTTCGCCTGGACGGAGAATCGAACCGCGGACCATGCCCTTTGTAAGCCAACACACTAACCACTGAGCTATGTACCTGTTATGGTCATCAATAGATAAATATCCATATAAGTTATATTTATATAGCATAGCTTGCGGCGCCCACGAACCAAATAAACAAAGTTTATTTAACAGAAACAAACATTTAGTTTGGCACCGTGGAGCAGTGGTTGCTACGTCTGACTCTCATGCCAAGGGTCGTGGGTTCGATCCCTGCTTCGACCAAAGTTTTTTTTTTTTTTTTTTTTACATACATTCTACATATGTTCGGAAGATTCCGAAAAAAATGGTCAACATTACATTGTACTATATTAAATTTTGAACTGTAACATGTGTTTTATTAAAGACCAAAAGTCAGAAAAGAAGAGTGTTTGATATAAACGAAATGGACTCTGTTGTTGTTTCAAAAATAACTTTTTTTATTGAAAAAATAAAAACTTTGTAACAAACGAATTTTTTTGGTGATAAAAGTTTAAAATTTTCGAAGCAATTCAAAAAACTCTAACAAAAGAAAAACGTTTTCGGTACACGTTTTCCAAACGTTTTTTTTTCTTTGCGTGTAGGGTCTTAGAGCAATATTTCAATGTGTTACACGGAACGGAATGACAAAGTTAATATTCCCCCCATCCTATGGTGGAGGGTATAAAAATATATACGATTCTCTTCAGGCTTTTTGAAAACAGGACTACAGTCTAGTTTACAGCACAAAAAAAAATAAAAACTCCACCTGTCTGCATGACAGAAAAACTTTGTCAGTTTAATGTATGCAAAGATTTTGGGTATTAATTTTGCTTTATTTCAGTGTTAATGCAACATTTTTTTCGCTTTCACTTTGAACATTTGCTAAATTTTGTTTCTATTCTCTGTTTTTCTAATCAAGCTATTTTGTTTATTTCTATTTGCTGTTTATTTAGTCTTTAGACAAATCTTCGTCATCAGTGAAAAGATCCCCCTGAAGAGTTGGCAAGACAACAACGAAGATACAAACAAAGTGCAATAGTGAATGGTTGTCATTACCTTAAATAGAAAAAATTCGTTTAGGAGAAACTATATATTATAAAAAAAATATAAACACGTACAGCTTATGATGAGATGATAGCGTTGGACAATCTTTTGAGATTGCAGAAAGTTTGCATGGTGATTTCTGGTCTGTCTTTTGCAAACATTTTTTTACTGTAATATTTTTAGACATTTTTATGTTTTACACCATTCAAAGCTCTTTCTAAGACATTTTCTTAAAAATGAATTCATGAGCAAGGATAACTTAAAAATTTCATAAAGTTGAAAGTGAAAGATGCAAAGAAAATCTATTTTAGTTCACCAAACTTGTTGCTACAGCTACCTAATTTAAATTGTTTTTTTATCTATTAATATAACCCAAAATATCAAAAGAAAATCTGGTATATATACTTAAGCTTTTTAATGGAAATTAGATTTTTGGCTTAATTGGGGAATGATTTTTGTTTAGAATTTAAGAAATTTTTTACTTTGTGAGAGGAAAGAATTATCTCTTTGCATGTATATATATAAAATTTCTGAAGATTTTATTTCTATAGAAAATTTTTTCAAAATTTTATTTCTACTTAATTTTCTTAAAATCTATTTCTGTAGAACATTTTGGCAAAAATTTTCTAGGCAGTTTAATCACAATTTTTTTCTCAAAGTTGTATTTATATAGAAAATTTTCTCAACATTTTATTTCTGTAGAAAATTTTATGACTATGAAAATTTTGTCAAAATGCCATTTCTATAGAAAATTTTCTCAAAATTTTCTCTATAGAAAATTTTTTTTTCTCAAATTTTTTTCTATAGAAAACTTTCTCAAACAATGTATTTCTATGGAAACGTTTCTCAACATTTTATTTCGATAGAAAATTTTGTCTAAATTTTATTTCTATAGAAATTTTTGTGACCATTTTATTTCTATGGACATTTTTATTACGATAGAACATTTTCTCAAAATTGTATTTTTGTAGAAATTTTTCTCAACATTATATTTCTATAGAAAATTGTCTAAAAGACTTATTTCTATTTCTAAATTTCATTTCTAGAGAAAATTTTCTCAATATTTTATTTTTATAGAAAATTTTATTTCTGTTGGAAATTGTATTAATATTTTATTTCTATAGAAAATTTTCAGAAAATATTAATTCTATGGAAAATTTTCGCAAAACCTAAATTGTATAGTAAATTTTGTCAAAATTTTATTTTTAAAAAAATTTGCTAAAATTTTATTTCTATAGAAAATTTTGTCAAAATTTTATTACTGTTGTATATATTACTACTGTATTTATGTTACTATTGTATTACTACTTTACCAATAATTTATATATTACAAAACATATATGTTCTGACTCACTTGTCATATGATTAATATAATAAAACTTCTACAATACATACTTAACATGGTGTCAGAGTGAAAAAAAAATAAAGCTAAAAATTTTGTATCATAAAAGAAAAGTTTTTTAAATCATGCCTTCTGAAACGGGAAACCACCAAGCAGTTGGTGGACAATTTGTTGCCTCGTTGAACCCAATAAATCTAAAAGCCGCAAATATGGCAAAAGAGTGGAAGCGGTGGTCAACGCAGTTTAAAATATTTTTACGTGCATCAAATTTGGAGTCCGAAACGGACCAAAGAAAAGTTGCATTATTACTTCATCACATTGGAAGTCAGACCATGGATATATTTAACTCGTTCGATGTCAATGAGGATACGGTAAAATATGATGATTTAGTAAAAATGTTCGAGACTCATTTTGTGCCACAAGTCAACATAGTTATGGAAAGGCACAAATTTTTTACCTGCAAGCAAGAGGAGACTCAATCCATTGACGAATATATTACACTCTTAAGGAATTTAAGCTCTAATTGTGATTTTGGTGTGCTGAGAGATGCATTAGTGAGAGACATATTTATATGTGGACTGTCGGTTTCGTATACAAATATAAAGGAGAGGCTTTTGTCGGAGGGTGATATAAAGCTAGAGAAAGCTATTGTAATAGCTAAAAATATTGCGATGGCAAAACAGAATGCTTTGGTTTTGCATCCTGGAAATGCCGAAGAAAACACTATTAATGTTGTTCAAAAAGTATATGTAAAATCTCAAATCAGAACTCAAGATACCAGATTCAAACAGAATAAGGGATTTGGAAGTTTTCGGCGTCAGCATGAAGGAACCGGTAGAGGTGCTAGAAATGACAACTGTAATAAATGTGGACAATGGCATAAAACTAAATGCCCTGCAGAAGGTGTGAGATGTCATAAGTGTGGAAACTTCAATCATTTCGCAAGAATGTGTTCCTCAAATAACAAATTAGTTAAACAGCTGGGTAAAAATGATGACACTGATGTTGATGAAAATCAAGACGACCTATTTATTGGAATGGTAGACAATGTAGAGAAAAAAATGGCGGAGTGGAATGTGGAGGTAAAAATTAATGAATTTGAGATATCATTACAAATAGACACTGGGGCACAAGCTAATATATTATCATATGAAACAGCCAGGAAGTTAGATATTCTAAAAGTCCTAAGAAAAACACCTGTTCGTATTTTTACTTTTAGTAAGGAGAGGATTCCTGTTTTGGGAACCACAGATTTGAATGTGAGGTACAATTCTAAATTTTTTTCTATAACATTTTTTGTTGTCAATTTAAACTGTAAAAATATAATAGGAATTGAAAGTGCCATTGAAATGAACTTAATATCAAAAGTTAATGCAATTTCATCGGAACAAATAACTGAAAGATATTCGGATGTGTTTAAAGGTCTTGGTCTATTACAAAACAAATGTAAACTAACAATTAATAGAGATGTCACTCCGGTAGTCGAACCACCTCGGAAAATTCCGTTCAAATTGTATAATAGCTTAAAAAAGGAATTGGAAAGAATGATAGATTTAAATGTGATTGTGCCTGTCAGTGAACCAACTGAGTGGGTTAATTCCATTGTGCTAGTAACAAAGCCAAATGGAAGTATAAGGGTTTGTTTGGATCCAAGAAATTTGAATAGAGCAGTTTTAAGACCACATTATCCTTTCCCAGGCATTGAAGACTGCAAATCAAGACTTATTGGTTCTCAATACTTTACTACACTAGATGCAACAAGTGGCTTTTGGATGGTTCCCTTGGACGATGCGTCCTCGAAGTTGTGCACATTTAATACACCATTTGGCAGATTCCGATTCTTAAGATTACCATTCGGCATAAATGCTGCTCCTGAGATATTTCATTCAGAAATGATTAGGCTCTTTGGGGATATACCGGGTTTAATAATATATATAGACGACTTTTTAGTGTACTCACGTAGTTTAGAGGAGCATACAAAGACTTTAGAGGCAATTTTCGAACGAGCAAAAGAAGTTGGATTGAAATTTAATAAGTCGAAATGCAATTTTTTTAAACAAGAAATAAAGTTTTTAGGTCATATTTTTGATCGATCTGGAGTACGTCCTGATAACGATAAGATAAAATCTATTTTAAATATGCCAAATCCAAATAATGTCAAGGACCTTCAACGATTTTTAGGAATGGTTAATTATTTGGGTACATTTATAGAAAATTTGTCGGATAAAAACAAGAATTTACGTGAGCTTTTACAAGATAAAGTTTTATGGCATTGGTCGCCAGTTCATGAGCTAGAGTTTTTAAAATTAAAGAAGGAGATAACGTCTTCACCTGTTTTAGCCTATTTTGACCCTAGCAAAGAGATTATTTTGTCGGTAGATGCTTCGAATTTTGCTATGGGGGCAGCAATTTTGCAAGAAAGACATCCTATAGCGTATGCGTCAGTATCTCTTACAGAGTCTCAACGATGTTATGCTCAGATTGAAAAGGAATTGTTCGCGATTGTCTTTGGGTGCGTACGTTTTCATCAGTATGTGTATGGTTCTAAAATTATTGTTGAAACGGACCATAAACCTCTTGTCAGCTTATTTAATAAACCACTATATAAAATTCCTCCACGTCTTCAAAGGTTTATGCTCAGACTGCAGTGCTACAATTTAACTATAGTATATAGACCTGGTAAGGAGTTGAAGATCGCGGATACATTATCTAGGGCTCCCCTAGCAAATGAGACGATAACAGATATGGATGAAGAGATTACACTTCATTGCAACTTTGTGTCATCCAGTATGGATGTGTCGTTTGCAAGCTTAGAGATTATTAAGAAGCACACTTCTGAAGATGACGTGTTAGCAAAAGTAATGCAGTATACTCGAGACGGCTGGCCAAGAGACAAAAAGTCTGTTGTTCCGAGTATATCTCCATACTTCAACATAAGGGACAGCATTACAAATTTGAATGGTATATTACTTAAGGACAACCAAATTTTGGTTCCTAGTAGTTTGCGAAAGTCAGTAATACAAAAGCTCCACGAAGGTCATTTAGGAATGGTTAGGTGTAAGAATTTAGCACGCCAAACCGTCTATTGGCCTAATATCTATAATGATATTGATAATATCATTTCAAATTGTGAAACTTGTCTAAAGTACAAGAATTGTAACGTAAGGTCTCCTCTACTACCACATGAAATTGTAGATTTACCCTGGTATAAGGTTGGTTGTGATATTTTTGAGCTTAATAGTAAGAAGTATTTACTTGTAGTGGACTACTTTTCTAAGTATATTGAACTTGAGGCCCTAAATAGTGGTAATAGTAGTTCTTTTGTGATAAACAAGCTTAAATCAATTTTTGCCAGGCATGGAATACCACATACATTAGTTTCTGACAATGGTCCACCCTTCAACTCAGAGGAACTTAAAAAGTTTTGTAAGGAGTGGGAAATCGACCATATAACTTCCAGTCCCTATTTGCCTAGGTCAAATGGGCTGGCGGAAAGGTCAATACAGACTGTTAAGAAATTGCTCATCAAATGTCTTGAAAGCAACTCTGATCCCTATATTGCTTTACTCTTATATAGAACTACACCTAAGGGTAATTTGCCTAGCCCATCTGAGTTACTTATGTCGAGATCTCTTCGAACAAAAGTTCCGTCTATTTTTGAAAATTTTCGTCCAAAGGTGGTTGACTTAGAGAAATATAAACGAAATGTACAATTGAACGCTGAGTATACATCTAATTATTACAATCGAAAGTCAAAGAAAGTGAAGCCTTTAATAAATGGAGAGAAAGTTATGTTTAAGAAAACTCCTGATAGTAATTGGTTTCATGGAGAAGTTGTAAATGTTTGCAAAGAACCCCGATCATTTGTAGTTTTGGATAACAATGGTTCTCTTTTTAGGAGGAACCAAGACCATATCAGAAAATTGCCACCTATAATAAATAACTGCAATTCTAACGAAAGGGAAGATGAGAGAGATGTTGAGAATCCAAATAAGAAGAATAATGAAAAAACTAGTAACACGACTAGGAGTGGCAGAACCGTTAAACAACCAATTAGATTTGGGTATTAAATTACAATAAATAAATATTAACATCATTTCAATGAATCTTTCAATTATGTTTATTATCTTGTCCTTTATTATTAAATATTTATACTTAAATTAATTTTGTTTTATCTTCACATCTATTCATTATAATCATATGTTGAGAAGGGAGATGTTGTATATATTACTACTGTATTTATGTTACTATTGTATTACTACTTTACCAATAATTTATATATTACAAAACATATATGTTCTGACTCACTTGTCATATGATTAATATAATAAAACTTCTACAATACATACTTAACAATTACTACACGCAAAAAAAATAATTCTTTCCTCCTAAACGAAATTTTAGACAAACAAAGTTCGTTTCTCATTTGCTTTTCGTTGAAAGGAAGTGTATTTGGATGAAAAGTATATACATTTTGTGATAAACGTTTATTCTTTTCCAGGATGTAAAAACAATTTCATAAAGACTACCTCAAAAAAAAAATGTTTCTAGCTAATTGCATTTTCCCTCACATGCTTCCCACTTCCACGGAGTTTTTCAGTTATTAGCACCTTTTTCGGTAATACAAACAATGTAGAAGAAATTATACGATTTTATAAATTAAAAAAAAAAAAATTACCTTTCGCCTGGACGGAGAATCGAACCGCGGACCATGCAATTTGTAAGACAACACACTATCCACTGAGCTATGTAGCCGTTATTGTCATCAATAGACAATTGCCCATATAAGTTATATTTATATAGCATAGCTTGCGGCGCCCACGAGCCGATTAAACAAAGTTTATTTAACAGAAAAATACATTTAGTTTGGCACCGTGGAGCAGTGGTTGCTACGTCCGACTTGCATGCCAAGGGTCGTGGGTTCGATCCCTGTTTCGACCAAAGTTGTTTTTACATATATTCCAGATATGGTCGGAAGATTCCGAAAAAATGTTCAACATGACATTCTACTATATTACATTTTTACTATGAACTGTAAAATGTGTCTTATTAAAGACCTAAAGTCAGAAAAGAACAGTGTTTGATATAAACGAAATGGATTGTGTTGTTGGTTCAAAAATAACTTTTTTTATTGAAAAAAAAAAAAATTTTGTAACAAAGGAATTTTTTTTTGGTGATACTTTTCGAAGCAATTCAAAAAACTCTAACAAAAGAAAAACGTTTTCGGTACACGTTTTCCAAACGTTTTTTTTTTTCTTTGCGTGTATAGAAAATTTTAACAACATTTTATTTCTTTAGAAAATGTTGTCAAAATTTTATTTCTATGGAAACTTTTGTCAAAATTCAAAAAACAAACCCAGCCAAATACATTCAAATCGATGATTTGAGTTTGGCAAAGGAAAAGAGATATGCTGGCAAATTTGTTTAGGCAGTAGCCGACTATCAAACCCTTTTTCGGGAGGTTCAAGTGTAGTCACTTTGGGTTGTGTGAATTACCCGAATTTATTCTGATAATTGGTTGATGGTTTCGCTGCAAGTAGAGGATGCTGATGAAGAATGTGGTAATTCCGAAACAGCTGTACATCCAACCATCTTGCAGTCTATAGGGCTTTGCCCAAATAAATTTGACAAGCATACTTTTCCTCTGTTGGTTAAGCTACACTTGTAGTTTAGTCAATGCATGGCTTTAAGCTGAGATCAAAAACAACAATAATTTTATTTTATATAAATAAAATAAAGGACCTTTTTCATTGAGCCAAACATAAGTTCTTTTGAACTTTTCGAAAGTCATAAAACGAATTCTAACGCAATCTACTTTGAGTCACTGCTCACTTCTTGGCAAATGAATGAATTCTCATATAGCCTCCAGCGAGGCTAAAACTATAAATTTTGCTGATTTTGTATTTACTAGTATTTTTTTTTTTTTTTTTTGATGCCTTTGTGAAAATATATAATATTTAATTAATTTTAGATTTCTTCCAAATATGGCAAATTGTTTATGTTTTCACATTTATAAATATGATTCGTAATTAAGTTGTTGCTGCCTTAGGAGATAGAATGAAAAATCCAATTATGAGTTTTTCTTTAATTCAATTGATGTCGATAAAACCCTATACTTTTATTCCCGTTCACTCACACTTTTACATCCCCTCCAAAAACTAATTTAGTTAACTAATCGTTTTGATGAGGAAAGCTACTTTCAAAGTTTTTGGGCAAAAATTCCCTAAAAGCTATTGTCAATGACCGGCGACAATATTTCCATATAGAAAAAAATCATTGTTCAGAATTTTGTTTATGTGTATTTTTGCAGCTGTCACAAGCAATCGAGCTTAAAAATAACTATATACCCGTACCCGTACGTACTATTATGGGAGAAAAAATTTTCATTTATTCCATCAATTCTGTTTTGTCGGTAAACGTTATCAACAAAAAATTTTGTGGATTCCATAACAATGGTGAGTTACCTATCAATGATCGAATTTTTTGATTTGAAAACCAAAACAACAATAACAAAAATTGAACACATTTGGTTTTTGCATTTTTTATTTTTTTTTTCAGACACCTAAATCCGATTAACACAATATATTGGTAATTTTTGTATAAACTCTTATATTCGCACACTCACACACACACACATCTACCTTGTTAGTATTGTAAATACATATATGATAGGATATCTATAAGATTTACTTAAATTTCATTGAATTTATTTGGGTATCATGGAAAATCCTTTCATTTTATTTAAAATGGGTATAAATTTAAGCTTTAGGGTATACATATAGTGTTGTGTTATCAGAAAAGGTAGAATTTTAGAAATTAATTGAATGATATATGAGGAACAAATAAATTGCATACTTTTAGGGGCAACTACAATAAGGGGATGAAATAAGAAGCATTGAAAAATCTTAATTTACAAATTATAAATATGATGTTCAAAATTTACAACAACAATTTGGGGTATTTGAAAATTTGAAATATATGATTGGTTTTAGAAATTTGAATTTGATCTTTTTAGACTCTAATATTCTTTTCAAAAATGCAAAAATGCAAAAATTAACTTTTTAATTGAAAATAGATTTTTGAAAAATATATAAAGTCAAACAATTAACATGGTCAAATTTAGAAAAATAGAGTTGAAAATTCTAAAGAAAAAAATCGGAAAGTTGTATATAACTCATTTTTTCACATATAGGTGGCGCTGAAACGAATATTCATATACGAATTTATTTTCCCTTACATTTTAAAATTTGACTTTTGAAAATATAAAAATTTAAAAAGTCAAAAATAATTTGTGCAAATTTAGAAAAAATTATAGAGTTGAAAAGTCGACTTTTTTAAAAAAATTTTAGGAAATTGACGTTGAGTTTAAATGAGAATGTGTGTAATTTTTCTATGACGGTAACCCAATATAATAACCATAGGCTCTACATCGTCGATACATGTCGATTTTTGAATAAGCGTAAAAGTGAAAAGACGCCTTTCCAAAGTCTACAAAGGCAGAAAATAAGATTTTCCAAGTAATAAAGGGTGATACGGTCAAAATTTGGTCAAGGGAAACGCGTGTAAATCGGTGAAATCGTTTATTTAAAAAATCAAATTAAATTTCTTTTTCAAGTTCAATCAGTATAAAATTCAGGAAAAATATTCAGTTAGGCTTTCGCTTTTCCAAACCCGAATTGCCGGGCCTCACGCTTGACACCTGCCATCAGATTTTGTACAGCCACCTTGTCCACCTTCTTCGCCGCAGAAAGCCAGTTTGCCTTGAACTGCTGCTCGTCCTTAGCAGTTTTTTGGTCTTGTTTAGGTTCCGCTTGACAATAGCCCAGTATTTCTCAATTGGGCGGAGCTCTGGCGTGTTGAGAGGGTTCTTGTCCTTGGGAACCACCTGCACGTTGTTGGCGGCGTACCACTCCATGGCCTTTTTACCGTAATGGCAAGATGCCAAATCCGGCCAAAACAGTACGGAACAACCGTGTCTCTTCAGAAAAGGCAGCAGACGTTTATTCAAACACTCTTTCACGTAAATTTCTTGGTTGACAGTCCCGGAAGCTATGAAAATGCTGCTTTTCAAGCCACAGGTACAGATGGCTTGCCAAACCAGATATTTCTTTGCGAACTTTGACAGTTTTATGTGCTTGAAAATATCTGCTGCATTTCCCCTTCCTTTTGCCGTATAAAACTCCTGTTCCGGAAGCTGCTTGTAGTCGGCTTTGACGTAGGTTTCGTCGTCCATTACCACGCAGTCAAACTTCGTCAGCATCGTCGGGGATTGCGCTTTGGCCGTCGTATTTTGTTTATCATCGCGATTTGGAGTCACTACCTTCTTGTAAGTCGATAGTCCGGCTCGTTTTTTGGCTCGATGCACGGTTGTAGAAGATACACCCAGCTTATTTGCGGCATCTCGGGGAGAGAGAGGTTAGGGTTTCGCTTGAAACTACCGGCAACTCTCTTTGTCGTCTCAGCGGCTTCCGGTTTTCGATTTCCCCCCGATCCAGACTTCCTGGCTGTCGACAAACGTTCCCCAAGCACTTTAATTACTTTTGTAACGGTTGATTTGGCAACTTTTAGCGATTTTGCCAGCTTTGCGTGCGAGTAGCTCGGATTTTCGCGATGCGCGAGCAAAATTTTGATACGCTGCTCTTCTTGCTTGGACGGCATTTTGTCAACTGAAGAGTGAATTCCAAAATAAAAATAGGAGCAACATTCTACACATACACACACCTTCAAAATGAGGGGTGTTCAGGGTTTTAAATGCAAAATTGAAAGAAATACGTCAAATTTATATTGACCGTATCAGCCTTTAATATCCCCTTAAGGAAATGTCAAATGTCCATAAACTCCATGGCTTTTGTTATAAAATGTGCAAAATGATATAGGATCAAAAATCGATTTTCTGACTAAAACCAATTTTCTTGAAGCTCCGTTAGTTTTACGTTATTTCTCATCTAGCCTATTTATTGCATGTGTCACATAGGAACTTAACGGCTGGACTTTTTTTCAGTTAACCCGAAGAGAGAATATTCTGTTAACTAGCAGTTAAAGCTTAACGGAGCTACATGAAAATGACCATGAATGACTTTCAGTCAAAAAAAAAAAAGAACATAAATAACATTTACAATAAAATTGGAAAGTGAGAATGTGTTAGAGGATTTTCTTCACATCATAAAGTCGAAGGTCTCAATACCAAAATTCATTTTTTGAATAAACGGAAAATTCGAAAATCGACTTTCTAAAACTTTATGAAGTCGTAATTTAAAATTTTCCAAGAAAAAAGGAAAAGGAGAAAGGTCATAAAAAATCGACTTAATTGACTTCTAAATAAACGCAATAGTCGACAATATTGACATTATAGTCGTAAAATGTTGCACAGATTTGCTTGTTGTCCTTAAGCAGGTCAAATTCGGATATATTTGTCCAGGTTTTGATATAGACCCCCACTTAAACCGTTTCTACACTAAAAAAAAAGTTTACTTGGATCCAAAGATTTTGAACTTCTCTTAAGGATTTTGGTATTGATTACGAGCCAAAGATGCGGCTTCTTTAAATTAAAGACTTTTTAGCGACCCATTTGGCCTTAAGTCTAGGATCAATAAAATTAAAATTAGATTCAGATCTCATTTATCGAATTTTCAATTTCTTTTCGCGGTATATTAATAAAGCTATTCACGTACAAACAAATGCCACTTTAAAAATCCAAATTATAGCGGATACCTCAACGTAAAAATGTTTTCTTAATTCCAAAAAACACTTTAAACCAAAAATGCTAAATCCTCAAAATAAGTCTTAGCCTATATTTGAAGCTTTTTTATCTTAAATCTAAAGATTCAATATTTCAGTTAATTTAAGGACGATTTATTTAAATCAAAAATGTGTTTCTTTATTTTATACTAGCACAATATACCAAATTTCAATTGACTCGGATGAAATTTGCTCCTCCAAGTGGCTCCAAAACCAAATCTCGGGATCGGTTTATATGGGGGCTATATATGATTATGGACTGATATGGAACACTTTTGGTGTGGTTGTTAAATATCATATACAACCACCACGTACCAAATTTCAACCAGATCGAATGAATTTTGCTTCTCCAAAAGGCACCGGAGTTCAAATCTGGGGACCGGTTTATATGGGGGCTATATATAATTATGGACTGATATGAACCAATTCCTGCATGGTTGTTGGATACCATATACTAACATCACGTACCAAATTTC
Source organism: Haematobia irritans (assembly GCF_050003625.1). Classification (NCBI taxonomy): domain Eukaryota; kingdom Metazoa; phylum Arthropoda; class Insecta; order Diptera; family Muscidae; genus Haematobia; species Haematobia irritans. The sequence continues at coordinate 242,589,429 of NC_134397.1, read as the reverse complement.
AAACGAATCGGATGAATTTTGCTCTTCCAAGGGGCTCCGGAGGTCAAATCTGGGGATCGGTTTATATGGGGGCTATATATAATTATGGACCGATGTGGACCAATTTTTGCTTGGTTGTTAGAGACCATATACCAACATCATGTACCAAATTACAGCCGGATCGGATGCAATTTGCTTCTCTTAGTGGATCGGCAAGCAAAATCGGGGGATCGGTTTATATGGGGGCTATATATAATTATGGACCGATGTGAACCAATTTTTGCATGGTTGTTAGAGACCATATACCAACACTATGTACAAAATTTGAGCCAGATCGGATGAAATTTGCTTCTCTTAGTGGATCGGCAAGCCAAATTTGGGGGTCCGTTTATATGGGGGCTATACGTAAAAGTGGAGCGATATGGCCCATTTGCAATACCATCCGACCTACATCAATAACAACTACTTGTGCCAACTTTAAAGGCGATAGCTTGTTTCGTTCGGAAGTTAGCGTGATTTCAACAGACAGTCGGACGGACATGCTCAGATCGACTCAGAATTTCACCACGACCCAGACTATATATACTTTTTGGGGTCTTAGAGCAATATTTTGATGTGTTACAAACGGAATGACAAAGTTAATATATCTCCATCCTATGGTGGAGGGTATAAAAACTGGACGCTAGGTCTAATTAAATCCATATTGGCCGAGAGATATATATCAACCGATTTTAACAAAATTTGGTATGCACTGAAACAACAGTGAACCCTTTTTCATTGCAAAATGAACTAAACTGTAGTAATATTGACCATGATTTAGCCCTTAAGATTTTTTTCAACTTGTCTAGTTTATAATTTTCTTAAATTTTAGTTCATCTATAACATTGTAGTTTAGTTCATTTTTACAACACCATAAGATTTATATACCCCTACCAAGTTAAAAAGTCAGTATTATTTTGGTTTACTTGCTTATTTTGTGGGAAATCCGATAATAAAAATTGGTTAACAGTCTCTTTAAAATGTCGACGACTAAACTATTTTTAAATCAATCATTCCACAGTACAGAGAAATTAAATAATTAAAGGAACAACAAACCGTTTTACTATTATGAAAATTTTCATACATTAAAATTAAACTTTCTTTAAGCAAAAGTACTTTATTATAAAACTTATGATGAAACTTCTTAATACAATGTTTTTTGTGAATAAAAATTATGACCACGTGGAACAGAGAGTAGTTCATTTGAACCCGCTGTTTGGACATTTTGACTTATCCTTTTTTTATTCATCGTAGGTAGTTTTTTCACATATCTTGCTGGAAAAAATGGAAACAAAAATGAAAATTGTTAAAAATTAACACCATGTAATGAAATATAATTTTTAATTCTTCATTTTAGCTTGTAACTTACCATATTTGGGGCATTTTATCAAATGGTGTAAAGAATTCAACTTTTCTTTGGAAAACGTATCACATAAAATTTGTACCTGAAACAATTAGAGAAATAATGAGTTTATTTTATTTTTTACATTAATTAAAATTATTAAATAGGTTTCCAAAAAATCTAATGAAAAAAGTAATAATATGCATACAAATATTATGGTTAACCCTAGACAGTCATCATTCGTCAAAATGACGACACGTAATTTCATTTTCGATTTAAAATGCATTTTAGTCTATTGGAAAATGGTAAATTTAAGTTATACTAATTCGACCGTTTTATGAATTTTTGTTTTATACTAATTAAAACCAAATTGAATAAGAAAATAAATTCAAGTTCTGTTAACTTTTTCGCTCACGATGAAAATTATAGCGTCTTGAAATGAGCCGTAGTCAAAATGAGGAAGGACGACGTTAATGTACAAAAAATAAGGATGACTGTACAGGGTTAAAAGAAAGTTAAAGAATCCTTACCAATTCACTATTAAATTACAGGCAAAGGAGTACTAAAAATTTGTCCAAATGTTTAAGGTGTTATTCTGAAATTAAATATTTGTTTTTACATTAAAAATATTACATTGGTTTCCAAAAAATTTGATGAAAGAAATACTAAAATAAGGCATTAAAAACCTGTAATTTTGATGATAAAAAGGTCACAAAAACGTAAATATTCTAGTTAAAATAAAGCCAATTTTTAAAAGAAAACTTACCAATTCTCTATTTTTTATTTGTTCGAATCCATCTGGAGTTGCTCTGAAATTAAATATTGTTTTAACAACAAAGAAAAACATTAAACTGGTTTCCAAAAAAATTAATTAACAAATAATAATATACATAAAAAATATTCTTTTTAAAAGAAAGTCATATTAAAAAATACTTACCAATTTATGAATAAACTATACGCTGAGATATAACAAAAATTTTCCAAATTCATCTGGAATTGAATACTAATTTTTTACATAGAATAATAAAAATTTCAATACACTTTCAATTTCAACATATTTTCCTAAATATTCGTAATAACTTTTTTCTAAACTACCGATAAAATATTAATAACTTTCATTTAAAAGGTTTAATAAACAAACACCAATATATGTATGTCTCAAAAATCCAAAATATTCCATGCCTTTATACTCCCTTGTTGCATACCTACTTAAAAGATGCAACAGCCCACGCCAACGCCAACTATACAACTGAAGCATGCCAAACAAAACCAAGCAAAGCCAAAACATTCATACAACAACAAAAACACACGTGCCTTTATTGAAAACAACACCTCATCCAGCCAAATAAACCATCCGCGAACACACACACACAAACCACTAAATGGACAAAAATAAAAACAACCCCACACTCATGTATACACAACAAAACTCAAGTAACATCATCTTTACATTAATCACATTCCACTATGCCGATAAAGATCTCTGTACTATGCATTAGTTTATCGCATCTGCTGACAATTTACTCTAAGAATAATATTCGTAAAGGCACACCAGTTTACGAACAATGAAACGTTTAACTTAAAATTTGCAAAATTTTCAAGAAATGTTATCTACCATTTTTGACGAAAATGTCTATAAATTTAATTACATGTGAACTAAAAATATTTCATTGGGTAATTTTTTACCAACAATTATTAACTATAGGAATTGTCTGTAAGAAATTGCTATCCACTTTCAAGTTCATTTTTCGTAAAAAAATATTTTCTCATACAAAAAAATCTTATAGTAAATTGCACTTATTATTTACAAAATACTTTATATTTCACAAGTAGTTTTATAGCATGACAAACGAATTTTTAACTACCAGTTAAGAAATTTTTTAAGGAAATTTCCATCGTATTTTGTAGGCCATGAACTAAACGATAGCTACTTAGAATTTGTAAAATTTCCTTCCGAGTAGTTAATTTTCGTTGAAGATGCGAAAAATGAACTAAAATTCTGGAAAATTCTTGTAATAAATTATTGTAAAAAATTTCTTAAATTTACGAGACACTTTTTTTTCTGTGTGGATAGTTATAATATTAATTTTATTTCCTGTGCAAAATTGCATATGAGTGCAAATCGTGCCTAAATGTAAGAACTTTGGAGATGATTAGTTTATAAATACGTCATTTATAACCAAATCGGTTATAAATATATATGGCAGCTCTATCGAAATCTGAATCTGTTTTTTTTTTTTTTTCAAAATCAAAAGGGATTGTCTTTGAGCCGATCCTAAGACCCTATGCCAAATTTGAAGATAATCGGACTTAAATTTGACAACTTTGTACACATGAACAGAGAGACAGACGGAAATCGCTCAGAAGATAGACTCAAACGATCCTAAGACCCTATGCCAAATTTGAAGACAATCGGACTTAAATTTGAGAACTTTGTACACATGAACAGAGAGACAGACGGACATCGATCAGAAGATAGACTCAGATCGTCTCTGTTCCTTCTTTGCATTTCATATTTGGAAAAAATCGGTTCATAAAGACGTCAATTATGATCAAAACGGTGATAAATATATACACTGAAAAAAATATTGTCGTGAGGTCAAAGATTTCATGTCTTTAAAATACGAATACAAATTTTGCTTAGCATAGAAGACGCATTTCTCTAAAATAAAGTTATTTTCTTTGTCCAAAAGTCGATAAACTTTTCAATGAAGTCGTATTGTACTTATAATTAAGTGATTTGACTTAAAAATTGGTATCTTAACATGAAAGAAAAAATTTATAGGCTAAGGTCAACTTGACTTTAATAATTCAGAAAACTTCTTTAAATTTAATGAAATTGTCTTTAAATTTGTTGGCTTTTTGCATCTTGACTACAAAGCAAAAAATCGTTCAAATATAGGACATGTTTTTCAAAACTTTATTTTTAAGAAGTTTCTTACTTCAAATATAGCATAATTTCTACTGGAAGTCGAGTCCTAATTTGGAAAATAAAGTTGCCGTTAACTCGTTTTTAAAGGACTTTGATAGTATATGAAGAAAAAAAGCTGAGAAAGCGAAAAATTAAAATTTGCTTCCTAGAAGCAAGTACACATAACCTAAATTTAAAAGAGAATTGTGTCTTAAAAGTATCCTTACTTGTATTCTCCGCTTCTTTGGCTCGGAATCAATTCCAAATTTTTCAAAGTAAAGACAAAATTTTTGGAACCGAGTCTGCTTTTTTTCAGTGTATTGCAGCTCTATCGAAATCTGAACCGATTTTTTTTTTCCAAAATAAATTGGAATTGTCTTTGAGCCGAAAGAAGTGTCTATGCCAAATTTGAACAAAATCGAACTTTAATTGCGAGCTTTTTAATTCAAATTTATTTCTTATATCGTTACTGAAATTTTCCCCTCCTTTGGATTGAAATCATTAGTTTAAAGACAAACACTTTGGAACCGGTCATGTCTTTTTTTTTGGTGTATAGACTGTTTACTAATGTCTTGCTAATGATTTTCTAATATTTCTCCACTTTGAAATTTTGAAAAGGCTAAAAAAATATGAAAACTTGATATATGTAAATATCGAAAGAAAGAAAAATGATTTTAATTACAATCCCTAAAATGAAATATTTTCTCTAACTGCATTCTTACTGATAATGTCCACAAATTTCAAAAATATTCAAAATATCTACAATTTTAAAATATTCATATACAATATAAAAATGTTTTCCCTTTTGACATTAACAACATTAGCTTGTAACATAGAATTTTCCCCTAGACCATTTGAGTGTCTTTGAAAATTTCATAAGATATTTTTTGTCCAAAAATAAAAACAAAATTCTAAATTTATTCAAAACAAAAAAATTACTTAAAAATTCCACCAGAAAACCTATACACATACATACATGATAAAATGCAATGTTTTACTCCCCCCTCCTCCTCCTCCTCCTCCTCCTACATTGAAAAATTCATTTCCATTATTAGTGAGAAGAAAAATATTCCGGTCTATCTCACGAAGAAGAAAAAAAATCTCAAAAAAAATTTGCAATTCAAACTAAGACAAAACAGATGAAAAACAAAACAACAAAAAATATCTAAAATATGCAACCAACAAAACACTTACCTTACGTTCTTGTAGTCTACTAAAAAACTTATATTGAAGTTTGATATTATCCAATATTGGCAGTAGATGAAAACTCCATATTTGAAGGCATTTAGAAGAATCCTTGGCTTAGTATGAATTGGATTTTCGTTTTGGGAAGGGATTTTTTGTTATCTTTACTCAGATTCACTTTTCACTTTGCATTAGATATTGGAAAACACTTTTTTCTTTTCGATTGTGAGGGATATTTTTTTGTATATCTCGGGCCAATATGAATTAAATTGAATTGAATAGGAATTATATTTAAAATTTTATTTGAATTAAATTTTTCGTATGGATACTTTTCTTTTTTTCTATGTAAAGTTTTTATTTGGAATATTTGAATTTTTTGATAATTTATTATTTATTTTTTATTCTAAATGGTTTTGAAATTTTTTTTTTTAGATTTTTTATGAGGGCTCTTTTATTTGCTATTACACTGTATATAATATTTTTTTTTACAATATTTTCTGTTTTTTCTTATTTTGTTTTTTTGTAATGATCTCTTTATTATTGAATATGTCTTATTTTATTATTCTGACATTTTTATTGTATGCTAATTAATTTGCAGTTGGTTGCTTGATTCCCCTTAAGTGTTATAAATGATGTTTTGGAGACTCTGCTATAATTTCTCTAAAAAGAAAAGGCCTCTCACATTCCTTTGATATACGCGAGTAGGAGGCCTATTACATTGAGACACACAAACACACGCACTCATGAGATATAAAGAGCACAACTGCAAAACTTATAAACTCTGTTAAAACGCGGACAAATACGTACGTAGCTTTGCAATGTACGGTAATTAATATGAATTAAAAAAAATAAATTGCAATTTTTCTTTTGAGAAATGTTGATGCTTGTAAAGATTTTGCTGTTATTTTTTCGCTCTAATTTGGTTGTGGGTTTTATGAGACGTTTTTCTTTAACTGGATATTTCCTCTTGCTTTGATGTTTTCCTATTTTTTTTGTAGGAGGTATTTATTACTGGTATGCTTGGTTAAATATGTCTAAGGGAATTCGTTTTTTTTTCTCAAAGGTTTTAAAACACTTTATTATTTTTATGGTTATTTTTGTTAGGGTATTTTTAAGGATATTTACTAGTAATTCTTTAATTTTTTGTTAAATTATTTTCACATGAATTGTGATAATTTTTCTATAGGCTTTTGTTGAACAAAATTTCCTTTTATTTTGGGTTTTCTTTTGGGCGGTTTTGTCCCCAATTTTATTTTAGTAAATTACACAAAGAAACTTTATCTCTTTACACCACAAAAACAAAACACAGATCTTCTTCTTTAGGCATTGCGTGAGTAGATTTTGCTGTTGTTGTTGTTTATTTTTAACCTTTCCTTAAGCAAAAAATGAAGGAAACAACAAAACTATGGCACACTCACTTTAAACACACTATAATCATTGGCCCATTGATATAGGTGGGGGCTGAGAGCAGTGAGAATGACTATGAGTATATGAGTGTGTATGGGGAGATGAGTGTTGCTGTTGTTGATGTTTTTTTTTTTTGTTGGTTTCTAGCACGAGTAAATTTTGGTTGGTTTTGTATTTTTACGATTAACAGGAACAACAGAGGTCGTTGGATACGCACATATAACACACATAGGTTCCATACCATACACCCACACACACACACGTGTGAAAGGCCCCTCAAAAAGAAAAACAGATTCTTTTTCTTTTTTTTTGGATAGGCAAAAACGAATGACAACAACAAAAATACCGACAAACCGACCGACCGACCGAACGACCGTAACGTATCGTTTAGGAGACCGAAGAAAAACACAACGATTTAAAGAAAACAATGAATCGAACAGATAACATATAACTTTGGGATTTATTAAATGGGAATTTCCTTTAACAAAAATATGAATAAGGAAAGCTTAGAATCCCTTATAAAACGTTTTGTTGTTGTTGTTGTGGTGGTTTTGATTTGATTTTAGTTTGTCACTTTAAAGCATTTGCTTAAATACTTTTTAAGGGGGCGGCGGGAAAGTGGGGATGTGTTTTTTTTATGTTAAGCTACAACTGTTGTTGATGATGATTGATGGTAAAGGTCTTCCATTCAATTTGACTAAATAGAAAACTCAATTCACTCTCAATATTTATAGGGAGAAGCAAAAAATTCATTTCCCTTATATTTTAATAATTTATTTCTCATAGGTTTCCTTCGAATCGTAAACATAAACACACGCACTCACATCATAAAATCACACAACAAACAAATCTATTTCACTTTCATCTCCCGCAAATGTTGAGGGCTGTGTGTGTTTTCCTTTTTATTTCTTCGACGTAATCGTTTATGTTGTTGGCGTTGTCGTTGTCGTTACCGCCAAGTTAATACATATATTTTCTTCCCGTTCCGATTGTTATGGTTTCATTGAAATGTTCTCAACACACTGCTTTACACCAGAACGCCAAACATAATCCCATGCATAATAATGCTGAGTGATGCTTGTTCTTGTTTTCTCAACTTTACTCCAAATAACGGTACTCTTTCAGAGAAAAAGCAAAATTGTCCCCACTTAATACAACAAAAACAATAAGAACACAACACAAATAGGAACGGTCACACACGAGATTAATATACACAAGCAAACATTTATATACAAAGGTGGTCACTCATTCAAAAACGTACACAAAAATTAGTTTCAAAATTCGATCAATTTAAATATTTCTTTTCGATTTTTTTTTTTCGTATGTTAATTACTATTAATTATTGTTTACAATAATGCGTTGTATCCACTTCAAAATTTTTGTAATAACACTTGGAGTGTAGTTAAACACACAAATGCAATTGCAGTTACTTGCTTTGTTTTCGATAATTTAGCGCCACCGTCGTTGATGTTGCTAAGACGAGACACGAATATAAACTGAAAACTGAGATACCAAAATCTTGCAGAGATACTTTAGATGTCAATCGTTAATGTGGGGGAAAACAAATTCAACGACAACAAAATGTTTGCTGCTTACAGTGACGTTGGCTACATATGTTGAATTACTCTATGAGTAGTATGGCTGCTGATTCTCGCCCCGTAAACATGCACCCACAGACACACACACACACCCTCGCGTAAACATTTCATTCGCGCCTTGTTGAGTATCGTGTCGTGTGTGTTTGACTTCGTTAACCTCATAATCATGATGTTGACAATGCGTTGAGGACATCGTAATAACTTCGGATATTTTGTTGCCGGACATATGCATACATACATATTCAGCAACGCATACGCACCCTCTCAGATAGAAGGATAGCTATTCTTCTTGGTGTATTGGGGCCGAAGAGATAGACAGTGAGAGAGAGTTGTATACTTTTAAAGGAAAATATGTTGCTGCAACATTTTCCTATGTTTTATGGGTTATATTGTTTGTATACGGAGGAAAAACTCTAATTGGGACATTTCTAATCTTATAAGAGAAATGTTTACATATACTATAGAGATACTAAGGTAATAAGTAACAGCTGGTATGGGTTTCAATTAGATCTGTGGCTTACTACCAGAAATTAAAATTTATATATTCCCGGCAGAACTTATCTTCTTCTATATAACAGGTTGGCTGATAAGTCCCCGGTCTAAGAAAGAAAAACACATTTTTTTTGTCAAAATTCGTTTTTATTATTCAACATAGTTCCCTTCAAGAGCGATACAACGATTTTAACGACATTCCAATTTTTTGATACCATTTTGGTAGTATTCCTTCGGTTTTGCCTGAAAATAGGCCTTAGTTTCGGCGATCACCTCTTCATTGCAGCCAAATATTCTCCTTGCAAGCATCCTTTTGAGGTCTGAGAACAAGAAAAGGTCGCTGAGCCAGATCTGGAGAATACAGTGGGTGGGGAAGCAATTCGAAGCCCAATTCATTCCTCAAAATAGGCCTCAGTTTCGGCGATCACCTCTTCATTGCAGCCAAATTTTTTCCCTGCGAGCATCCTTTTGAGGTCTGAGAACAAGAAAAAGTCGCTGGGGGCCAGATCTGGAGAATACGGTGGGTGGGGAAGCAATTCGAAGCCCAATTCATGAATTTTTGCCATCGTTCTCAATGACTTGTGGCACAATGCGTTATCTTGGTAGAACAACACTTTTTTCTTCTTCATATGGGACCGTTTTGCCGCGATTTCGACCTTCAAACGCTCTAATAACGCCATATAATAGTCACTGTTGATGGTTTTTCCCTTCTCAAGATAATCGATAAAAATTATTCCATGCGCATCCCAAAAAACAGAGGCCATTACTTTGCCAGCGGACTTTTGAGTTTTTCCACGCTTCGGAAACGGTTCACCGGTCGCTGTCCACTCAGCCGACTGGACTCAGGAGTGTAGTGATGGAGCCATGTTTCATCCATTGTCACATATCGACGGAAAGACTCGGGTGTATTACGATTTAACAGCTGCAAACACCGCTCAGAATCATCAACACGTTGTTGTTTTTGGTCAAATGTGAGCTCGAGCGTCACCCATTTTGCACAGAGCTTCCGCATATCCAACTATTGATGAATGATATGACCAACACGTTCCTTTGAAATCTTTAAGGCCTCTGCTATCTCGATCAACCTCATTTTATGGTCATTCAAAATCATTTTGTGGATTTTTTTTCGTCGGTATCCACCTCTTTCGGGCGTTCACCGTCATCCGTGCTCATTTCACCATTCTTGAACTTTGCGTACCAATCAATTATTGTTGATTTCCCTGGGGCAGAGACCGGAAACTCATTATCAAGCCAAGTTTTTGCTTCCACCGTATCTTTTCCCTTCGGAAAACAGTATTTTGTCAAAACACGAAATTCCTTTTTTTTTAAATTTTTTCACAATAACAAAAGTTGCTTCACAAAAGACGCTCTATCTCACAAACTAATTGACTTACAGACGTCAAATTTTGACACGAATCATTTGAAGGTTGGTACTATAAAAAACTAATATGCATTTAATACTAGCGACGCCATTTATGTGTCAGACCGGGGGCTTATCAGCCAACCTTGTTACTCTTACACCACAGAGACCTTGGGGCTACTGTTTACCCACAGGCACCCTCGGGACTACTGTTCCGCCAAAGAGACCTTCGGGCCTACTCCTACACCACGAAGACTTTCGGGCCTACTCTTACACCATAGAGACTTTCGGGCCTACTGTTCCACCACATAGACCTTGGGGCTACTGTTCACCAACAGACACCTACACCACGAAGACTTTCGGGCCTACCTTACACCACAGAGACTTTCGGGCCTACTGTTCCACCACATATACCTTGGGGCTACTGTTCACCAACAGACACCTACGGGACTACTGTTGAACCACAGAGACCTACGGGCCTACTGTTCACCCAAAGACACCTTCGGGACACTGTTCCACCACAGACACCTTCGAGCCTACTGTTCACCCACAGACACCTTCGGGACTACTGTTCCACCACAGAGACCTTCGGGCCTACTTTTCCACCACAGATATCTTCGGGCCTACTTTTCCACCACAGAGACCTTGGGGCTACTTTCACCCACAGACACCTTCGCGACTACTGTTCCACCACAGAGACCTTCGGGCCTACTCTTACACCACAGAGACTTTCGGGCCTACTGTTCCACCACATAGACCTTGGGACCTACTCACCAACAGACACCTTCGGGCCTACTGTTCCACCACAGAGACCTTGGGGCTACTGTTCACCCACAGACACCTTCGCGACTACTGTTCCACCACAGAGACTTTCGGGCATACTCTTACACCACAGAGACTTTCGGGCCTACTGTTCCACCACAGAGACCTTTGGGCTACTGTTCACCCACAGACACCTTCGGGACTACTGTTCCACGACAGAGACCTTCGAGCCAACTCTTACACCACAGAGACCTACGGGCCTACTGTTCACCCACAGATACCATCGGGACACTGTTGCACCACAGAGACCTACGGGCCTGCTGTTCACCCACAGACACCTTCGGGACTACTGTTCCACCACAGAGACCTTCGGGCCTACTGTTCCACCACAGATACATTCGGGCCTACTTTTCCACCACAGAGACCTTGGGGCTACTGTTAACCCACAGAGACTTTCGGGCCTACTGTTCCAGACCTTCGGGCCTACTCTTACACCACAGAGACCTTCGGGCCTACTGTTCCACCACAAACACTTGGGGCTACTGTTCACCCACAGACAACTTTCGGGACTACTGTTGCACCACAGAGATTTTTGGGTCTACTCTTCCACCACGGAGACCTTCGGGCCTCCTCTTACACCACAGAGACTTTCGGGCCTACATTTCCCCCACGGAGACTTTCGGGACTACTGTTCCACCACAGAGACCTTCGGGCCTACTGTTCCACGACGGATATGTTCGGACCTACAATTCCCTCCAAGATACCTTCGGACCTATTGATCCACCACAGAGACCTTCGGACCTGTGGTGGATTTTTTCGCAGGGAAAAAATTTGGCTGCAATGAAGAGGTCATCGCCGAAACTGAGGCCTATTTTGAGGCAAAACCGAAGGAGTACTACCAAAATAGTATCATAAAATTGGAAGGTCGTTATAATCGTTGTATCGCTCTTGAAGGGAACTATGTTGAATAATAAAAACGAATTTTGACAAAAAAAATGTGTTTTTCTTTGTTAAGACCCCGGGTCTTATCAGCCAACCTGTTAGACAAATCGATGTTCTCCTCCACTAACGATTACAAACAAACCGAATTCCCTCTCAACGACGTTCTCATCATGTTGGCATCACTGCTCCGCTTCTTTGGCTAAAAAGTAATACTAAAATCATTAGAACCGGTTAGCATTTTTCAGTGTCTAATTATGGGAGACAGTGATCATTTGCCAGAATGTCATACAGGATAGTAAATTTCATCATTTGTTTCTTGGATCCCCTTATGTTATATGCCGAATTTACATCTCCTTGGAAATATACTTTCACTTTCTTTCTATTCAATAGTGTTGTTCAATGCCGGATAAAGCTATTTCATAACTCACAATGTAGAATGTATTACAATATTCTCTTATACTCTTTTTCATAGCAAATATTCTCTTACTATCTGACAAACTCTATGCCTATCTCTTTGGGCTATGTGTTAATACCAAGAACATTAACATGATTTCCGCTCTGAAATCATAAAAAATATGCTTTAAGTTGCCCTCTTCTCTAACTTCGTGTAAAACGAAACATTTGTATGTCGCAATTTGTATATGGGTGGCTATGGACAAGAGGCTGTAGAAGTGTTTTGTGTATGAGCGTGTATGTGTGTGTGATGGTTATTTGGTGGCGCCACAACATCCGCTATGCCGGGTGTGGTAGAAAATAGGCCCAAAACTCGCTCTCACACACACACAAATAGAGTTTTTTCATAGAGTTCTACACACGCACACACACACACACATTTGCCTATACTACAAGTTGTTTATATTAATCAAAGTATGATTATTAAAAGATTCCTAAGCTAGAGAGGAGTTTTTCATTCTGTTTTCATTGTGTTTTATTAGTCTCATCCTCCCCCCGACCCCATCGGGGTTTTAGTTCTCTATTTGATTCCGATCCACTTTGTATGTCTATGAGAAAATATGGGTAATATTTTTATTATTACTGTCACTCCCAGTACCTGTACCAGAATGAGGGGTATAGATGCCCTCCGGATGCTTAGCATCAGCCGGATGCTGGGACACTCTGTGCCTTAGAATACTAATTGCCACAAATTAAATCACTTGAAATATGAACCTTGTAGTAGTAGATAAACAAGTTATCTACTACATATGGATTTACCTCTCTATTGGTAAGGCTCATAGCTATAGGCCATAGAGTAATAGGCTTAATTGCTTGGCCCTATGATGAGCTTTAGAGTTTATGCGTAGAACGTAGGCAGTGATTGTGGTGATTTCATTTGGCTTTCCATTATGCTTGGAGTACTGCGAGGCTATATATTTAGATGGTTTTTTGCTACTTTTTCCCACACACAATATTATCTCAGACATCCTTGTTAAGCCATCGAAATGGATGGAGACAATAAACACGAATGGGGCAAAATTCTAATCATTGATAATTGTATCGATGGTCGATACAAATGCCCCAATACCTTACGGAACATTCACACACAAACACATGGTCAAAACTAAGGCCATCTTCTACTATCCTAAGAATTTCTTATGCCTCCCCCCCCACCACCAACTCATTTAATCTTTGTCTAATACTTCACCTCAATATTCCAATGCTTTGGTTCTTGCCTTTTCCCTTAAGTTGGCATTATGGTGTCTGTTGCCTGCAGTGTCAGTGTACCAAGCCTAGAACATCTGTTCGCCGTGCCAAGCAGGCATGCAAGCAGCCAGCCAGCCTTACTAGCCTCTGGTGGAATGTGTGAATTATTACAAACAGCTTTGGGGTGTTCAGATATCAGTGATGGTTCACTAAATACATAATAAAATATAATAAATGAAACACAAAAAGCCAAAAACAGAATATTTCTTCCCTCACATTTCGGCTGCTCTGCCCATTTTGAGCAGAGGAAGTAGAAACGAAAAAAAAAAAAAACTATAAAACCATTTGGGATAAAAATCTTAAGGATACCACCAAGTATTGCTCTCCAATGTTTTCCGTTAATCAGGCTAAATCACATGTTATGTAGTAAGCATGTTGCTGACACACAGACACCTTGTATGTGATGAAGCAACATGTTGTTTAACAGAATCTCTTTGAAGAAATTCCTTACTCTCTTTCAGAAGAGAGGCAATCAAATGGTAATGTTGCTGGATAATTATAATTAATGTTGCTGGATAATTATCCATATTGTTGAAGTGGAACTTAAAAGATTTGCTATCAATATTTTAAATTCCACTTTAAGTTGTTTATTTATGTATTAATTGCCTTTTAAAGAAGTATATATCGGATACAAATTGCGGTGTTCAGAAGTCCAAGACGGCAAATCGGGAAATGGGTTGTATGGGCGCTACACCAAAACATGGACCGATACACACCACACTCGATAATCCTATTTGTTGACCTAAAATACCTTCAGTTTTTCAATTTCAGGGAAATAAATAAAAATCCAGGTGTCTAGAATCCCAAGAAATCGAAAACTTGGGAGTATTAGGTGCGCTCGGCCACAAGTTGAAATCCCCATAAAAACTTATTTGGAAGCAATCAAATGGGAAGTCCTACGACAACCTCTCTAAAGCCCAAACATTGCTTCTCCTTATAACCACATGTTCCGATCGACGAACGCATGTCTGAAAATCCATAAAAACTTTTTTTGAACCACTCAAATGGGAAGTCCTACCCCACGCAATGTATAGCCGAGGCAGTGGGTGCCCGATATTTAAGGCTCACTTAGACTATTCAGTCTATTGTGATACCATAGTGATGAACTTCTCAGAATTTTCGATAGAAATTAAATTTCGACAAAAACTTCAATAAAAATATAATTTTGACAAAATTCGTTGAAAGCAGAGATCATTCCTCCTCAACTAAGAGTTACATCAATTTTATATAGAAATACAATTTTGACAGAATTTTCGATAAAAATAATATTTTGACAAACATTTCTATAGAAAAAAGTAAAGTAAAATTTTGACAATCTTTTCGATAACAATATAGTTTTGACAAAATTTTCTATAGAAATTAAATGTTGACAAATTTTCTATAGAAATAAAATGTCAACAACATTTTCTATAGAAATAAAATGTTGGCAAAATTTTCTATAGAAATAAAATGTTGACAAAATTTTCTATAGAAATAAAATGTTGACAAAATTTTCTATAGAAATAAAATTTTGGCAAAATTTTCTATAGAAATAAAATTTTGATAACATTTTCGATAGATATAAAATTTTGACACAATTTTCGATAGAAATCAAATTTTGACACAATTTTCGATAGAAATAAAATGTTTAGAAAATTTTCTATAAAAATAAAATGTTGACAAAATTTTCGATAAAAATAAAATTTTGACAAAATTTTCTATAGAAATAAAATTTTGACAAACTTTTCTATAGGAATAAAATTTTGACAAAATTTTCTATAGAAATAAAATGTTGACAAAATTTTCTATAGAAATATAATTTTGACAAAATTGTCTATAGATATATAAATTTGGCAAAATTTTCGATAGAAATAAAATTTTGACAAAATTTTCTATAGAAATAAAATTCTAACAAAATTTTCTATAGAATAAAAATTTTAACAAAATTTTCTATAGAATAAAAATTTTGACAAAATTTTCTATAGAAATAAAACTTTAACAAAATTCTCTATAGAAAAAAATTTTGACAAAATTTTCTATAGAAATAAAATTTTGACAACATTTTCTATAGAAATAAAATGTTGACAATATTTTCTATAGAAATAAAATTTTGACAAAATTTTCTATAGAAATAAAGTTTCACAAATTTTTCTATAGAAATAAAATTTTGACAAAATTTTCAATAGAAATAAAGTATTACAAATTTTTCTATAGAAATAAAATTTTGACAAAATTTTCTATAGAAATAAAATTTTGACAACATTTTCTATAGAAATAAAATTTTGATAAAATTTTCGATAAAAATAAAATTTTGACAAAATTTTCGATAGAAATAAAATTTTGATAAAATTTTCGAAAGATATCGAAACATTTCTATGGAAATAAAATAAATAATAAAATAAAATAAAATGTTGACAAAATTTTCTATAGAAATAAAATGTTGACAAAATTTTCTAAGAATCAAAATTTTGACAAAATTTTCTATAGGAATAAAATTTTGACAAAATTTTCTATAGAAATAAAATTTTGACAAAATTTTCTATAGAAATAAAATTTTGATAAAATTTTCAATAGAAATCAAATTCTGACAAAATTTTCGATAGAAATAAAATTTTGATAAAATTTTCGATAGAAATCAAATTTTGACACAATTTTCGATAGAAATAAAATGTTGAGAAAATTTTCTATAAAAATAAAATGTTGACAAAATTTTCGATAGAAATAAAACTTTAACAAAATTTTCTATAGAAATACAATTTTGACAAAATTTTCTATAGAAATAAAATTTTGACAAAATTTTCTATAGAAATAAAGTTTCACAAATTTTTCTATAGAAATAAAATTTTGACAAAATTTTCTATAGAAATAAAGTTTTACAAATTTTTCTATAGAAATAAAATTTTGACAAAATTTTCTATAGAAATAAAATTTTGACAACATTTTCTATAGAAATAAAATTTTGATAAAATTTTCGATAAAAATAAAATTTTGACAAAATTTTCGATAGAAATAAAATTTTGACAAAATTTTCGATAGATATCGAAACATTTCTATGGAAATAAAATAAATAATAAAATAAAATAAAATGTTGACAAAATTTTCTATAGAAATAAAATGTTGACAAAATTTTCTAAGAATCAAAATTTTGACCAAATTTTCTATAGGAATAAAATTTTGACAAAATTTTCTATAGAAATAAAATTTTGATAAAATTTTCAATAGAAATCAAATTCTGACAAAATTTTCGATAGAAATAAAATTTTGATAAAATTTTCGATAGAAATCAAATTTTGACACAATTTTCGATAGAAATAAAATGTTGAGAAAAATTTCTATAAAAATAAAATGTTGACAAAATTTTCGATAGAAATAAAACTTTAACAAAATTTTCTATAGGAATACAATTTTGACAAAATTTTCTATAGAAATACAATTTTGACAAAATTTTCTATAAAAATAAAATTTTGACCAAATTTTCTATAAAAATAAAAATTGACAAAATTTTCGAAAGCAATAAAATTTTGACATAATTTACGATAGAAATAAAATTTTGACCAAATTTTCTATAGATATAAAATTTTGACAGAATTTTCGATAGAAATTAAATTTTGACAAATATTTCTATAGAAATAAAATGTTGACAAATTTTTCGATAAAAATAAAATGTTTCGATAGAAATCAAATTTTGACCAAATTTTCTATAAATATAAAATTTTGACAGAATTTTCGATAGAAATAAAAATTTGACAAAATATTATATAGAAATAAAATTTTGAAAAACTTTATATAGACATACAATTTTGACAAAATTTTCGATCGAAATAAAATGTTTAGAAAATTTTGTATAGAAATAAAATTTGTTCAATTTTATATGGAAATAAAATTTTGACAAAATTCTCTATAGAAATATACTGGTAAAATTTGAAATAGAAATATATTTTTGTTAAAATTTTAGATAAAATTATAAAATTTTACAAATTTTTCTATTGAAATAAAATTTTAACAAAATTTTCTTTAGAAATAAAATTTTGAAAAAAAGAATTTTTAGAAATAAAATTTTGACAAAAAATCGTTGATATTAGATATCATTTCTCCTCAACTAAAAGTTACTTCAATTTTATTTTTTATAGAAATACATTTTGACAAAATTTTCGATAGAAATAAAATGTTGACAAAATTTCAGATAGAAATAAAATTTTTACTAAATTTTTCTATAGAAATAAAATTTTACAATATTTTCTATAAAAATAAAATCTTGACAAAATTCTCTATAGAAATAAACACAATTTTTTTTTAGAAATAAAATATTGAGAAAAATTTCTATACAAATATTTTTTCCAATTTTATATGGAAACAAATATTTTTTCCAATTTTCTATAGAAATAAGACTTTGATAAAATTTTCTATAAAAATAAAATTTTGACAAAATTTTCTATAGAAATAAAATTTTGACAAAATTTTCTATAGAAATAAAATTTTGACAAAATTTTCTATAGAAATAAAATTTTTAATTTTTTTTATAAAAATAAAATTTTGAAAAAATTTTCTATATAAATAAAGTTTTGTCACATTTTTCTTAGAAATAAAATGTTGAGAAAATTTCTATACAAACATTTTTTTTCCCAATTTTATATAGAAATACAATTTTGACAAAATTCCCTATAGAAATATAATTTTTTGACAAAATTTTCTATAGAAATAAATTTATGACAAAATTTTCGATATAAATAAAATTTTGACAAAATTCGTTAACAGCAACGATCATTCCTCCTTAACTATCACTCCTTAACTTAAAGTTATTTCAATTTTATATGGAAATAAAATTTTGGCAAAATGTTCTATGGAGATAAAATTTTGACAAAATTTTCTATAGAAATAAAATTTTGACCAAATTTTCTATAGAAGTAAAATTTTGAAAAAATTTTCTATAGAAATAAATTTTTGACAAAATTCTCTATGAAAATAAAATTTATGACAAAATTTTCGTTAGAAATAAAATTTTGAAAAAATTCGTTAATAGCAAAGATCATTCCTCCTTAACTATCACACCTCAACTTAAAGTTATTTCAATTTTCTATGGAAATAAAATTAAATCAAAATAAACCCAGCCAACTGCACTCAAATCGATGATTTGACAGTGGCATAGGAAAAGAGATATGTGTGTAAGAATTTATTTCGGCATAAGCCGTCTATCATGCAAAACCTTTTCCCGGAAGGTTCAAGTGTGGTTCATTGTTGGGTTTAGTGAACTGCCTGAATTTATTCTGATAATTGGTTGATAGTTTTGCTGCAAGTAGAGGATGCTGATGAGGAATGTGGTAATTCCGAAACAGCTGTACATCCAGCCATCTTGCAGTCTATAGGGCTTTGCCCAAATAAATTTGACAAACATTCTTTTCCTCTGTTGGTTAAGCTACACTTGTAGTTTAGTCAATGCATGGTTTTAAGCTGAAATTAAAAAACAACAACAATGCAGAAATAAAATTTTGACAACATTTTCTATAGAAATAAAATTTTGACAAAATTTTTTTATAGAAATAAAATTTTTGACAAAATTTTCTATAGAAATAAATTTTTGACAAAATTTTCTATGAAAATAAAATTTTGACAAAATTTTCTATAGAAATAAAATTTTGACAAAATTTTCTATAGAAACAAAATTTTGATTATGTTTATGATTAGGCGGTTACAATTTTTTTCGGAACAAATTGCCAAACATTCGACAAAATTCCGTATTTGGAATTTGCATTCCCGAAAAATGCTAAGTTCATCTTAAAGACAAGATGGTTTATTTCGAGACACATAAAGAAACAAATAATACTTGGCTGTAATGATATTTAAACTCTCACTTTTTTGCTTAAAGTTTGCATACATAGCTAATACAAAAAAAAACAACAATATACAATGTAAACATCTCAACATGTTTCGTACGCAACATGTTTAATACGCAATATGTTTTTTTTTTAATACTATTCTTTGAAACAAACTCTTATTTTCAGTAGCAAAAAAGGTCCTTTACCATTCAGCATAAATATGTTGCGGTACTTATGTTGCTTGGTATTCATATTCATATGTTGGTACATTATCCTAACGTTAATGTTTACTATGTGCATATACTCTACGTGAGAGCATATGCAACATTCTCTTGCAACATCCAATTAAGCTGAATCTGATGAGAATTTCTATAAACATCTCATTCTCTCCAGCATCCTGAGAGAGAGAGAGAGTTTGTCATATATTTCGGACCTAACCTAACTGAAATTTTGGAAAACATTGACTTCATTCATTCATGCAGTCATGTTGGCCAACTAAAAGAAGCCGAATGTATGCCAAACATTTTGTATTACCACAAGAACACATCTGTTTTTCTCATCTTTTGCAGCCTGTTGTGGAATACTACTGTTGATATTTTTTTTTGTTATTTTTTTTTTTTTTGTTTTTACATAGAGTCTGTTTGCGTGGAGTCAATGCTATGTGATTACCATTATATTACTGGCCCTTAAACTGGGGGAGTGCTTGAGGATATCTACATAAATATGAGAGCCTATGTCAGTTGTATAAGGCTATGACAGATATTTGGTATTTTATCAGTAAATATTTCAAATAGAATATTAGAATATTTATTTACCATCAGTTTGTTGAGTTTGTTTTTTTTTTTCTTCACTCTCTTCACTTTGAAAATTAATGTGTTCATGAACCTCAGATTGATGGTGATGGTGTGCGGTAGAATTTATGACCCATTCAAATTTATGGTCAATGGCCTGATTTTAAAAATTATGTTTGAATTTATTATTCTCCATTTAATATTTCCTCATCATGATATTGTTGGTCAATGCAAAGGGCAGCAATAGCATAGGCGTCAGCATCATCGTATCATCCAATATGGACTACTAACTGCCACAGTTTGATTACATGAGGGAATATTTTAATAAAAATCCAAAAATCAGAATGTAATAGATTTTTGCCAGCTAATCAATCAATCAATTTCAATCGCTGGCAAACAAATGAAGTTTATGGACATTTTGAAGTAACACTTCAAATGAATGGGGTACTTGAAATTCAAAATAAATTTTTCAGAAATAATTCATTCATTAGATTGTGGTGGAAATTTTGGTGTACCCTAAATACTTGATAGTTTTTGTTTCAAGAGAATAAATGTGGTAAATTGATTAGATATTTATTGAAATATGAAATGAATTTTGTAAATGGTGTTATATGTAATTTATTTTGGATTCGATATCGAATAGTTAGTGATGGGGAAAACACATTGTCAGATTTTCTGGAATTTCCAGCATTTGTGTTTGAAAACTAGATAAGTACATATAATGGTTAAACAAGTATATACGGCCGTAAGTTCGGCCGAAGCTTATGTACCCTCCACCATGGATTGCGTAGAAACTTCTACTGAAGACTGTCATCCATAATCGAATTACTTGGGTTGCGGTAACACTTGCCGATGGCAAGGTATCTTAAAACTTCCTAACATCATAATATATACTAGAGGTCTGCATCGAATAACTTTTCACTACATGTATGCAATTCGCTGTCGAATATAGTACATACACTGTCTTTCTCTCAGAGCGCAAGTAGTGAAGAGAACACTTGCTTGTCAAATACCACCAAGTACCTATCCGAAACAATATGTGTTCCGAAAAAAAAGGAACAATACAAATGTAAGTAATTGAGAAAAAGTGGATTCTCTTCACTTCACGTGGTACCACAAGTATTGCTCAGCTATGTGCGAAGCAAAACTTTCCATTATTATTAATCATAGATATGTATGTATGTCACATATTTCATATATTTATGTATGTCACACACTTACCTTAACGTTTGCCGTTCTTTATATCAATCCGAAAACATATATTATGGAGACTAACTGTTTTTTTTTTTTTTTGTATTTCTGAAACTGCACGTGGAACATAGAGTACTCTATGAAGTTTTGTTCTCGCAACATACTCGACGTGATCACTCTGAGTACACTTCAATAAGAGAGAAAGAGGAACATGTGTTTGTTGGTAGTGAATACATCAGAGTAGGAACAAGAAGTTACTCGTGGCTTTCGGTGTTCATCAAAATGTGTACCAATTGTCTTGCGACTCTCTTAAATGGATGTACTCATGTAGCAAGTACACGCGTACTCTGCGTTTACAAATGGAATTGTGCAGACCTCTAATATATACCACATAGTCCATACGTGGTATATATTAAACTAAACAAGTAAGGAAAGTCTAAAGTCGGGCGGTGCCGACTATATTATACCCTGCACCACTTTGTAGATTTAAATTTTCGATACCATTCACATCCGTCAAATGTGTTGGGGCCTATATATAAAGGTTTGTCCCAAATACATACATTTAAATATCACTCGATCTGGACAGAATTTGAGAGACTTCTACAAAATCTATAGACTCAAAATTTAAGTCGGCTAATGCACTACGGTGGAACACAATGTTAGTAAAAAATATGAGAAACGTTTAAATCTGAAGCAATTTTAAGGAAACTTGGAAAAAGTTTATTTATGATTTATCGCTCGATATATACACACAAAAAAAAAATTTTTTCTGATTCAATCACCAAATTAATTGATCCAATTAATTTTTTAATTGAAATGTCTTCAATCACGAAAATGATAGTATCAATCACGGTTTTAATTGGGCATAGAAAAAATTCTTGATTAAAAAATTAATTGATTTTTTCAGCAAATTTCAATTAATTTTTTAATTGATTCAATTAAAAATTTAATTGATGTTGATTGCAAAACTCAATTAATTTATTAATTAAAAAAGGTAACTATTTTTAATTACTTTCTGAATTGGCTTAGAGTTTTTATTTGGATTAACAAATGATTGTTTGAAATACATTTTAAATTAGTCTTCCGAATTAGATTAAAAAGTTAATTGTATCAATTAATTTATTAATTGAAAAAAATTTCAACTTCAATTAACTTTTTAATTGGAAATGTTTTGGTGATATTTTTTTATGTGTATATGTGTTAAAGTTTAGGAAAATTAGAGTCATTTTTACAACTTTTCGACTAAGCAGTGGCGATTTTACAAGGAAAATGTTGGTATTTTAACCATTTTTGTCGAAATTAGAAAAACATATATATGGGAGCTATATCTAAATCTGAACCGATTTCAACCAAATTTGGCACGCATAGCAACAATGCTAATTCTACTCCCTGTGAAAAATTTCAACTAAATCGGAGTTAAAAATTGGCCTCTGTGGTCATATGAGTGTAAATCGGGCGAAAGCTATATATGGGAGATATATCTAAATCTGAACCGATTTCAACCAAATTTGGCACGCTAAGCAACAATGCTAATTCTACTCTCTGTGCAAAATTTCAACTAAATCGGAGTTAAAAATTGGCCTCTGTGGTCATATGAGTGCAAATCGGGCGAAAGCTATATATGGGAGATATATCTAAATCTGAACCGATTTCAACCAAATTTGACACGCATAGCTACAATGCTAATTCTACTCCCTGTGCAAAATTTCAACTAAATCGGAGCAAAAAATTGGCCTCTGTGGTCATATGAGTGTAAATCGGGCGAAAGCTATATATTGGAGCTATATCTAAATCTGAACCGATTTCAACCAAATATGGCACGCATAGCTACAATGCTAATTCTACTCCCTGTGCAAAATTTCAACTAAATCGGAGAAAAAATTGGCCTCTGTGGTCATATGAGTGTAAATCGGCCGAAAGCTATATATTGGAGCTATATCTAAATCTGAACCGATTTCAACCAAATATGGCACGCATAGCTACAATGCTAATTCTATTCCCTGTGCAAAATTTCAACTAAATCGGAGCAACAAAAATGACCACAGAGGTCATATTAGTGTAAATCGGGCGAAAGTTATATATGGGAGCTATATCTAAATCTTAACAGATTTCCACCAAACTTGTCACGCATAGCAACAATGCTAATTCTACTCCCTGTGCAAAATTTCAACCAAATTGTGGTAAAACTCTGGCTTCCGGGACCGTATTAGTCCATATCGGGCGAAAGATATATTTGGGAGCTTTATCTAAATCTGAACCGATTTCTATAAAATTTGGCACACTTAACTATAGTACTAATTGTTCTACTTGTGCAAAATTTTAAGTAAATTAGGGTAAAACTCTGGCTTCTGAGGCCATATAAGTCCATATCGGGCGAAATATATATATGGGAGCTATATCTTAATCTGAACCGATTTCTTCAAAAATCAATAGGGATCTATTCTGAGCCAAAACACATACTTGTGCCAAATTTGAAGTCGATTGGACTAAAACTGCGACCTAGACTTTGATTACAAAAATGTGTTCACGGACAGACGGACAAACGGACATCGCTATATCGACTCAAGAGCCCACCCTGAGCATTTTTGCCAAAGACACCATGTGTCTATCTCGTCTCCTTCTGGGTGTTGCAAACATATGCACCAACTTATAATACCCTGTTCCACAGTGTGGAGCAGGGTATAAAAAGGCCGATTAAATACGTATATAATTAAGTTTAAAGTTTCTATAGAAATAAAATTTTGACAAAATAAAATGTTGACAACATTTTCTATAGAAGTAAAATTTGGAAAAAAAAAATTCTATAGAATTAAAAGAATTTTGACAAATTTTCTCTAGAAATAAAATTTTGACAAAATTTTCTATAGAAATAAAATTTTTTCAAAAATTTCTATAGAAATCAAATCTTGACAAAATTTTCTATAGAAATAAAATTTTGACAAAATTTTCTACAGAAATAAAATTTTGGTAAAACTTTCTATAGAAATAAAATTTTGACAAAATTTTCTATAGAAATAAAATTTTGACAAAATTTTCTATAGCAATAAAATGTTGACAACATTTTTATAGACATAAAATTTTGACAAAATTTTCTATAGAAATAAAATTTTGACAAAATTTTCTATAGAAATAAAATTTTGACAAAATTTTCTATAGAAATAAAATTTTGACAAAATTTTCTATAGAAATAAAATTTTGACAAAATTTTCTATAGAAATAAAATTTTGACAAAATTTTCTATAGAAATAAAATTTTGACAAAATTTTCTATAGAAATAAAATTTTGACAAAATTTATTATAGAAATAAAATTTTGACAAATTTTTCTATAGAAATAAAATTTTGACAAAATTTTCTATAGAAATAAAATTTTGACAAAATTTTCTATAGAAATAAAATTTTGACAAAATTTATTATAGAAATAAAATTTTGACAAAATTTATTATAGAAATAAAATTTTGACAAATTTTTCTATAGAAATAACATTTTGGCAATGTTTTCTATAAAAATAAAATTTTGGTAGATTATATTTGGCTCGAGTGGCAACCATGATTATGAACCCATATGCACCAATTTTTGTGTGATTGGGGATCGGCTATATATAACTATAGACCGATATAGAAAATTATGACATGGTTGTAAGCGGTCTTATACTAACACCACGTTGCAAATTTCAACCGGATCGGATGAATTTTGTTCCTCCAAGAGGCTCCGGAGATCAAATCTGGGGAACCGTTTATATGGGGGCTATATATAATTATGGACCGATATGGACCAATTCTTGCGTGTTTGCTAGATACCACATTCTAACACCATGTTCCAAGTTTCAACCGGATCGGATGAATTTAGCTCCTCCAAGAGGCTCCGGAGGTCAAATCTGGGGATCGGCTTATATGAGGGCTATATATAATTATGAACCTATATGGATCAATTTTTGCATGGTTGTTAGAGACCATATACTAACACCATGTACCAAATTTCAGCCGGATCGGATGAAATTTGCTTCTCTTAGAGTCCCCGCAAGCCAAATTTGGGGGTCCGTTTATATGGGGGCTGTACGTAAAAGTGGACCGATATGGACCAATTTTTGCATGGTTGTTAGAGAACATATACTAACACCATGTACCAAATTTCAGCCGGATCGGATGAAATTTGCTTCTCTTAGAGTCCCCGCAAGCCAAATTTGGGGGTCCGTTTATATGGGGGCTATACGTAAAAGTCGACCGATATGGCCCATGTGAAATATCATCCGACCTACATCAATAACAACTACTTGTGCCAAGTTTCAAGTCGATAGCTTGTTTCGTTCGGAAGTTAGCGTGATTTCAACAGACGGACGGACGGACGGACATGCTCAGATCGACTCAGAATTTCACCACGACCCAGAATATATATACTTTATGGGGTCTTAGAGCAATATTTCGATGTGTTACAAACAGAATGACAAAGTTAATATACCCCCATCCTTTGGTGGAGGGTATAAAAATAATAATATAAAATATAGCACCCTGCAACAAAATTTCGGTTACTTTGTATATGAGACTTTCATCTAAATCTTCACCCAGATATATTTTCTTAATTTAAAAAAGCTAAGCACAAAATCTATCCTAAGTTAATTTTTTAATAGCTAACTAATTTAGATTCCAAATTTGAGTGACTTGAAATCAATAATATGAATAAAACATAATTCTTTTCTGGAAACTTTCACAACACCTTCCCAAAATCCCACTGTGCATTGCCATGTTAAAAATCATCCCACCATATCCTATTTAAAAATTTTCTTCATTACCTCAACTATAATTAGTGTAAAATTACATTTTTTCAAAATTTCCATTTTAGATGCAGATTAAATTGTGATCGAACAAAAAAAAACTGTTCGAATTTTCCCCTGTCCATGTTGCAGAAACCATAGGTTAAAACCACATGACCAGTCTCACTACACGGATCATCGATTTGTTTTTATTTGGATTTTTGAGGCTAGCAAAATGATAGATTTGTTTATGTTTTTGTTGAATTAAATCTAAATTTTTTGTGGTAGGCAAAAATAAGTATCAAATATAATTAATCCCATATATTTATGTGAATACATCGACCATAGGGTTGGTCGTAAACACTAGGTTAGGTTAGCTTAGGTATAGCGGTAGTCCGATATGTAAGGCCCACATAGACTATTCAGTCCATTGTGATACCACAGTGGTGAACTTCTCTCTTACCACTGAATGCTACCCGATTCTGTGTTTTAGCTCAATGTCAATGGACCTCCTTTCTATAGCCGACTTCGAACGGCGGTCCACATTGCTGTGAAAACACTTAGAGAAGCTGGAAAACATTCTGAAATGTCACCAGCATTACTGAGAGGGGAAATCCATCGCTGAAAAACTTTTTGGTGTCGAAACTGGGTTTGAGCCCACTACAAAAAATATTTTTGTGAGCTCAAAAATTTCTTGTCCTTAAAATATGAATGTAATTTCGCTTGGAATGGAAGACGAGCAATAGAAATAACATTTGGACAATATTTTCTATAGAAATAAAATTTTGACAAAATGTTCTATACAAATAAAATTTTCACAAAACTTTTTATATAAATAAAATTTTGACACAATTTTCTATTAAAAACACAATTTTGAAAAAAAAAAATTCTAGAGAAACAATATTTGGACAACATTTTCTATAGAAATAACATTTTGAAAAGTTTCTAAAGAAAAAACATTTTAACAAAATTTTCTATATAAATAAAATGTTGACAACATTTTCTATTGAAATTTTCTATTGAAATTCGCGTGTGGATCATTGTTGGGTTTAATGAACTGCCTGAATTTATTCTGATAATTGGTTGATAGTTTTGCTGCAAGTAGAGGATGCTGATGGGGAATGTGGTAATTCCGAAACAGCTGTACATCCAACCATCTTGCAGTCTATAGGGCTTTGCCCAAATAAATTTGACAAGCATACTTTTCCTCTGTTGGTTAAGCTACACTTGTAGTTTAGTCAATGCATGGCTTTAAGCTGAGATCAAAAACAACAAATACAATTTTGTCGAAATTTCATATAGAAATAAAATTTTGACATTTTCCAAAAAAAAAAACAGTAAGGAAAGTCTAAAGTCGGGCGGGGACGACTATATTATACCCTGCACCACTTTGTAGATCTAAATTTTCGATACCATATCACATCCGTCAAATGTGTGGGGGGCTATATATAAAGGTTTGTCCCAAATACATACACTTAAGTATCACTCGATCTGGACCGAATTAGATAGACTTCTGCAAAATCTATAGACTCAAAATTTAAGTCGGCTAATGCACTAGGGTGGAACACAATGTTAGTAAAAAAATATGGGAAACATTTAAATCTGAAGCTATTTTAAGGAAACTTTGCAAAAGTTTATTTATGATTTATCGCTCGATATATATGTATTACAAGTTTAGGAAAATTAGAGTCATTTTTACAACTTTTCTACTAAGCAGTGGCGATTTTACAAGGAAATTGTTGGTATTTTAACCATTTTTGTCGAAATCAGGAAAACATATATATGGGAGCTATATCTAAATCTGAACCGATTTAAACGAAATTTGGCACGCATAGCAACAATGCTAATTCTACTCCCTGTGCAAAATTTCAACTAAATCGGAGTTAAAAATTGGCCTCTGTGGTCATATGAGTGTAAATCGGGCGAAAGCTATATATGGGAGATATATCCAAATCTGAACCGATTCCAACCAAATTTGGCACACATAGTTACAACGCTAATTCTACTCCCTATGCAAAATTTCAACTAAATCGGAACAAAAAATTGGCCTCTGTGGGCAAATGAGTGTAAATCGGGCGAAAGCTATATATGGGAGCTATATCTAAATCTGAACCGATTTCAACCAAATATGGCACGCATAGCTACAATGCTAATTCTACTCCCTGTGCAAAATTTCAACTAAATCGGAGCAAAAAATTTGCCATATTAGTGTAAATCGGGCGAAAGCTATATATGGGAGCTATATCTAAATCTGAACCGATTTCCACCAAACTTGTCACGCATAGCTACAATGCTAATTCTACACCCTGTGCAAAATTTCAACCAAATTGGGGTAAAACTCTGGCTTCCGGGACCGTCCATATCGGGCGAAAGATATATATATATATATATATATATATATATATATATATATATATATATATATATATATATATATATATATATATATATATATATATATATATATATATATATATATATATATATATATATATATATATATATATATATATATATATATATATATATATATATATATATATATATATATATATATATATATATATATATATATATATATATATATATATATATATATATATATATATATATATATATATATATATATATATATATATATATATATATATATATATATATATATATATATATATATATATATATATATATATATATATATATATATATATATATATATATATATATATATATATATATATATGGGAGCTTTATCTAAATCTGAACCGATTTTAATAAAATTTGTCACACTTAACTATAGTACTAATTGTTCTACTTGTGCAAAATTTTAAGTAAATTAGGGTAAAACTCTGGCTTCTGAGGCCATATAAGTCCAAACGGACAAACGGACATCGCTATATCGACTCAAGAGCCCACCCTGAGCATTTTTGCCAAAGACACTTGTCTCCTTCTGGGTGTTGCAAACATATGCACTAACTTTTAATTCCCTGTTCCACAGTGTGGAGCAGGGTATAAAAAGGCCGATTAAATACGTATATAATTAAGTTTAATGTTTCTATAGAAATAAAATTTTGACAAAATAAAATGTTGACAACATTTTCTATTGAAGTAAAATTTGGAAAAAAATTTTTCTATAGAAATAAAAGAATTTTGACAAATTTTCTATAGAAATAAAATTTTGACAAAATTTTCTATAGAAATAAAATTTTGACAAATTTTCTATAGAAATAAAATTTTTTCAAAAATTTCTATAGAAATAAAATCTTGACAAAATTTTCTATAGAAATAAAATTTTGACAAAATTTTCTACAGAAATAAAATTTTGGTAAAATTTTCTATAGAAATAAAATCTTGACAAAATTTTCTATAGAAATAAAATTTTGACAAAATTTTCTACAGAAATAAAATTTTGGTAAAATTTTCTATAGAAATAAAATTTTGACAAAATTTTCTATAGAAATAAAATTTTGACAAAATTTTCTATAGCAATAAAATGTTGACAACATTTTTTATAGAAATAAAATTTTGACAAAATTTTCTATAGAAATAAAATTTTGACAAAATTTTCTATGGAAATAAAATTTTGACAAAATTTTCTATAGAAATAAAATTTGACAAAATTTTCTATAGAAATAAAATTTTGACAAAATTTTCTATAGAAATAAAATTTTGACAAAAATTTTCTATAGAAATAAAATTTTGACAAAAATTTCTACAGAAATAAAATTTTGACAAAATTTATTATAGAAATAAAATTTTTGACAAATTTTTCTATAGAAATAACATTTTGACAATGTTTTCTATAAAAATAAAATTTTGATAGATTATTTTTGGCTCGAGTGGCAACCATGATTATGAACCGATATGCACCAATTTTTGTGTGATTGGGGATCGGCTATATATAACTATAGACCGATATGGACCAATTATGACATGGTTATAAGCGGTCTTATACTAAAACCACGATGCAAATTTCAACCGGATCGGATGAATTTTGCTCCTCCAAGAGGCTTCGGAGATCAAATCTTGGGAACGGTTTATATGGGGGCTATATATAATTATGGACCGATATGGACCAATTCTTGCGTGTTTGCTAGATACTACATTCTAACACCATGTTCCAAGTTTCAACCGGATCGGATGAATTTAGCTCCTCCAAGAGGCTCCGGAGGTCAAATCTGGGGATCGGCTTATATGGGGGCTATATATAATTATGGACCGATATGGACCAATTTTTGCATGGTTGTTGGAGACCATATACTAACACCATGTACCAAATTTTAGCCGGATCGGATGAAATTTGGTTCTCTTAGAGGTTCCGCAAGCCAAATCGGGGGATCGGTTTATATGGGGGCTATATGTAATTATAACCCGATATGGATCAATTTTTGCATGGTTGTTAGAGGCCATATACTAACACCATGTACCAAATTTCAGCCGGATCGGATGAAATTTGCTTCTCTTAGAGTCCCCGCAAGCCAAATTTGGGGGTCCGTTTATATGGGGGCTATACGTAAAAGTCGACCGATATGGCCCATGTGCAATATCATCCGACCTACATCAATAGCAACTACTTGTGCCAAGTTTCAAGTCGATAGCTTGTTTCGTTCGGAAGTTAGCGTGATTTCAACAGCCGGACGGACGGACGGACATGCTCAGATCGACTGATTTCACCACGACCCAGAATATATATACTTTATGGGGTCTTAGAGCAATATCTCGATGTGTTACAAACATAATGACAAAGTTAATATACCCCCATCCTTTGGTGGAGGGTATAAAAATAATAATATAAAATATAGCACCCTGCAACAAAATTTCGGTCACTCTGTATATGAGACTTTCATCTAAATCTTCACACAGATATATTTTCTTAATTTAAAAAAGTTAAGCACAAAATCTCGCCTTGGTTAATTTTTTTAATAGCTAACTAATTTAGATTCCAAATTTGAGTGAATAACACATAATTCTTTTCTGGAAACTTTCACAAAACCTTCCCAAAATCCCACTGTGCATTGCCATGTTAAAAATCATCCCACCATATCCTATTTAAAAATTTTCTTCATTACCTCAACTATAATTAGTGTAAAATTACATTTTTTTCAAAATTTCCATTTTAGATGCAGATTAAATTGTGATCGAACAAAAAAAAAACTGTTCGAATTTTCCCCTGTCCATGTTGCAGAAACCATAGGTTAAAACCACATGACCAGTCTCACTACACGGATCATCGATTTGTTTTTATTTGGATTTTTGAGGCTAGCAAAATGATAGATTTGTTTATGTTTTTGTTGAATTAAATCTAAATTTTTTGTGGTAGGCAAAAATAAGTATCAAATATAATTAATCCCATATATTTATGTGAATACATCGACCATAGGGTTGGTCGTAAACACTAGGTTAGGTTAGCTTAGGTATAGCGGCAGTCCGATATGTAAGGCCCACATAGACTATTCAGTGCATTGTGATACCACAGTGGTGAACTTCTCGCATATCACTGAGAGTTGCCGGATTCAGTATTTTAGCTCAATGACAATGGACCTCCTTTCTACACGGTTGAAAAAGACTGTTTTTCATATGTTTGGCTATAAACATTATATGTTTGGAACACAAATTTTTAAACACAATATTTTTGAGTGCAAGCATATAATGTTCATAAACTAGTATAACATGTTTGGGACATATATGTTAATATGTTAGAACATATTATGTTTGGGACATAAAAGGTTTGTAAATATAATATGCTTGAATGCAAACATATATTAATTTAGAAATAGCCTATAAACATATATGTGTTTAGTAGCTTGGAGCGCTATTTAACAGGGAGCGATATTGAATTAAGTTGGTGGTTGTTGCTTGTTATTACAAAATTAACATTTTATTTTTCCTTGGGCAATTGATCAGCTACTTCTTTGATCCTTACAAACTGTGTGGTCCGCTGTTCGAATCCCCGTCCGGCAAAAGGTAAAATTAAAATAAAATAAAATAAAAAATCATAAAATTGAATAATTTCTTCTACAATGTTTGTATTACAGAAAAAGGTGCTAAGAACTAAAAAATCTCGTGGAAGTGAGAAAGATGTCGGGGAATATACAATTGTTAGCACCTATATTACCTGTTTATTTTCATAATTCATTATGATTGTAAATATATAAATAAATAAATAAAATTTTGAGAACAATATTGTTTGGGAGAATTTTTTTTAAGCATATAATATTTTTGGGTGCAAAATGCTTCCAAACATATTATATGGTCACATAATAACATATTGTTTTTTGGAAGACAACATTATTGAATTTGGATGCAAAAATACGAAATGTTTGGGACTTAGACTACCCAAACATATATTGTTTAGACCAATATGCTTTCAAACATATTATATATTGGTAGAGATCAAACATATAAATGTTTGGGCAATACCCAAAAATGTATATGCTTGAAGCAAAATATGTTTGGGAGTATATGTTACAGAAGCGATTTTTTGTGAGGGTGTATAGTCGACTTCGAACGGCGGTCTACATTGCTGTGAAAACACTTAGAGAAGCTGGGAAACACTCAGAAATGTCACCAGCATTACTGGGATAATCCATCGAAATGGTCGAAACTGGGTTTGAGCCCAGTACAAAAAAAAATTTTGTGAGCTCAAAAATTTCTTGTCCTTAAAATATGAATGTAATTTCGCTTAGAATGGAAGACGAGCAATAGAAATAACATTTGGACAATATTTTCTATAGAAATAAAATTTTGACAAAATGTTCTATACAAATAAAATTTTCACAAAACTGTTTATGTAAATAAAATTTTGACAAAATTTTCAATTAAAAACACAATTTTGAAAAAAAAAAATTCTAGAGAAACAACATTTGGACAAAATTTTCTATAGAAATAACATTTTGAAAACTTTCTAAAGAAATATAATTTTGACAAAATTTTCTATATAAATAAAATGTTGACAAAAATGTCTATCGAAATTTTCTATTGAAATTCAAGTGTGGTTCACTTGGGGTTTAGTGAACTACCCGAATTTATTCTGATAATACTCGAATTTATTCTGATAATACCCGAATTTATTCTGATAGTTTTGCTGAAAGTAGAGGATGCTGATGAGGAATGTGGTAATTCCGAAATGTGCGTCAATCCAACCATCTTGCAGTCTGTAGGGCTTTTCCAAAATAAATTTGACGAACATTCTTTTCCTTTGTTGGTTAAGCTACTCTTGTAGTTTAGCTAACTCAATGGTTTTAAGCTAGGATCGAAACAACAAATATGAAAAAATAATTTGACAAAAATTTCAATAAAAATAAAATTTTGACAAAATTTTCTATCGAAATATTTTTTTTTTTTATGGAAATAAGAGTTCGGCAAAATCTTTCTACATAAACTAACTTTTGACAACATTTTCTATAGAATTAAAATTTTGACAAAATGTCCTTTAAAAATAAAATTTAAAAAAAATTTTTATAGAAGTAAAAATTTGACAAAAATTTTCTATAGAAACTAAATTTTGACAAAATTTTCTATAGAAAATAAATTTTGACAAAATTTTATATAGAAAATAAATTTTGACAAAATTTTCTATAGAAATAAAATCTTGAAAAAATTTTGACAAAATTTTCTATAGAACTGAAATTGTGATCAAAATTTCTATAGAAATAAAATTGTGACACATTTTCTATAGAAATAAAACTTTTACAAAATTTTTATAGAAATAACATTTTGACAAAATTTTCTATAAAAATAAAATCTTTAGAAAAACATTTCTATAGAAATAAAATTTTTACTAAATTTTCTATAGAAATAAAATTTTCACTTAATTTTATACAGAAATAAAATTTTGACAAAATTTTCTAAAGAAATAAAATTTTAAGAAAATTGTCTATAGAATTAAAATTTAAATAAAATTTCTATAGAATTAAAACTTTAACAAAATTTCTATAGAATTAAAATTTAGACAAAATTTTTTGAAAATTTTATTTCTATAGAAAATCTGGTAAAAAATGTATTTCTTCAGAAAATTTTGTAAAATTTTTATTTCAAAATTTTACAAAATTTTCCGAAGAAATACATTTTTCCAAATTTTCTATAGAAATAAAATTTAAAAAAAAATTTCTGTAGAAATAAAATGTTAACAAAATTTTCTTTAGAAATAAAATTTTGAAAAAAAAATTCTAAGAAATAAAATTTTGCCAAAATTCGTACAAACATATTTCGGCATAAGCCAGCTATCATGTAAAACCTTTTTTTCGGAAGGTTCAAGTGGGGTTCATTGTTGGGTTTAATGAACTGCCTGAATTTATTCTGATAATTGGTTGATAGTTTTGCTGCAAGTAGAGGATGCTGATGAGGAATGTGGTAATTCCGAAACGCGCGTCCATCCAACCATCTTGCAGTCTATAGGGCTTTGCCCAAAAAAATTTGACAAACATTCTTTTCCTCTGTTGGTTAAGCTACACTTGTAGTTTAGTCAATGTATGGTTTTAAGCTGAAAAAAAACAGAAAAAAAATGTACAAAATTTTCTATAGAATTAAAATTTGGACAAACTTTTCTTTTGAAATAAAAATTGTACAAAATTTTCTGAAGAAATAATTTTTTTACCAAATTTTCCATAGAAATAAAATTTTGACAAAATTTTATAAAGAAATAAAATTTTAACAAAATTTTATAAAGAAATAAAATTTTAACAAAATTTTCTATAGAATCAAAAATTTGGACAAAATTTTCTATAGAAATAAAATGTTGACAAATCACAATTTGACGTTTTTATAAAGAAATAAAATTTTGACAAAATTTGCTAAAGAAATAAAATTTTAACATTTTCCAAAAAAAAAAAAAATAAATAAAATGCTGACAAAAGCTTCTGTAAATTTAAATTTTCTTTAGAAATAAAATTTTGGCAAACTTTTCTATTAAATGTTGACAAAACTTTCGTAAAAAAGAAAGTTTTATAAAATTTTCTATAAAAATAAAATTTTAACAAAATTTTCTATAGAATCAAAACTTTGGACAAAATTTGCTATAGAATCAAAACTTTGGACAAAATTTGCTATAGAAATAAAATTTTTACAAAATTTCCTATAGACATCACATTTTGACAAAATTTGCTAAAGAAATAAAATTTTAAAAAAATTTTCTATAGAAATAAAATTTTAACAAAATTTTCTATAGAATCAAAAATTTGGACAAAATTTGCTATAGAAATAAAATTTTGACAAACTTTGCTATAGAATAAAATTTTGACAAAATTTTCTATAGACATAAAATTTTAACAAAATTTCCAATAGACATAAAATTTTAACAAAATTTCCTATAGACATAAAATTTTGACAAAATTTTCTATAGAAATAAAATGTTGACAAAATTTTCTATAGACATAAAATTTTGACAAAATTTTCTATAGACATAAAATTTTGACAAAATTTTCTAAAGACATAAAATTTTGACAGAACTTTCTATAGAAATAAAATTTTGACAAAATTTTCTATAGAAATAAAATTTTGACAAAATTTTCTATAGAAATAAAATTTGAAAAAATTTTCTATAGAAATAAAATTTTTACCAAATTTTCTTTAGACATAAAATTTTGACAAAATTTGCTATAGAAATAAAATTTTGACAACATTTTTTATAGACATAAAATTTTGACAAAATTTTCTATAGACATAAAATTTTGACGAAATTTTCTATGGACATACAATTTTGACAAAATTTTTATGTATATATGTCAAATTTAGACAAAATTTTCTATAGAAATAAAATTTTGACATTTTCTAAAAAAAAAAAAATAAATAAATAAAATGTTGACAAAACTTTCTGCAAATTAAAAATTTCTTTAGAAATAAAATTTTGGCAAATTTTTATATTATATGTTGACAAAACTTTCGGTGAAAAAAAGTTTTATAAAATTTTAATAAATAAAAATAAAATTTTCACAAAATTTTCTGTCACAATAAATTGTGACAACATTTTCTATAAAAATTAAATTTTGATAAAAAATTTTCTATGGAATTAAAATTTTGACAAAATTTGCTAAAGAAATAAAATTTTAACAAAATTTTCTAGAAATAAAATTTTGACAAAATTTGCTATACGAGGGCGTATATAAAAATTTTTGACAAAATTTTCTATAGACATAAAATTTTCTATAGAAGGAAAATTTTGACAAAATTTTCTATATATAAGTAAAATTTAGACAAAATTTTCTATGGAAGGAAAATTTTGACAAAATTTTCTATATATAAGTAAAATTTCGACAAAATTTTTTATAGAAATACAATTTTGACAAAATTTTCTATAGAAATAAAATTAAGACATTTTCAAAAAAAAAAAAATAATAATAATAATAATAATAATAATAATAATAATAATAATAATAATAAATAAATAAAATGTTGACAAAACTTTCGGTAAAAATAAAGTTTGATAAAATTTTCTATAAAAATAAAATTTTCACAAAATTTTATATCACAATAAATTGTCATAACATTTTCTATAAGAATTAAATTTTGACAACAATTTTCTATGGAATTAAAATTTTGACAAAATTTTCTATAGAAATACAATTGTGACAAAATTTTTTGATAAAATTTTTTAAAGAAATAATTTTCTTTTTAAATCGAATTTTAACAGAGCGACACAAACATCCGATTATCTCAAATAATTAAATGTTCCTTTGATTACCAAAATAACACCTGTCATTGGAAACAATAATTTACCAAAAAATTACCTGTCGATTTCAACCCCCTCCCAATGTACATCAATACATAGACAATATACATTTGTATTTCTAGAAATATTTGCCATTTGCACAAAGCGACAGTCAAAAATTTTAATAGATTAAAATTCGTACAAATACACATACATACACAAAAGCATGCATACAATCATATTTACATATGCTTATAATGATATGACACATAAAAGGATTCGCAAACATACTTACACACACACACCTACACATATATTTGTAATAATTTTTCACACTCATAGACATAGCCAACCACACATGTCCATTAAATAAAATATAAATAGATAGCAATGCAATGCAATGCAATGCAATAGGAATAGGAATACGAATACAATTCAATGATAGATATCCAAGTATAGATAAATCCCTGAATACTTGGTATAAATCACTGCGGTTGGATATTTGTCATGCATCATTTGTGCAAATTCCCATTGCATTTGGTAACCTAACGTCAATGCTCCCGGCATCTCTCATCATTGTCAGTAGCAGCACTAACATCAGTCACCACTTAACCAGTGAGAGTATGAGAGTGTGTGTGTATGTGTGTGTATACATTTCTATCTGTATGAGCTTGAGTTTGTGCTAATATTGTTTAGAATTGAATAGAAATAAACGAAATAATTAAATTTCATCCGCCATTATTTGTTCGGCCACTCTAGGAAAAGGCAAATGGAACACATATTAGCCATAGGGCGAGTGGGGGGGGGGGGCGGTGGGAGTGTGAGTTAAACATTGGTTATATGCATTTGGAAAAGAACAGATGGAATACACCAGCTAATTTTAATATTTCGTTATCTCTACATAACTTTGTAGGTTATTAAATCGTTCCAATATATCGACAGAATTTTCTATTACTGGGGAAAATTGTAATTTAAGGTTAAAATAGCAGAGGTGTGACCCACACTAGAGTAGAAAAGTTAGAACTCTACTTAAGCGAGAATTTTTGGCAAAAATGGCGAAAGAGTATCACTACAAACTAAAAAAATATTTACGTGATATTAAAAATTTCGCAATTTAAATTTTAGGATGCTCAATTTACACAATATTACAGAAAAATTTCTTTAAACTTCTAAAATTTTAATTTAAATAAAGTTGATAATCTTTGCTTTAAAATTGTTTATTATTAAATATAAGAAACAAATTTTGGAAATTTGAGTCCGTCCGTTAAAGTCTCACTTCTTCAAATTAAGGCAAATTTTCTTTAAAATAAAGAAGCACATTTTTGATTTAAAGAAATAGTCCTTAAATTAACTGAAATATTGAATTTTTAGATTTCAGATAAAATTGCTTCAAATATAGACTAACGGCCATTTTCATGTATCTCTGTTAGACTTTAACTCCCAGTTAACAGAAAGAGAAATCGAAATATCTTCTCTGCGATTAACTTTAACTGAAAAATTTTTAGTAGTTAAGTTCGAACCTGTCATATGGAATATATAGACAAGATGACAGGCATGTCCATAGTACGGTTTAAAAGTTCGTTAGCTAACGTAGCGCTAACGGAGTTTCCTGAAAATGGGGGTACGACTTATTTTTATAAATGTGTATTTATACCCTTCACCACTACTGTGGTACAGGGTATAATAAGTTTGTGCATTTGTATGTAACGCCAAGAAGGAAAAGTCTGAGACCCATCGTTTAGTATACCGATCGTCTTAGAACTAAATTCTGAGTCGATTTAGTCCATCTGTCTGTCTGTCTGTTTGTCTGTTTGTCTGTCTGTCCGTCTGTTTGTCTGTCTGTTGATGTATTTTTGTGTGCAAAGTACAGCTCGCAGTTTTAGTCCGATTGTCCTAAAATTTGGTATAGGGTCCTGTTTCGGCTCAAAGACGATCCCTATTGATTTTGGAAAAAATCGGTTCAGATTTAGATATAGCTGCCATATATATTTTTCACCGATCTGGTCATAATTGGCGTGTATATCAACCGATCTTCCTCAAATTCCGTACATCCGAATATTTTATGAGTCTCGAAAAACTTGCAAAATATCAGCCAAATCGGTTCAGATTTAGATATAGCTCCCATATATAGCTTTCGCCCGATTTACACTAATTTGCCCACAGAGGCCAATTTTTTGCTCCGATTTAGTTGAAATTTTGCACAAGGAGTAGAATTAGCATTGTAGCTATGCGTGTCAAATTTGGTTGAAATTGGTTCAGATTTACATATAGCTCCCATATATATGTTTTTCTGATTTCGACCAACATTTTCCTTGTAAAATCGCCAGTGCTTAGTCTAAAAGTTGTAAAAATGACTCTAATTTTCCTAAACTTCTAATACATATATATCGAGCGATAAATCATAAATAAACTTTTTGCGAAGTTTCCTTAAAATTGCTTCAGATTTAAATGTTTCCCATATTTATACCCTTCACCACTACTGTGGTACAGGGTATAATAAGTTTGTGCATTTGTATGTAACGCCAAGAAGGAAAAGTCTGAAACCCATCGTTTAGTATACCGATCGTCTTAGAATTAAATTCTGAGTCGATTTAGCGATGTCCGTCTGTCTGTCTGTCTGTCTGTCTGTCGGTTGATGTATTTTTGTGTGCAAAGTACAGCTCGCAGTTTTAGTCCGATTATCCTAAAATTTGGTATACGGTCCTGTTTCAGCGCAAAGACGATCCCTATTGATTTTGGAAAAAATCGGTTCAGATTTAGATATAGCTCCCATATATATTTTTCACCGATCTGGTCATAATTGTCGTGTATATCAACCGATCTTCCTCAAATTCCGTACATCCGAATATTTTATGAGTCTCGAAAAACTTGCAAAGTATCATCCAAATCGGTTCAGATTTAGGTATAGCTCCCATATATAGCTTTCGCCCGATTTACACTCCTTTGCCCACAGAGGCCAATTTTTGGCTCCGATTTAGTTGAAATTTTGCACAAGGAGTAGAATTAGCATTGTAGCTATGCGTGTCAAATTTGGTTGAAATTGGTTCAGATTTACATATAGCTCCCATATATAGCTTTCGCCCGATTTACACTCAAATGACCACAGAGGCAAATTTTTTGCTCCAATTTAGTTGAAATTTTGCACAGGGAGTGTAATTACCATTGTAGCTATGCGTGCCAAATTTGGTTGAAATCGGTTCAGATTTAGATATAGCTCCCATATATAGCTTTCGCCCGATTTACACTCATACGACCACAGAGGCCAATTTTTTGCTCCGATTTAGTTGAAATTTTGCACAGGGAGTAGAATTAGCATTGTAGCTATGCGTGCCAAATTTGGTTGAAATCGGTTCAGATTAAGATATATCTCCCATATATAGCTTTCGCCCGATTTATACTCATATGACCGTAGAGGCCAATTTTTAACTCCGATTTAATTGAAATTTTACACAGGGAGTAGCATTAGCATTGTAGCTATGTGTGCCAAATTTGGTTGAAATCGGTTCAGATTTAGATATAGCTCCCATATATATGTTTTTCTGATTTCGACAAAAATGGTCAAAATACCAACATTTTCCTTGTAAAATCGCCACTGCTTAGTCGAAAAGTTGTAAAAATGAATCTAATTTTCCTAAACTTCTAATGCATATATATCGAGCGATAAATCATAAATAAACTTTTGCGAAGTTTCCTTAAAATTGCTCCAGATTTAAATGTTTCCCATATTTTTTTACTAATATTGTGTTCCACACTAGTGCATTAGCCGACTTAAATTTTGAGTCTATAGATTTTGTAGAAGTCTATCAAATTCTGTCCATCGAGTGATATGTAAATGTATATATTTGGGACAAACCTTTATATATAGCCCCAACATATTTGACGGATGTGATATGGTATCGAAAATTTAGATCTACAAAGTGGTGCAGGGTATAATATAGTCGGCCCCGCCCGACATTAGACTTTCCTTACTTGTTTTTTACTAACATTGTGTTCCACCCTAGTGCATTAGCCGACTTAAATTTTGAGTCTATAGATTTTGTAGAAGTCTATCAAATTCTGTCCATCGAGTGATGTGTAAATGTATGTATTTGGGACAAACCTTTATATATAGCCCCAACATATTTGACGGATGTGATATGGTATCGAAAATTTAGATGTACAAAGTGGTGCAGGGTATAATATAGTCGGCCCCGCCCGACTTTAGACTTTCCTTACTTGTTTTTTTTTTCCATATAATATTTTGGGATCCTACTTCATTTAGGTTTTGAGGCTAATATTCATGGGGTCCATATTCATAGAACCACTTCTTATAGAAATAAATTCAATTTTGACAAAATTCCTTACTTGTTTTGATATAAGTTTTACTTGGGAATTAAGAAAACATTTTTTACTTTGAAGTGTCCGTTGAAATTTGTATCTTTAATTAAGCTTTTTTTGGCCATTGCATTTATCCAAATGAAAATAAAACACTGTGCAAAAATTGTAAATAATAAACGGAAAATCCTTGCCTCCACATTTCTTTAGTGGCTAAGAAGCTTTACTCTCTATTTGCCCTCTTAGCATTGGTTAATTTTTTTTTCTCTTTACCAATCCGCCAAGTGGGGGGGGTGGGGACAATTTCTATGTATTTTCTTCTCAGTCGGTTTTTTTCCTGTGAAACGAAACGTTCAACAGATTTACACCTTTAAACTACTTTAGCTTTTGATTTCTTTTCTTTGTTTTCACCACTTTTGACTCAATAAACACATTCATGCATGCCTGCACACGTACATTCATTAACATACATAAGTATGTATGTATGTACACATAAACGCATATGTTGATGAACTTATACAAACACATACAATACAAACACACTCAAAGAAAGTAGGATCCCTAGTTTATAAGAAATTATAAGAAACATATGTGGAAAAAAGGACACAAATCTAAAAGGATTTCAGACAGTAGAGAAGGATGATCAGTTTCATGTACCGTTTTTTCATTCAAACTTGGAAGCAGTGTTAGGTTAAGTTAGGTTAGGTGGCAGCCCAATGTATCAGGCTCACTTAAACTATTCAGCCCATTGTGATACCACATTGGTAAACTTCTCTCTTATCACTGAGTGCTGCCCTACTCCATGATAAGCTCAATGACAAGGGACCTCCTTTTTATAGCCGAGTCCGAACGGCATTCCACATTGCAGTGAAACCACTTAGAGAAGCTTTGAAACCCTCAGAAATGTCACCAGCATTACTGAGGTGGGATAATCCACCGCTGAAAAACTGTTTGGTGTTCGGTTGAAGCAGGAATCGAACCCACGACCAGGGATCCGGAGCGGAGCGGAGCGGAGCAAGCCCTTTTTTAGCCGGAGCGGGAGCGGGAGCGGCATTTCTAAAATCCGGAGCGGAGCGGGAGCGGAGCGGTTTCCAAATGAAAAACCGCTCCGCTCCGAATAAAATATTACTTGAATGAAATGTGTAACTTTGAAATTACACTGTGTAGGTAATTTCAAATTTATCTAGTACTTAGCGTAGTGTGAGCAAACGTTTAAAATGTACGATATGTATTTTTGTACGTACGTACATTGGGGAAAACACAACGTGTTTTTTTAGTAATTGTTTTCAAAAACGGAAAATGTCAAAATATATCTCTAGTATGTGTTGTAAAAGTAACAACAGTACTTTCGATCAATTTCATCCCGTATTACTACAAAGATGTTTGTAATGAACGTAAAATAAATGCAATTAAACGATCTTATTTATATTTAATTTTTTAGTTTTCTACACTAAAAAAAATATTGTCGTGAAGTCAAAGATTCTATGTCCTTAGAATAAGAATGCAAATTTTGCTTAACATGGAAGACGCATTTCTCTAAAATACATTTTTTTTCTTGTCCAAAAGGCAATAAACTTTTGAATGAAGTTGTAATGTCCCTATAATTAAGTGATTTTACTTAAAAATGTGTATCATAACATGAAAGATAAAATTTTTGAGGCAAGGTCAACGTGACTTTAATAATTAAGAAAAATTCTTTAAAATTAATAAAATTGTCTTTAAATTTGTTTCCTTTTTGCATCTTGCCTACAAAGCAAAAAATCGTTAAAAAAAATAAGACATGTTTTTCAACACTTTATTTTAAAGACGCTTTTTACTTGAAACATAGCATAATTTCTACTGGAAGTCGAGTCTTAATATGGAAAATAAAATTGTCGTTAACTCGATTTTAAAGGATTTTGATAACAACTGACGAAAAAAATCTAAAAAAATGAAAAATTAACATTTGCTTCCTAGAAGCAAGTACATAACCCCCAAATTTAAAAGAGAATTACGTCTTTAAAGTATCCTTACTTGTATTCTCCGCTTCTTTGGCTCGGAATTAATACCCAAACTGTTAAAGTAAAGACAAAATCTTTGGAACCGGGCATGCTTTTTTTTCAGTGTAAGGACATTTATATTTGCTTTACTATTGTACTATATCCTAGCATTCTCTTATTCCTGATATTAGTTCTCGAAAATTTAATTAAAATTATGGATACGTCTGTTGCAAAACA
Source organism: Haematobia irritans (assembly GCF_050003625.1). Lineage (NCBI taxonomy): Eukaryota > Metazoa > Arthropoda > Insecta > Diptera > Muscidae > Haematobia > Haematobia irritans. Next base: position 242,546,014 of record NC_134397.1, on the reverse strand, counting down.
AAAAAAAATTCGAAGAGTAGTTACTTCTACTCTGTGTATAGACTTTCAATTCCAATCAGCGTTGCCGTTTTGGTCCGATCGGACCAAAATTGGTCCAAAAGATTTCTAATTTTTAAATTTGGTCCGATGGTCAGACCAAAAAGAATTTGGTCCATTTTGGTCCATTTTCATAAATTTGGTTTCTATCACATATTAAATAGTAGATGGTGCACCGCAAAGAATATTGTCGGGAGGCCAAATATTTCACCTGCTTAAAATACGAATTTTGCTTAGAATAGAAGACGTATTTCTCTGAAAAAAAGTTTTTCCTTGTCTAAAAGTCTGTAAACTTTTCAATGAAGTCTGTTTATCCTTATAGCTAAGTGATTCGACATAAAAATGTGTATCCTAACATGAATGCAAATTTCGTTTTAATGAAGTCAAAATGGATTTAATATTTCTGAAAAAATCTTCAAAATTAATAAAATGTTTCAACACATTGTTTTAAAGTCATTATACCCTAAACCACATAGTGGTTAGGGTATAATAAGTTTGATCTGCCAAAAAATGTGCCTACACACAAAAAATTTTTTTCTGAATCAATCACGAAATTAATTGATCCAATTAATTTTTTAATTGAAATGTCTTCAATCACAGAAATGATAGTATCAATTAAAAAATTAATTGACAGTCAATTAAAAATTATATTACATGTTAGCCTGATACCGAAACAGGCAATTGACGTCCAAATGCATTATATCTAATTATACAATTATTTTTCGAGCTTTATGGACAGATAAAACTAGGAAAAACACGACTAATGTACGCGTTAGAATTGTTGTTGTATCCTGGAAACCAGTTTCTGTTAATTGTCATATGTTGTAGTTGACTGTAGAAACAATAAGCATTGTTCGACTGTTCACCACTTAGGTGAATTCTAACAAATTAGCTTTCTAAAAATAAATTTCGTGTTGTTGCATTACTATGTAACAAGACGAAATAAAAATAAGATTAAGGGACTTGTAAGTTATATGAAAAGATGATGTACAGTGGGAGAAAAGATGATTCAATTTGTAAGAGGAAATTTCCCAAATGTTTTCTCCATAAGGAGTTAGCATAAAGGGCCCAAAATTGAGTCATCTCTCCCAGCCAGATCTATACTAAAGGCTGTGGAAAGGTTCATTCGCCCGAACCGAAACATGTACAGTCCAGGCGTGTATAGATTTGTATCTGGCGTTTTCTTTTCAATGGCTCTATTAACCATGTTCCTTAATCTATATCTGTCCATAAAGCTCGAAAAATAATTGTATAATTAGTCAATTAAAAATTAATTGATCCAATTAAAAAATTAATTGATACTATTAATTTGTGTGATTGATTTTTATTTCAATTAAAAAATTTGTTGATTCAATTAAATTTTTAATTGAATATTTGTTAAAACTCAATTAAGATTTTAATTGGAAAAATTTTCGTGAAATTTTTTTCTGTGTACAGGAAATATTGATTTTAGACCCCATAAAATATATACCGATCGACTCAGAATCACCTCTTGAGTCGATCTAGCGCTTGGTGTCCGTCCGTCCATCCGTCCGTCTGTCCATGTATTTGTTGTTCACAGGATTTCGGTCGCAAGTATTAACCGATTTTGATGAAATTTGGTACATGGAGTTTTTTTGGGCACAAGGACGAACGTTATTGAATTCGGAAGAAATCGGATCAAATTTAGATATAGCTCCCATATATATGTATTGCCCGATTTCGACAAATGGGGTAACGTTGCACTTTTTTACTAACCGATCGTCGTCAAATTTAGCACAAAATAATCTTCTGTATCACCCTTTAAGTCTGAAAATTTCATCGAAATCGGTTCAGATTTAGATATAGGTCCCATATATATGTATCGCCCGATTTTGCCAAATTAGGTCATAAAACCCTTATTTATCAACCGATCTTACTCAAAGTTGGCGAAATGTAATCTTCTATAGCACTAACTATATGTGCAAAAAACCATCGAAATCGGTTCAGATTTAGCTATAGCTCCCATATATGTACCGCCCGATTTTTCTAAATAAAATAAAACTCAATTGAACAAATAATACAATGTTTGTACTATAATTTTCTCGAAGAGGAGCGGAGCGTGGAGCGGAGCGTGGAGCGGAGCGTGGAGCGGAGCGGAGCGATTTTTTTTTCTCGGAGCGGAGCGTGGAGCGGAGCGGTTTTTTTTTCTCCGGAGCGAGAGCGGAGCGGAGTGGAGCGAAAAAAATGGACCGCTCCGGATCCCTGCCCACGACCTTGTGTATACAAGGCGGGCATGCTAACCATTGCACCACAGTGGCTCCCATTGCACCGCGGTGGAAGCAGTGTTACCGTTGAAAATGTTGAAAAATATGCATAAAATGTTTTCATTAAAAAAAAGTCGCATAATGACGAAAAAATAGCTTATACTTGTGAGGTACTTTAAAAAAATGTTTATTAAAAAAATAAATAAATAAAATAAAGCAAATAAAATAAAATAAACAAGTATATACAGCAGTAAGTTCGGCTGGGCCGAATGTTAAATACCCACCACCATGAATCATTCTAGAAGCCCAAGAAATAATGTCGGGAGATCGGTCTTTACCATTTGCGATAGGTACCATTTGCGACACACCTATTTGTGATCTTAAAATACCTCTAGATTTCCAATTTCAAGCAAATCGGCTAGAAAATATAGTCTCTAGACGCTCAAGAAGTTAAATCGGAAGATCGGTCTATATGAGGGTTTTACCAAAAAAATGGACCGATACTCAATTTCGGCACATAAAATACTTCTAGATTTCAAATTTCAGGCAAATGGGATAGTAAATACAGTTTCTAGAAGCCCACGAAATAAAATCGGGAGATCGGTCTATATGGGGGCTATACCAAAACATGGACCGATACGGACCATTTTCGACACACCTCTTTATAGTCCCAAAATACCTCTAGATTTCTAATTTCAGGCAAATCGGATAGTAAATACAGTTTCATGAAGCCCAAGAAGCAAAATCGGGAGATCGGTTTATATGGAGGCTATACCAAAATATGGACCGATACACCCCAATTTCGGCACACCTATTTGTGGTCCCAAAATACCTCTAGATTTCAAATTTCAGGCAAATGGGATAGTAAATACAGTTTCTAGAAGCCCACGAAATAAAATCGGGAAACCGGTCCAAGAAGCAAAATCGGGATATCGGTCTATATGGAGGCTATACCAAAACATGGACCGATACGGACCATTTTCGACACACCTCTTTATGGTCCTAAAATACCTCTAGATTATCAATTTCAGACAAATCGGATACAGTTTCTAGACGCCCAAGAAATAAAATCGGGAGATCGGTCTATATGGAGGCTATACCAAACTATGGACCGATACGGACCATTTTCCAAACACCTCTTTACGGTCCCAAAATACTTCTAGATTTCCAATTTCAGGCAAAACGGGTAGTAAATACAGTTTATAGAAGCCCAAGCAGTAAAATCGGGAGATCGGTCTATTTGGAGGCTATAACAACATGGACCTATACACTCCATTTTCGATACACCTCTTCATGGTCCTAAAATATCTCTAGATTTTCAATTTCAGACAAATCGGATAGAAAATACAGTTTCTAGACGCCCAAGAAGCAAAATCGGGAGATCGGTCTATATGGGGGCTATACCAAAACATGTACCGATACGGATCATTTTCGACACATCTCTTTCCGATCCCAAATTACATCTAGATTTCCAATTTCAGGCAAATCGGATTGTAAATATAGTTTCTAGACGCACAAGAAATAAAATCGGGAGACCGGTCTATATGGGGGCTATACCAAAATATGGACCGATACGGACCATTTTCCAAACACCTCTTTACGGTCCCAAAATACCTCTAGATTTCCAATTTCAGGCAAATCGGGTAGTAAAAACAGTTTATAGAAGCCCAAGAAGTAAAATCGGGAGATCGGTCTATATGGAAGCTATACCAAAACATGGACCGATACACTCTATTTTCGACACACCTCTTGATGGTCCTAAAATACCTTTAGATTTTCAATTTCAGACAAATCGGATAGAAAATACAGAGTCTAGACGCCCAAGAAACAAAATCGGGAGAACATGGACCGATACACTCCATTTTCGAAACACCTCTTGATGGTCCTAAAATACCTTTAGATTTTCAATTTCAGACAAATCGGATAGAAAATACAGTTTCTAGACGCCCAAGAAATAAAATCGCGAGATCGGTCTATATGGGGGCTATACCAAAACATGGACCGATAAACCCCCATTTTCGACACACCAATTTGTGGTCTTAAAATACCTCTAGATTTTCAATTTAAGGCAAATCGGATAGAAAATACACTTTATAGACGCCCAAGAAGCAAAATCTTTGTCAAAATAAAATGTTGACAAAATTTTCTATAGAAATAAAAATTTGACAAAATTTTCTATACAAATAAAATTTAGACAAAATTTGCTATAAAAATAACATTTTGACAAAATTTTCTAAAGAAATACAATTTTGACAAAATTTGCTATAGAAATAAAATTTTGAAAAATTGTTTGAGAACATTTTCTATAGCAACAAATTTTAAAAATTGTCTACAGAAGAAAATTTTAACAAAATTTTCTATAGAAAAGTTTTGTCAAAATTTATTGTTTTTAGAAAATTGTGTCAAAATTTTTTTTCTATAGCAAGTCTCCCGACTTCGAATTAAGGCAAATTTTCTTTAAAGTAAAGAAGCACATTTTTGATTTCAAGAAATCGATATTAAATTAACTGAAATATTGAATTTTTAGATTTAAGATAAAATCGCTTCAAATATAGACTAAGACCTATTTTTAGAAATGTGTACTTTTGGTATAAAGTTTACTTGGGAATTAAGAAAACATATTTTCTATAGAAAAAAATTTTAAAAATTGTTTACAGTAGAAAATTTTAACAAAATTTTCTATAGAAAAAAGTTTTGTCAAAATTTATTTTTTTAGAAAATTGTGTCAAAATTTAATTTCTATAGAAAATTTTGTCAAAATTTTATTTCTATAGAAAATTTTGTAAAAATTATATTTATATAGAAAATTTTGTACAAATTTTATTTCTATAGAAAAGTTTTGTCAAAATCGTATTTCTATAAAAATTGAAGTATATCATATTTGGAGAGGAATATTTTGCAAAGTCTACCAAAATATCAAGAATTCTACCAATCTACCAAATAGTAAAAAATCTACCATTTTGGTAGAATTCTAACAACTGTGGCAACTCTGGTTACAAACGGAATGACAAAGTTAATAAGCCCCCCATCCTATGGTGGAGGATATAAAGAGGTGATTACTTGCTATCCGATCTTCTTCTAAATCCAGGGAACATTTAAGACTGATTTGTTTTTCACTCATTTCTGTGAGTGTATCTCTACGAGAATCGCACTTACGTAAATCACACATACTCGCCAAATGCGTGAGCCACCGTTGCTAAACACTTTTGAAAAGTGAAAACAATGAAAATGCAACGAAAGAAAAAAAACACGGTGGGAGTACAACAAGCAAAAACTGAACTGAAAACTGAAACAACCCACATAACAACAAGAACAACAAACCGACAACTAAAATCTCCGAGTTACGAACTATAAAACACAACAGAAAATAAGAGCAAGGATAAACATAAATCGTGATATCCATATACGGGCACATGAATAGTTCACATACATTGGTGGAATATGCCCCATCACACGCATTCACACACACACACACCCGCACACATACATATCAGGGATGATAAATGATGTTGACAACGAAGTACTAAAAATGTACTTTTCAAAGCCAAAAGATGCTAAAATTACATAATAACAAGTAAAGGTCACTGGGAGCTAAATCGAGAGAGGTGGGTGGTCAAGCAACTCGTACCTTACCAGCCGATTGAATTGTTTTTGCCTTCTTTGGGGCACTTCCTCCAGCTTCAGTCCATTGGTTGGATTGTTCTTTTGTCTCTGGAGTATAGTGGTGGATCCATGTCTCATCGAGATAGCAGAGGCCTTAAAGATATCAAAGGAATAATTTTTATCGATTATCTTGAGAAGGGAAAAACCATCAACAGTGACTATTATATGGCGTTATTGGAGGTTTGAAGGTCGAAATCGCGGCAAAACGGCCCCATATGAAGAAGAAACAAGTATATACAGCACTAAGTTCGGCCGGGCCGAATCTTAAATACCCACCACCATGAACCAAATATTAGGGCTTCCTTTGAAATTTCAGGAGGGATTGAGGACTTGAGGACACTTCCCGAAGATAAATTTAAAGATTTCACCTATGATGACTATATCAGATTCTGGATTTATAAGAACCATTTTTGTTTGAGTTTTAGAGGAATCATTAACATCTCTTGTAAGTGTGCAAGAAAATTATAAAATAACGTCTTGCTTTGATTTTCACCCGAGAAGTATCTGAAATCTGAAAATTTTACATTGAGTTTCAAGCAATTTTCATGATCAGTGCGCCTTCTATACCCTCATGAAATGAAGTCGGTCTATATGGAGGCATTACCAAAAGGACCGATAAAAACTTAATCCGATACACGTTTTTGGGAGCCTAAATAATATTTACAATTTCAGGCAAATCGCATAAAAACTACGGATTCTAGAAACCCAAGGAGTAAAATCGGGATATCGGTCTATATGGGGGCTATACCAAAACATGGACCGATACTCACCATTTTTGGCACACTCCTTTATGGTCCTCAAATACCTATAAATTTCCAATTTCAGACAAATTGTATTTAAACTACGGATTCTATAAGCCCAAGACCCCAAATCGGGAGGTCGTTTTATATAGGGACCACACCAAAACATGGACCGATACTCACAATTTTTGGCACACGTATTTGGGATCCTACAATACCTCTAGATTTCCAATTTCAGGTAAATTGAATAAAAACTGCGGTTTCTATAAGCCCAAGAAGTAAAATCGGGAGATCGGTCTATATGGGGGCTATACCAAAATATGGACCGATACTCACCATTTTCGGCACACTCCTTTATGGTCCTAAAATACCACTAGATGTCCAATTTCAGGCAAATAGGATAAAAACTTCGGATTCTAGAAGCCCAAGAATTAAAATCGGGAAATCGGTCTATATGGGGGCTATACCAAATATGGACCGATACTTACCATTTCGGCACACCTCTTTATGATCCTAAAATACCACTAGATTTCCAATTTCAGACAAATTGGATAAAAACTACGGTTTCTATAAGCCCAAGACCCCAAATCGGAAGGTCCTTTTATATGGGGACCATACCAAAACATGGACCGATACTCACAATTTTTGGCATACATATTTGTGGTCCTACAATACTTCTAGATTTCCAATTTCAGGTAAATTGAATAAAAACTGCGGTTTCTATAAGCCCAAGACCCCAAATCGGGAGGTCGGTTTATATGGGGACTATATCAAAACCTGGACCGATATAGCCCATCTTCGAACTTGACCTGCCTGCAGACAAAAGACGAGTTTGTGCAAAATTTCAGCGCGATTGCTTCATTATTGAAGACTGTAGCGTGATTACAACAGACAGACAGACAGACAGACAGACAGACAGACAGACAGACAGACGGACAGACGGACATCGTTATATCGTCTTAGAATTTCTCCCTGATCAAGAATATATATACTTTATATAGTCGGAAATCGATATTTCGATGCGTTACAAACGGAATGACAAACTTATTATACCCCCGTCACCATTCTATGGTGGTGGGTATAAAAAATTTAAAGACAATTGTAAAAGTATACGTATATTTACATCTAGACCAATTTGGACTTTTTTTTTAGATTTTCTAAAAACTTTATTTATGTATTTATATTAAACATTATATATGTATTTATATAAAACTTTTCTGTAAAAATTTTATTTCTATAGAAAATTTTGTCAAAAAATTATTTCTGCAGAAAATTTTGTAAAAAAATACTGTTTTCCTTTTATGACCACTTAGTTTTAATCAGATTTTTGTTTATTTTAATGGGCTGTTTAGGTCACAGTATTTAAATGCAAATAAAACAAATTTATTTCATATTTTTTTATTTCTATAGACAATTTTGTCAAAATTTTAGTTCAATTAAAAATTTTGTAAAAATTTTATTTCTATAGAAAATTTTGTTAAAATTTTATTTCTATAGAAAATTTTGTTAAAATTTTATAATAGAAAATTTTGTTAATAGAAAATGTCAAAAATGTATTTCTATAGAAAATTTTGTCAACAATTTATTTTTATAAGAAATTTTTTTAAAATTTTATTTCCATAGAGAATGTTGACAAAATTTTATTTCCATAGAAAATTTTGGCAAAATTTTATTTCATATTTGTTGTTTTGATCTCAGTTAAAAAACCATTGTGTTGACTAAACTACAACAGAGAAAAATAATGTTTGTCAAATTTATTTGTGTGGTTCACTTTGGATTTAGTGAACTACCCGAATTTATTCTGATAATTAGTTGATAGTTTTGCTACAAGTTGAGGATGCTGATGAGGAATGTGATAATTCCGAAACGTGCATCCATCCTACCATATTGCAGTCTATAGGGCTTTGCCCAAAATTTTTAATTCTATAGGAAAAATTTTATTCTTATAGAAAATTTATTTCTATACAAAATTTTGTCAACAGTTTATATCTATACAAAATGTTGTCAAAATTGTATTTCTATAGAAAATTTTGTCAAAATTTTATTTATATAAAAAATGTTGAAAAATCTTCATTTCTTAGAAAATGTTATCAAAATTTTATTTCCATAGAAAATTTTGTCAGAATTTAATCTTTATAAAAAATTTTGTCAAAATGTTATTTCCATAGAAAGTTTTCTACAATTTTTATTCTCTAGAAAATTTTGTCAAAATTTTATTTCTAGAGAAAATTTTGTCGAAATATGTCAAAAATTTATTTCTGTAGTAAATTTTGTCAAAATTTTATTTTTGTAGTAAATTTTGTCAAAATTTTATTTCTATAGAAAATTTTGTAAACAAGTTATTCCTATTGAAAATGTTTTAAAAATCTTATTTTTATAGAAAATTTTGTCAACACCTTATTTCTATAAGAAATTTTGTCAAAATTTTATTTCCATAGAATATTTGGTCAAAATTTTATTTCTGTAGAAAATTTTGTCTAAATTTTATTCTTGTAGAAAATTTTATCAACAGTTTATTTTTATAAAAAAATTTTGTCAACAGTTTATTTATGTAGAAAATTTTGTCAAAATTTTATTTTCATTGAAAATTTTGTCAAAATTTTATTCTTATAGAAAATTTTATCAACAGTTTATTTCTATACAAAATTTGTTAACACTTTATTTATATAGAAAATTTTGTCAAATTTTTATTTCTATAGAAAATTTTGTCAAAATTTTATTTTCATAGAAAATTTTGTCAACATTTTATTCTATAGGAAATTTTGTCAAAATTTCATTTCTATTGGAAAATTTTATTGTTATTGAAAATTTTGCCAACAGTTTATTTCGACACAAATTTTTTTCAACAGTTCATTGCTATAGAAAATTTTATTTCCATAGAAAATTTTGTACACATTTCATTCTATAGGAAATTTTGTCAAAATTTCATTTCTATTGGAAAACTTTATTGTTATAGAAAATTTTGCCAACAGTTTATTTCTATACAATTTTTTTTCAACAATTCATTGCTATAGAAAATTTTGTTTCCATAGAAAGTTTTGTCAAAATTTTATCTCTGTAGAAAATTTTGCCCAATTTTTATTTCCATAGAAAATTTTGTCAACAACTTTTTCTATAGGAAATTTTGTCAAAATTTCCATACAAAATGTTGTCCAATCTTTATTCTATAGGAAATTTTGTCAAAATTTTATTTCGATAGGAAAAATTTTATTCTTATAGAAAATTTTGTCAACAGTTTATTTCTATACAAAATTTTGTCAACTTTTTGAAAAAAAAATTTGTCGAAATTTGATTTTGTAATTTTTTTTCTATAAAAAATTTTGACAAAATTTAAATTTTTCAAAAGTTCATTTCTATAGAAAATTTTGTCCAAACTTTATTTCTATAGAAAATTTTGTCAAGATTTTATTTCTATACAAAATGTTGTCAAAATTTTATTTTTATAGAAAATTTTGTCAAAATTTTATTTCTATAGAAAATTTTGCCAAAATTTTATTTCTATAGAAAATTTTGTCAAAATTTTATTTCTATAGAAAATTTTGTCAAAAGTTTATTTCCATAAAAAAATTTGTCAATTTTTTTTATATAGGAAATTTTGTCAAAATTTTATTTCCATAGAAAATTCTGTGAAAATATTATTTTTATGGAAAAATTTGTCAAAAATTTATTGTATAGAAATGTTTTTCAAATTTTTATTTCCATAGAATATTTTGTCAAAATTTTATCTCTGTAGAAAATTTTGTCCAATTTTTATTCTATAGGAAATGTTGTCAAATTTTTATTTTCATAAAAAATTTAACAAAATTTTATTTCCATAGAAAATTTTGTCAAATTTTTATTTTTATAGAAAATTTTATGAAGAGTTTATCTCTATACAAAAGTTTGTTAACAGTTTATTTATATAGAAAATGTTGTCAAATTTTTATTTCTATAGAAAATTTTGTCAAACTTTTATTTTCATAGAAAATTTTGTCAACATTTTATTTTTACAGAAAATTTTGTCAAAATTTTATTTTTTACAGAAAATTTTGTCAAAATTTTATTTTTATAGAAAATTTTGTCAAAATTTTATTTTTGTAAAAAATTTTGCCTAAATTTTATTCTTGTAGAAAATTTTATCAACAGTTTATTTCTATACAAAATTTTGTCAACAGTTTATTTATGTAGAAAATTTTGTCAAATTTTTATTTCTATAGAAAATTTTGTCAAAATTTCATTTCTATAGGAAAATTTTATTGTTATAGAAAAATTTGCCAACAGTTTATTTCTATACAAAATTTTGTCAACAGTCTATTGCTATAGAAAATTTTATTTCTATAGAAAATTTTGTCAACAATTTTTTTCTATGGGATATTTTGTCAAAATTTCCATACAAAGTGTTGTCCAATTTTTATTTTAGAGGAAATTTTGTCAAAATTTTATTTCGATAGGAAAAATTTTATTCTTATAGAAAATTTTGTCAACAGTTTATTTCTATACAAAATTTTGTCAACAGTTTATTTCTATACAAAATTTTGTCAACTTTTTGAAAAAAATTTTGTCGAAATTTGATTTCCATAGAAGATTTTGTAATTTTTTTTTCTATAAAAAATTTTGACAAAATTTAAATTTTTCAAAAGTTTATTTCTATAGAAAAACTTTATTTCTATAGAAAATGTCAAAACTTTATTTCTATAAAAAATGTCAACATTTTATTTCTATAGAAAATTTTGTCAAAATTTTATTTCTATAGAAAATTTTGTCAAAATTTATTTATATAAAAAATTTTGTCAATTTTTTTTCTATAGAAAGTTTTGTCAAAATTTTATTTCCATAGAAAATTTTGTGAACATTTTATTTTTATGGAAAAGTTTGTCAAAAATTTATTGTACAGAAATGTTTTTCAAATTTTTATTTCCATAGAATATTTTGTCAACATTTTATTTCTGTAGAAAATTTTGTCCAATTTTTATTCTATAGGAAATTTTTTCAAAATTTTATTTTCATAGAAAATTTAGTAAAGTTTTATTTTCATAGAAAATTTTGTCAAAATTTTATTCTTATAGAAAATTTTATCAACAGTTTCTATACAAAATTTTGTCAACAGTTTAGTTATATAGAAAATTTTGTCAAATTTTTATTTCTATAGAAAATTTTATAAACAGTTTCTATACAAAATTTTGTCAACAGTTTATTTATATAGAAAAATTTGTCAAAATTTTATTCTATAGGAAATTTTGTCAAAATTTGATTTTCATAGAAAATTTAACAACATTTTATTTTCATAGAAAATTTTGTCAAAATTTTAGTCTTATAGAAAATTTTATCAACAGTTTATTTCTATACAAAAGTCAACTGTTTATTTATGTGGAAAATTTTGTCAAATTTTGATTCCTATAGAAAATTTTGTCAAAATTTTATTTTCATAGAAAATATTTTCAAAATTTTATTTTTACAGAAAATTTTGTAAAGATTTTATTTTTATAGAAAATTTTGTCAAAATTTTATTTCCATAGAATAAAGGGTGATACGGTCAAAATTTGGTCAATATAAACTTGACGTATTTCTTTCAATTTTGCATTTAAAAAACCTGAACACCCCTCATTTTGAAGGTGTGTGTGTGTAAAATGTTGCTCCTATTTTGATTTTGGAATTCACTCTTCAGTTGTCAAAATGCCGTCCAAGCAAGAAGAGCAGCATATCAAAATTTTGCTCGCGCATCGCGAAAATCCGAGCTACTCGCACGCAAAGCTGGCAAAATCGCTAAAAGTTGCCAAATCAACCGTAACAAATGTAATTAAAGTGTTTGGGGAACGTTTGTCGACAGCCAGGAAGTCTGGATCGGGGGGAAATCGAAAACCGGAAGCCGCTGAAACGACAAAGAGAGTTGCCGGTAGTTTCAAGCAAAACCCTAACCTCTCTCTCCGAGATGCCGCAAATAAGCTGGGTGTATCGTCTACAGCCGTGCAATACAATAAGGTAGTGACTCCAAATCGCGATGATAAACAAAATACGACGGCCAAAGCGCGATCCCGGAGGCTGTACACGACGATGCTGACGAAGTTTGACTGCGCGGTAATGGACGACGAAACCTACGTCAAAGCCGACTACAAGCAGCTTCCGGGACAGGAGTTTTATACGGCAAAAGGAAGGGGAAAGGTAGCAGATATTTTCAAGCACATAAAACTGTCAAAGTTCGCAAAGAAATATCTGGTTTGGCAAGCCATCTGTACCTGTGGCTTGAAAAGCAGCATTTTCATAGCTTCCGGGACTGTCAACCAAGAAATTTACGTGAAAGAGTGTTTGAATAAACGTCTGCTGCCTTTCCTGAAGAAACACGCTTGTTCCGTACTGTTTTGGCCGGATTTGGCATCTTGCCATTACGGTAAAAAGGCCATGGAGTGGTACGCCGCCAACAACGTGCAGGTGGTTCCCAAGGACAAGAACCCTCCCAACACGCCAGAGCTCCGCCCAATTGAGAAATACTGGGCTATTGTCAAGCGGTACCTAAAGAAGACCAAAAAACTGCTAAGGACGAGCAGCAGTTCAAGACAAACTGGCTTTCTGCGGCGAAGAAGGTGGACAAGGTGGCACAAAATCTGATGGCAGGTGTCAAGCGTGAGGCCCGGCAATTCGGATTTGGAAAAGCGAAAGCCTAACTGAATATTTTTCCTGAATTTTATACTAATTGAACTTGAAAAAGAAATTTAATTTGATTTTTTAAATAAACGATTTCACCGATTTACACGCGTTTTCCCTTGACCAAATTTTGACCGTATCACCCTTTATTTTGTCAAAATTTAATTTCCATTTGAAATGTTGTCCAATTTTTATTCGATTTATTTTTTTCTATAGAATATTTTTCAAAATTTTATTTTTATAAAAAATTTTGTCAAAATTTTATTTCTATAGAAAATTTTGTCAAAATTTTTTTCTATAGAATATTTTGTCAAAATTTTATTTTGTCAAACTTTTATTTCTATAGAAACTTTTGAAAAAATTTTATTTCTATGGAAATTTTTTCAAAAGTTTATTTCAATAGAAAATTTGCAAAATCTATCAAAATCAAGAATTCTTCCAATCTACAAAACAGTAAAAAATTTACCATTTTTTTAAGAGTTTTCCAACTGTGGCAAGCGATTCAGTAGCCGACTCTAAGCATTATTGCTAAAAACACCATGTGTGTATTTCATTTCCTTATTTCATTTCTGTTTCTCAGTATGGCGAAAAAAATCACATTTCACATTTCCCATTTCAAGTTTGCGGACGAATGTGGTATAAACAATATTCCTCTCAAAAATGTTGAGATCCTGCAATAAAAACTAAAATATTCCCATATGGGAATATGTTTATTTATTCAATAATTTTTATAATTTTATAATTTTTAGAGTTGAGTTGATGTCTGAAAAACGTTCACCGTTAGGGCAGACTAACTCTATATATAGAGTTATTGTGAAGAAAAAGTACCAAATGGCTGACAATCGTGCCACGGTGCTTTTGGCAGTCGTAATGTATAAAAAAAAAAGTACAAAAGTGTCAACTTTATCAACTCTGATACATATGTATGTATAGTTGAAAATTCGAGTGTGTGTCGTGGCATAGGCGTTTTTTTCTGCTAAAGGTCTCATTGTTTCCTTTCCTGTGATGTCGTATAGGTCGTTCTTCGTTTCCTTTCTCCGTGTCCTTTTCACTTAAGCTTACACCCTATTCACACACGCACACACCAATACACTTACATATGTGCATCGTGAAAGGGTCTAGGTTACGGAATGTTTATTGGCTACTGATGGTTTGTAGGTAGGTAACTGCTTCCATTTGCTATCCTGCGTTTTTTATTTATGTGCGTGCGTGTGTGACAATGTGCCAGCAAGTGCATTGCATGGATTTAGTCCGGTCGTTGCACTTTTTTTATCCGCTACCTTTCGTCTTGTATCTCTTTATAGCCTTGATTGTTGGCCTATGCTTTTTCGTATCGCATCGAATGACTATTTGCGCCCATATGGTGACTGGTGGTGGATTAAACGTGCAAACATCGTAGTTGCATTGAAAACAATCTTCTCCAATCATTCGATAAGAAAAAAATCCTAAATGTTAAATGGAGTAAAAAATTACTAAAGTGGTCAATGCGTAGGGTTTTTTTTTTGCGCACACAAAATTTCCGAAATTCTCGAGATTTAAGTCTATTTTTGGTATTTCATGATCAGTGCGCCTTCTATACCAAATCGACCGATAAAACTAAATCATATACATGTTGTTATGGGCCAGTATATTTTCATTTTGTGGCAAATCGGATAAAACTTACAATTTCTAGAAACCCTAGGACTTAAATCGGGAGTTCGGTGTAATGGGGGCTATACCAAAACATGGAAGGATACACACAGTATTCAACAGAGTTAATTGTAGTTCTAGAATCTAGACCCCAAATCGGAGGCCGGTTTACAAGGGGGCTATATCGAAAACTGTACCGATACTCAATATATGGTCCTAGAATACCTCTAGATTTCCAATTTCAGGAAAATTGGGTAAAAACTACGGATTCTAGAAGCCCAAGAAGTAAAATAGGGAAATCGGTCTATATGGTGGCTATATCAAAATATGGACCGGTACTCACCATTTTCGGTACTCGTCTTTATGGTCCTAGAATACCTCTAGATTTCCAATTTAAGGCAAATCGGATAGAAAATACACTTTCTAGACACCCAAGAAGCAAAATCGGGAAATCGGTCCATATGGGCGCTATACCAAAACATGAATGTATAGGCGCCATTTTCGGTACACTTTTTGATGGTCCTAAAATACCTTTAGATTTCCAATTTCAGGCAAATTGGATAAACACTATAGTTTTTATAAGCCCAAGACCCCAAATCCGGAGGTCGCTTTATATGGGGACTATATCAAATCTTGGACCGATAGAGCCCATCTTCGAACTTGACCTACCTGCAAACAAAAGACGAATGTGTGCCAAATTTCAGGACGATAGTGCCATTATTGAGGGCTGTAGCGTGATTACAAGAGACAGACAGGCGGACATGGTTAATTCGTCTTAGAATTTCTCCATGATCAATAATATATATACTTCATATAGTCGGTAATCGATATTTCGATATGTTACAAACGGAATGACAAACTTATTATACCCCCGTCACAATTCTATGGTGGTGTATATAAAAATAATTAATAAATTTTCAAATCAAATCAATTAATTTTCTAATCAGACATTTCAATGAAAAAATTAATGGGATTAATTAATTTCGTGATTGAATGAGAAAAAAACTTTGTTTGTGTGTAACAAGTGGCTGATATGTATTGTGACCAATTTCCGTTTGCTATCATTTGTAATACGCTCCTCTGATAGCTGACAAATTTATTCCACTAACAGTTGGGTTAGGGTAGATTATATGTTTAGGTCAATGACAAGGGACCTTCTTTTTATAGCCGAAGTCCGAACGGCGTTCTACATTGCGATGAACCCCCATAGAGAAGCTTTGACCAACTCAGAAATGTCACCGGTTTTACTGGGAGGGGATAATCCACCGCTTGAAAACTATTTTGTGTTTTGTTCGAAACTGGGTTTGAACCCCTAACCCTGTGTATGCAAGGCAGGCATTCTAACAATTGCACCACAGCGGCTCCCACGGACAGTTCATTTTATTGTTTACAAGCATACAAATGCTTTTTGATCTATTGTATACAGAAATAGAGTTATTCTTGGAATGGAATTCAAGCTTGATAGTGTGATTGCTTTCTATTTAGCTGGAAAAACCACAAGTAGCTATCGTTAGACCCCTACAGCATTTAAATGTGAATAAATCATGAGTTTCTTTTCTTTCTTTCTCCCTACCATGATAATGGTTGTATTTCAGCGCGTTCAAAAAGTGGACGAAAAAAAGATGGTAAAAGCGCCAAAAATTGGTCGAAAAATGAAGGTTAGATGTCACCGAAATCTTGCTTGTGACGTGAATACATTGCGGGAACGGTGGCAATACATACCCAGCAAAAAAAGCCTCGCCAAAAAAAGTAATGAAAATGTTTTTTTTCTTTTTTGGATCCGGAAGTGGTGCAAAATTGACGCAGAAGCGATGAATTTCAACAGCCGTTGCACTGAATTTGCATCACTTCTTTAGGTGTCATCTGAATTCAATGTTTTGGATGTAAATTAAAAAATTCTGTGATATTTTGTCAAATAAGTAATTTTTATAATTTTTTATAATTTTTAATGGTTTCTAACGCTTGACGGAAACGTTTGACCTCAACTATTTTCAAAAATGCACAATTTCTTCAGATTGGATTTAGCATTTTTTTCGACAAAATTTAAATGTTTTGTACCATTTTATGAATTCTTACTCGGGTTTTAACCTATTTGAAACAAAAAAAGTTAAAGTACCCATTAAAAGTCTGAAAAAAAACAAGTTATAAAAAATAGAATTAAAAGAACTTCCTGAGTAGTTAAAATAAAGAACATCATTGGGAGTGCATCTTCTGAAAGTGCTTTTAAAGTTGTGCCTTTGGAAGAACTTCCAAATTTTTTTGCTGGGTATTTAAAAATGAGCTTGGTCTTAATACAATAACTAACCGATGCACACAAAAAAATTTGACTGGAATAAGTCAAGGAATTTCTTCGTTTACACTAAAGTGGCCATTCTCCGAATTTGGGTTTCTTCAATATCCAAATAGGTCAGCTGAAATTGTATACCTTCGAGTAGTCACTAAATAATGTAGATCGACCCCTATATGTCTGCCATAATAATTCATGGGATACTGTTTTTATACCCACCACCATAGAATGGTGACGGGGGTATAATAAGTCTGTCATTCCGTTTGTAACACATCGAAATATCGATTTCCGACTATATAAAGTATATATATTCTTGATCAGGGAGAAATTCTAAGACGATATAAGCACGTCCGTCTGTCCGTCTGTCTATCTGTCTGTTGTAATCACGCTACAGCCTTCAATAATGGCACCATCGTCCTGAAATTTGGCACAGATTCGTCTTTTGTTTGCAGGCAGGTCAAGTTCGATGATAGGCTATATCATTCCAAGTTTTTATATAGTCCCCATATAAACCGACCTCCGGACTTGGGGTCTTGGGCTTATAAAACTGTAGTGTTTATCCAATTTGCCTGAAATTGGAAATCTAAAGGTATTTTAGGACCATCAAAAATTGTAACGAAAATGGTGCCTGTCGGTCGATGTTTTGGTATAGCGCCCATATGGACTGATTTCCCGATTTAGCTTCTTGGGCGTCTAGAATGTGTATTTTCTTTCCGATTTGCCTGAAATTGGAAATCAAGAGGTATTCTAGGACCTTAAAGACGTGTGCCGAAAATAGTGAGTATCGGTCCATGTTTTGATATAGCCCCCATATAGACCGATATCCCGATTTTATTTCTAGGGCTTCTAGAATCCGTATATTTTACCCAATTTGCCTGAAATTGGAAATGTAGAGGTATTCTAGGAAAATAAAGAGATGTGCTGAAAATGGTGATTATATGTCCAAGTTTTGATATAGCCCCCATATAGACCGATCTCCAGATTTACTTCTTGGGCTTCTAGAATTCGTAGTTTTTATCCAATTTGCTTGAAATTGGAAATCTAGAGGTATTCTGGGATCGTAAAGGGGTGTGCCGAATATATTGAGTATCGGTACAGTTTTTGATATAGCCATCTTATAAACCGGCCCTCCGATTTGGGGTCTAGATTCTAGAACTACAATTAAATGTGCTGAAAACTGTAAGTATCCTTCCATGTTTTGGTATAGCCCCCATTACTCCGAACTCCCGATTTAACTCCTAGGGTTACTAGAAATTTTAGTTTTTATCCGATTTGCCACAAATAAAAAATATACTGACATTTTTGACCCATAACAAAGTGCATATGATTTAGTTTTATAGGTCCATTTGGTAAGGCCTCCATATAGATCGATTTCACTTATTGACGGTATAGAATGTGCACTGATCATGAAAATTGCTTGAAACTGAATGCAAAATTTCCAGAATTTACTTCTTGTAGTCATTTAAATAATTGGGATGAAAATTCACAGATTTTAGATTTCAAATCAAGGCGTTATTTCATCATTTTCTTGCACACTTACAAGAGATGTTTATGACTCCTCTAAAACTCAAACAAAAAATGGTTCTTATAAATTCAGAATCTGATCTAGTCTTCATAGGTAAAATCTTTAAATTTATCTGTGGGAAGGGAGCCACCGTGGTGCAATGGTTAGCATGTCCGCCTTGCATACACAAAGTCGTGGGTTCGATTCCTGCTTCGACCGAACACCAAAATGTTTTTCAGCGGTGGATTATCCCACCTCAGTAATGCTGGTGACATTTCTGAGGGTTTCAAAGCTTATCTAAGTGGTTTCACTGCAATGTGGAACGCCGTTCGGACTCGGCTATAAAAAGGAGGTCTCTTGTCATTGAGCTTAACATGGAATCGGGCAGCACTCAGTGATAAGAGAGAAGTTCACCAATGTGGTATAACAATGGACTGAATAGTCTAAGTGAGCCTGATACATCGGGCTGCCACCTAACCTAACCTAACCTGTGGGAAGCGCACTGGTTGAACTGATCTGTCATCAAACCCACCCTGAAATTTTCACAGGAAAATATTATATTTGAATAATGGTGGTGGGTATTTAAGATTCGACCCAGTCGAACTTACTACTATACGAGGGCGGTTCGGAAACTTCTTAGCCTATCAATGAAAGAGAATAGTTAGTTTTTCAAAAATATTTTTATTTTTCAATATAATCTCCTGAAAATTCAATACACTTAGTCCAACGCTTTCCTAGCAATTCTATCCCTTGATTAAAATAGTTTTCCTCAAGGTCTTCAAAATAGTGGTTTATAAATGTAATTGCATCTTCATTTGAGGTAAAACGCTTGCCAGCAAGGAATTTTTTTTAGATTTGGGAACAAGTGAGAAGGAAAAAACCATCAACAGTGACTATTATATGGCGTTATTGGAGCATTTGAAGGTCGAAATCGCGGCAAAACGGCCCCATATGAAGAAGAAACAAGTATATACGGCCGTAAGTTCGGCCAGGCCGAATCTTAAATACCCACCACCATGAATCAAATATTAGGGTTTCCTTTGAAATTTCAGGAGGGCTTGAGTATTTGAGGACACTTCTAGAAAATAAATTTAAAGATTTCACCTATGAGGACTATATCAGATTCTGGATTTATAAGAACCATTTTTGTTTGAGTTTTAGAGGAATAATTAACATCTCTTGTAAGTGTGCAAGAAAATTATAAAATAACGTCTTGATTTGAAATCTTAAATCTGTAGATTTTCACCCGAGAAGTAAAATCTGGAAATTTTACATTGAGTTTCAAGCAATTGAAGTCGGTCTATATGGAGGCATTACCAAATGGACCGATAAAAACTTAATCCGGTACACGTTTTTGTGAAAATACCAGAATATTTACAATTTCAGGCAAATCGGATAAAAACTACGGTTTCTAGAAACCCAAGGAGTTAAATCGGGAGATCGTTCTTATGAGGGCTATACTAAAATATGGACCGATACTCACCGTTTTCGGCACACCTCTTTATGGCCCGAAAATACCTCTAGATTTCCAATTTCAGGAAAATTGGATAAAAACTTCGGATTCTAGAAGCCCAAGAAGTAAAATCGGGATATCGGTCTATATGGGGACTATACCAAAACACGGACCGATACTCACCATATGTGGCATACCTCTTTATGGTCCTAAAATAACTATAAATTTCCAATTTCAGGCAAATTTCATATAAACTACGGACTCTATAAACCCAAGATGTAAAATCTGGAAATCAGTCTATATGGGGGCTCTACCAAAATATGAACGGATACTCACCATTTTCGGCACACCTCTTTATGGTACTAAAATACCTCTAGATTTCCAATTTCAGACAAATTGGATAAAAACTACGGTTTCTATAAGCCCAAGACCCCAAATCGGGAGGTCGTTTTATATGGGGACCATACCAAAACGTGGACCGATATGGATTTTGGCACACGTATTTGTGGTCCTACAATACATCTAGATTTCCAATTTCAGGTAAATTGAATAAATACTCCGGTTTCTATAAGCCCAAGAAGTAAAATCGGGAGATCGGTCTATATGGGGGCTATACCAAAATATGGACCGATACTCACAATTTTTGGCACACGTATTTGTGGTCCTACAATACCTCTAGATTTCCCATTTCAGGTAAATTGAATAAAAATTGCGGTTTCTATAAGCCCAAGAAGTAAAATCGGGGGATCGGTCTATATGGGGGCTATACCAAAACATGGACCGATACTCACCATTTTTGGCACACCTCTTTATGGTCATAAAATACCTCTAGATTTCAAATTTCAGACAAATTGGATAAAACCTACGATTTCTATAAGCCCAAGACCCCAAATCGGGAGGTCGGTTTATATGGGGACTATATCAAAACCTGGACCGATATAGCCCATCTTCGAACTTGACCTGCCTGCAGACAAAAGACGAGTTTGTGCAAAATTTCAGCACGATTGCTTCATTATTGAAGACTGTAGCGTGATTACAACAGACACACAGACAGACAGACAGACGGACAGACGGACATCGTTATATCGTCTTAGAATTTCTCCCTGATCAAGAATATATATACTTTATATAGTCGGAAATCGATATTTCGATGTGTTACAAACGGAATGACAAACTTATTATACCCCCGTCATCATTCTATGGTGGTGGGTATAAAAAGTGTTGTTCCACCAAGACAACGCACCGTGCCACAAGTCATTGATAACGATGGCAAAAATCCATGAATTGGGCTTCGAATTGCTTCCCCCACCCACCGTATTTTCCAGATCTGGCCCCCAGCGACTTTTTCTTGTTTTCAGACCTCAAAAGGATGCTCACAGAGAAAAAAATTGGCTGCAATGAAGAGGTGATCGCCGAAACTAAGGCCTACCAAAATTGTATCAAAAAATTGGAAGGTCGTTATAATCGTTGTATCGTTCTTGAAGGGAACTATGTTGAATTATAAAAACGAATTTTGACAAAAAAATTTGTTTTTCTTTGTTAGACCGGGGACTTATCAGCCAACCGGTTATTTGATGACAGCACGCATTTCTAATTTTTCCATTGTAAAAAAATTGCGGATGCGTCTTTTTTGAACACCTGTTTCTATATGAAGGAGTTACCAGATCGAAACAAAATTTAACTTGTGTTCATAACAGAGATGGACGTTTCCAAACCCCTTAATTTTTGTCTGTTTATACCGCGCTTTTTGTGCTAGGCTAATAGTTAGGGCAGTTCGGCCCTCGTATATGACATTTTGCAACAAACATGCTCCATGTTCCCCTTTCCAAAAATAATATTTTGCTCTTGAAACATGTTAGGTTAAGTATAGTGGTATTCCGATTTTTCAGGCTCAAATAGTTGTGAATTCCTCTTTTGTTTCTCACTGCTGAGTGCTGCAATATTCCATGTTTATCTCAAGGGACCTCTTTTTATAGCCGAGTCTGAACGGAAACCACTTGCAGAAGTTCTGAAATGTCACCAGCATTACTGAGAGGGGATAATCCACAGCTGAAACTTTTTCGGTTCGGTGGAAGCAGTTATTGAACCCATGATCCTTCGTATGCAAGGCGGACATGCTAACGATTTGTATTTGGTATTTCTCCGTGATTCCACTATGAACGAACTTTTTGATGGTTACTGTACCCATAATCCCTGAAATGGACACAAATTCCTTGCGATCATTAGACACTCAAAGATTTCAAATAAACCATTGCAAACTCTGGATTTATTTTCCCATAAATTCTTACATCATGGTAGTAGATCAAGGCCGTAGCCAGGATTTTAATTCAGGGGGGGTTCAACTTAAAAAAAATATTCATATAATCTCATGTGTAGAAAATTTTATTTATGCATAGGTATGTATACAATATTTATACCCTGCTCCACACTGTGGAAAAGGGTATTATAAGTTAGTGCATATGTTTGCAACACCCAGAAGGAGACGAGATAGACACATGGTGTCTTTGGCAAAAATGCTCAGGGTGGGCTCTTGAGTCGATATAGCGATGTCCGTCTGTCCGTCTGTCCGTGAACACATTTTTGTAATCAAAGTCTAGGTCGCAGTTTTAGTCCAATCGACTTCAAATTTGGCACAAGTATGTGTTTTGACTCAGAATAGATCCCTATTGATTTTTAAAGAAATCGGCTCAGATTTAGATATAGCTCCCATATATATATTTCGCCCGATATGGACTTATATGGCCCCAGAAGCCAGAGTTTTAACCTAATTTGCTTAAAATTTTGCACAAGAAGAACAATTAATACTGTAGTCAAGTGTACCAAATTTTATTGAAATCGGTTCAGATTTAGATATAGCTCCCACATATATCTTTCGCCCGATATGGACTAATACGGTCCCAGAAGCCAGAGCTTTACCCCAATTTGGTTGAAATTTTGCACAGGGAGTACACTGGTAGAAAAATGTTTCGTTCTATTAACGAACGGGCTTCGTTGATTATTTTTCGTTAATATTACGAAATTTTTCGTTATAAGAACGAAAGTGATCGTTAATACAACGAAATCAATCGTTAAAAGACAATTTTGTGTTTTGGTTTTTCGTTATATTAATGAAACACGTTTCGTTAATATTACGAATATTAACTTTGTAATTTTTTCAAGAATTAGTATAAAATTTTTTTCCAAGATGAAATTATTATAATCATTTTCACATAGAGGGTAACTTTTGGAAACTTTTAGCCCATAAAACAGTCGTTTTATATACTCCGAAACTGGAATTGAAAATTTCATTTATAAAACGAAAGCGATCGTTAATATAATAATATGGATCGTTAAAAAATAAATTTTAAATTGTTATATTTCGTCATATTAATGAAATACGTTCATTAATAATACGAATGGGAGTTTGAGTATATCTGCCTCTCCTTACTCTTTCTCTATAAAACGTCTCTCTATACTCTCTCTAATACGTCTGTAGAGTATATGTTATTTATACATACACATCTAAGCATGACAACAAGCACATGGTTGCGTGTGCGTCTTGAAAAACAAACGGTAAAAAGTTCAACAGAAAACTTGTCTGATGGGCAAACATTAACAACATTTACGTTCTTTTCGCTGAAGAGTGCACAGGCTCATTACAGTTTCGATGTGAATATTAAACATAGATGGGTGAAGTGAGTAAAATTGGTGTTTTTTGTATATTCACAAAAAAATTAGTGTACATTTTTAATCTTTAGTGAAAATGCCCCGGAGAAGTGAACTTTCAGATGAAGAAGGCGGAACAATTACCGTAATGAACCTTGGTTGCAGAAAAATTGGATAAATGTACACGGCGATACTATTATCATTTTTTGATCTTAGAAATAAGAGGCTTTTTTTCTTAAGTGAAAGTCACAATATATGATTATTAAATTACTTAATTTATCAGTAAATATTATTTCCTACTGTATATTAATCATATTTCAAAGATCTTAACAAAAAAACAAATTCACTACGAATGACTACACTCAAATGCACTAATTGGTTGGGTTTCATTAATATAACGTTTGTGTTCATTTATACAACGTTCGCCTTTCATTCATACAATGAAAAAACTGGGTTCATACAATGAATGATTTTCATTCATACAACGTATAAGCTGCATCCATACAATGAATAAATTTCATTCATACAACGAATAATATTCGTTAATACAACGAAAAGGCTACGTAATAGCAACGTAATTATTCGTTAATACTACGAAATGTATTCCATAAATGGTTTCGTAAATATAACGTAAAATTACGTTGTTATAACGAAATGCTACGTTGGCTGACTTTTAATGAAGAAATTCGTTAATACAACGTAGAAATTCATCGTATTAACGAAACTTTTTCTACCAGTGTAGAATTAGCATTGTAGCTATGCGTGCCAAATTTGGTTGAAATCGCTTCAGATTTAGATATAGCTCCCATATATAGCTTTCGGCCGATTTACACTCATTTGACCATAGAGGCCAATTTTTTGCTCCGATTTAGTTGAAATTTTGCACAGGGAGTAGAATTAGCATTGTAGCTATGCGTGCCAAATTTGGTTGAAATCGGTTCAGATTTAGATATATCTCCCATATATAGATTTCGCCCGATTTACATTCATATAACCACAGAGGCCAATTTTTAACTCCGATTTAGTTGAAATTTTGTACAGGGAGTAGAATAAGCGTGCCAAATTTGGTTGAAGTCGGTTCAGATTTAGATATAGCTCCCATATATATGTTTTTCTGATTTCGACAAAAATGGTCAAAATACCAACATTTTCCTTGTAAAATCCCCACTGCTTAGTCAAAAAATTGTAAAAATGACTCTAATTTTCCTAAACTGCTAATACATGTATATCGAGCGATAAATCATAAATAAACTTTTTCAAAGTTTCCTTAAAATTGCTTCAGATTTAAACGTTTCCCAATTTTTTTTACTAAAATTGTGTTCCACCCTAGTGCATTAGCCGACTTAAATTTTGAGTCTATAGATTTTGTAGAAGTCTATCAAATTCTGTCCAGATCGAGTGATATTTAAATGTATGTATTTGGGACAAACCTTTATATATAGCCCCCAACATATTTGACGGATGTGATATGGTATCGAAAATTTAGATCTACAAAGTGGTGCAGGGTATAATATAGTCGGCCCCGCCCGACTTTAGACTTTCCTTACTTGTTTTATAATATTAAATTGAGCCGATGGGCTTCTTGGGCAGCAAATAAATCAATTACTTCTTCAGTCGGCACATTTATTCGGCGATGAACCGACATTAATGGCAATCCATTGAGTCTACTCTCGCTAGTCGAATTTCTAAGATACGTCTTTAATCTCTTCATTGTTGAAAATGAAAGTTCGGATGAGTACGTAGTAACTGCAGGGATGGAAAATGCAGTACTATAGTACTTTTTTCAATACTTTTTCACCCCGGTCAGTACCGTAGTACCCCCGCGAATGATTTAGTACCTTTTGTGTAGACATTTTTGAGTCGATATCAGATTTATGGTACAATAGCTTTGACAAAATATTTTAATATTTTGAGAAAGTCTTTATCAACCTTATTTGATAATAGTCTTTTAAAATATGGCAAAACAAACATGTTCATGTGGGAAGAAAATCTCGATTTTGTAAAAGACATAGTCAAAAACCGGATTTTATTGAACTTCAAGAATGTTTTAGTCGAAAAAAGAATGTGATTCTATATTATCGATTTTTTATTTCGGTAGAAAATGTTGTCAAAATTTTATTTCTATATAGAATTTTTGCAAAATTTTATTTTTATAGAAAATTTTGTCAAAAATTTATTTCAATTGAAAATTTTGTACAAATTTTATTTCTATAGGAAATTTTTGCAAAATTTTATTTCTATAGAAAAAATTTTGCAACATTTTTTTTCTACAGATTTTTTTTGCAAAATTTTATTTCTATAGAAAATTTTTGCAAAATTTTATTTATATAGAAAATTTTGTCAAAATTTTATTTTCTTTAAAATTTAGTCTCTTGACAATAATTTTCCAGTGAAATTTTTGTTGAAATTTAGTAAAAAGTACCTTTCCGCTCAAAAAATACCTTTTTTGTACTTTCTTAAAAATTGTATTTTCCATCCCTGAGTAACTGGCAAAGTGACCAAAATTTTTAAAAGAATATGCACGTTTGGAAATATATCTTTATTGCACTCTCCAAGTGCTTCCATCGCTGAATTAGGCAGGTTCTTTTCGCAGGTTTTGCGCCATTTCATTTACACATGTGTGTTTGGCTGTTTCGTTGTTGTTGCTATGGCCAAACAAAGCGAGTCATGTTCACAAAAAGAACAACAAACACAAATAAAAAGCAGAAAGACATTTTCCAAAAATGAAATTTGTGGTGCGAGAACAAAAACAATTTGTTTTTTCGACCGTCGTTTGACGGGCTTTTCAACTAGTATTCTATGATTTGTGCAAGTTTTATAGGTAGGCGTTTTTCAAAATAAAACCTCCAGCTTTTCTTCAACATCTTCGATAAGATTTTTCTATGCAGCTAAAAATATATATTTATTTATATAAAAATATTCATTCATTTCGGGGGGGGGGGTTTGATCCCCCTCATCCCCCCCCTGAATACGGCCTTGTAATAGATCATAGAAATCACTGGGCCACCAAAAAATAAAATCCTTTAAAACATCTTAAAGACCACATAATTGCCAACATTTCATCCATGCCAAGTAAATGCTGCATGCAATATAAATTGAACATTAAGTAACGGCTGAATTACTTGGGGTCAACAAATGACAAAAATCAAACTTGCACTTCGTAATTAGCCCCCCCCCTCCATTTTAAAATTAATCTACAATGCACCCACATAACCGAAAACCATGTCTCAAGCCACTAAATCTCTTATTTGTATTTAAAAGGCCAAATACCCTTGAGGAAATTCCCATACATACTTCTATTTGGGATTGTCCAACCATCCATGATGGCAAGTCATTAAGTGGTAAAATGCCTTAATGCATATGCCTTGCATATGATTCCAGGCAATACGAAAATACGGCCTACAATTAAGGTCATTGTTTGCTGGGTGACAATTCATCGATTAACTCTGGCGTGCAGGCGGCGTTTACAAGCCTCTAGCCTCTCTAGAATGAATGACTGAAGACTGCTCGATTGGTTGGCTATGACACGAATATGAATAGCGGTGAGAAGGACAATAGGCTGAAACATCAGCGCTAACGAGACAATAGCATCTGCTCGTACATATCCCACGATACAAGCACGACGGATTTCCATCATCACAAATGTGTCCTTTTTGCATTGTGCTTACCTAGAATTTCAATAATTATTGGAATGCATCAGTAATGAGTTTGGAAACACTCGCTCATGACACTCATACTCAATCGCACACACTTCTTGAGTGTAATTAATAATAAAGCAAACATATCGACAATTGCCAAACAAACCCCGTCGGGGGATCAGGAAGGATATGAGAAGACCCTGTAATACATCAACATCCCATAAAAGCCATTGCAATGGAAAGAATCACAACATAGCCTCTAGGGGGGGGGGGGGGGGAGAAAACTCTGATAAAATATTTTCACATTCTCCTCTCCATTTAGCACAAAAAACTCACCTTCATTGGTTAGGCCACATACATACAGGCAGGCAGGCAGGCTCTATACCTCTGACCTCTTGGGAAGAGACTAAGAACAGGATTGTGAACAAATTGGAAAATAGTTTTAAAATGTGATATTAATCATTGGAAATAGTTTCCAATTCAGAGAATAGGCAAGCAAATGTTATGTCTAGTAATGTGACATGATGGAGCTGAACAGATGTCTAACCATAACACAATTCGACCGAAATCTGGCAGACATGGAAATAGAAGTATCAGAGAAAATTGATGAGCATTCCTTTTCTCCGCATAGAACTGGAGATAGATAACGACCTATGGGGGGAAATCAAGCTCAATAGAAATACGATAGACAGACATTTGAAAAAATTTATGGATCGAGACCATGTTGCTTTGTATATACAAACAAAAAAAAATTTTCTGGTTCAATCACTATATTAATTGATCCAATTTTTAATTGAAATGTCTTCAATTACAGAAATGATAGTATCAATTAAAAAATTAATTGAAAGTCAATTAAAAAATTAATTGATACTATTAATTTTTGCGATTGATTTTTGTTTCAATTAAAAAATTTGTTGAATCAATTAAATTTTTAATTGGAAGACTTTTCGTTAAATTTTTTTCTGTGTAGCCTTCCGAAATCAGTCACCCTCATGTCTCTAAAGGTGATAAAGATCCCATCATCTCTTGTAGCGGGACCACAACTTAACTATTCCTGTGACTTGTCAAAAATTTCTATAGAAATAAAATTTTGACAAAATTTTCTATAGAAATAAAATGTTGATAAATTTTCTATAGAAATAAAATTTTGACAAATTTTCTTTTGAACTAAAATTTTGATAAAATTTTCTATAGAAATAAAAATTGGGCAAAATTTTCTATACAAATAAAATTTTGACAAAATTTTCTATACAAATAAAATTTTGACAAAATTTTCAATACAAGTAAAATTTTGACAAAATTTTCTATACAAATAAAATTTTGAAAACAGTTTCTACACGCAAAAAATAATTCTTTCCTCCCAAACGAAATTTTAGACAAACAAAGTTCGTTTCTCATTTGCTTTTCGTTGAAAGGAAGTGTATTTGGAAGAAAAGTATATACTTTTTGTGATAAACGTTTATTATTTTCCAGGATGTAAAAGCAATTTCATAAAGACTAACTCAAAAAAATTTTTTCTGGCTAATTGCATTTTCCCTCACATCTTTCTCACTTCCACGAAGTTTTTTAGTTCTTAGCACCTTTTTATACCCTTCACCACTACTGTGGTACAGGCTATAATAAGTTTGTGCATTTGTATGTAACGCCAAGAAGGAAAAGTCTGAGACCCATCGTTTAGTATACCGATCGTCTTAGAATTAAATTCTGAGTCGATTTAGCGATGTCCGTCCGTCTGTCTGTTCTGTCCGTCTGTTGATGTATTTTTGTGTGCAGAGTACAGCTCATAGTTTTAGTCCGATTGTCCTAAAATTTGGTATAGGGTCCTGTTTCTGCTCAAAGACGACACCTATTGATTTTGGAATAAAATCGGTTCAGACTTAGATATAGCTGCCATATATATTTTTCACCGATCTGGTCATAATTGGCGTGTATATCAACCGATCTTCCTCAAATTCCGTATATCCGAATATTTTATGAGTCTCGAAAAACTTGCAAAATATCAGCCAAATCGGTTCAGATTTAGATATAGCTCTCATATATAGCTTTCGCCCGATTTACACTCATTTGCCCACAGAGGCCAAGTTTTTGCTCCGATTTAGTTGAAATTTTGCACAGGGAGTAGAATTAGCATTATAGCTATGCGTGCCAAATTTGGTTGAAATCGGTTCCCATATATAGCTTTCGCCCGATTTACACTCAAATGACCACAGAGGCCAATTTTTTGCTCCGATTTAGTTGAAATTTTGCACAGGGAGTAGAATTAGCATTGTAGCTATGCGTGCCAAATTTGGTTAAAATCGGTTCAGATTTAGATATAGCTCCCATATATAGCTTTCGCCCCATTTTCATTCATATGAAAATAGAGGCCAATTTTTAACTCCGATTTAGTTGAAATTTTGCACAGGGAGTAGAATTAGCATTGTAGCTATACGTGCCAAATTTGGTTGAAATCGGTTCAGATTTAGATATATCTCCCATATATAGCTTTCGCCCGATTTTCACTCATATGACCACAGAGGCATATTTATAACTCCGATTTAGTTGAAATTTTGCACAGGGAGTAGAATTAGCATTGTAGCTATGCGTGCCAAATTTGGTTAAAATCGGTTCAGATTTAGATATAGCTCCCATATGTAGCTTTCGCCCGATTTACATTCATATGACCACAGAGGCCAATTTTTAACTCCGATTTAGTTGAAACTTTGCACAGGGAGTAGAATTAGCATTGTAGCTATACGTGCCAAATTTGGTTGAAATCGGTTCAGATTTAGATATATCTCCCATATATAGCTTTCGCCCGATTTACACTCATATGACCACAGAGGCCAATTTTTAACTCCGATTTAGTTGAAATTTTGCACAGGGAGTAGAATTAGCATTGTAGCTATGCGTGCCAAATTTGGTTGACATCGGTTCAGATTTAGATTTAGCTCCCATATATATGTTTTTCTGATTTCGACCAACATTTTCCTTGTAAAATCGCCACTGCTTAGTCTAAAAGTTGTAAAAATGACTCTAATTTTCCTAAACTTCTAATACATATATATCGTGCGATAAATCATAAATAAACTTTTGCGAAGTTTCCATAAAATTGCTTCAGATTTAAATGCTTCCCATATTTTTTTACTAAAATTGTGTTCCACCCTAGTGCATTAGCCATCTTAAATTTTGAGTCTATAGATTTTGTAGAAGTCTATCAAATTCTGTCCAGATCGAGTGATATTTAAATGTATGTATTTGGGACAAACCTTTATATATAGCCCCCAACACATTTGACGGATGTGATATGGTATCGAAAATTTAGATCTACAAAGTGGTGCAGGGTATAATATAGTCGGCCCCGCCCGACTTTAGACTTTCCTTACTTGTTTTTTTTTTTTGTTTTCCATATAATATTTTGGGATCCTACTTCATTTAGGTTTTGAGGCTAATATTCATGGGGTCCATATTCATAGAACCACTTCTTATACCTTAAAATAAAAATCTTTTATTTCTGAATCCCATAATCACGATAACTCTTTTCTTCTTAAAGCACTTAGAACTGTCAACTAGTGTACTTTAGTAAACAAATTGCACTTTGAAAATAAACGAAACATTCGACGATACCAAAATTGTATGGTATAGCTCTCCAGAGAATTCTATGGATAACTTACACCACTTATCTAGATAGAATTTCTTTTTTTATTCATCTCCACCATACATAAATGTGATGGTGATAGAGTTAATGATTTATTCGAAACAATAGGATGGAGTGAAGGCCTACGCACCATTTAATCTCTGTGAGAATTGGGATTCAAATAAAGAACTTTTTTCATTTTGTCGAGTTTCCTTCATCGCGCTCTCTCTCTCTCTCTTTTGTCTTTGCACTTGGTGTGTACTCCCCCAAGAGACAAAACCTCATCAGCAATATCAATTATTGACAATTATGTCAACGCAAGCCATCATTTCATCCAGCACCTGAGTGATATTTGTCAGTGAATATGGCACACACTACATATTTGAGAGATAGGGTGTGAGTGCTTTCGTCAGTCAGGCCTATTGAGGTGAGGTGACAATGATTATGGCAAAACTTTTGGATGGCTATGTAATTTTAAGCCCCATATTGTTCTGCTGATGATTTGTTGCCTGTAACATTCACTTGGAGATTTGTTTGTCGCAAAGTTGTTGGTTTGTTTGGCTTTTGTGCATTTCAGTTGACGGGGTGGTGGGGATGGGTGATCCATGATACAGTTTCTATGACATTGCAGGTATTCATCACCACAGTAGAAAGTTTCTTAGAAATAAACCCAAAAGCGAGCAGACATCAAACAGACCATTAACAGTAGCTCGAAAGGTAATTTTTTTTATGGAAATATGGTACGCAAAAAATCAATACTTTCCTCTCAAACGAAATTTTAGACCAACGACTAAAAAAATATAGGAAACATTTAAATCTGAAGCAATCTTTAGGCAACATCGCAAAAGTGTATTTATGATTTATCGGTCGATAGATATGTATTAGAAATATAGGAAAATTTAAGTCATTTTTTAAAGTTATCGGTTTAGCAGTGGCGATTTTACAAGGAAAATGTTGGAATTTTGGCCATTTTTACCGAAATCAGAAAAACATATATATGGGCGATATATCTAAATCTGAAGCGATTCTAACCAAATTTGACATGCATAGTTACAATGTTATTTTTATTCCCTATGCAAAATTTCACGTAAATCGGATTACAACTCTGACCTCTGTGGTCATATAAGTGAAAATCGGGGGAAAGATATATATGGGAACTATATCGAAATCTTAACCGATTTCAACAAAATTTGGTATTCATAACGAGAACATTAATTCTACTCCCTGTACAAAATTTAAAGTAAATCAGGCTTCTGGCTCCATATAATTTAAAACCGGCCGAAAGATATATATGGGAGCTGAACTGATTTCAACCAAATCCGGCACATTTTACGACACTATCGTTTGCAAATCAGTCTGAAATTCTGGCTTCTGGGGCCATACTAGTAGATATCGGGCGAACAATATTTATGGGATCTAAAAAACTGAACCGATTTTTCCAAAATCAATAGGGTTTTATTCTGACTCAAAATACATACTTGTGCCAAATTTGAAGTCGATTGGACTAAAATTGCGACCTAGACTTTGATTACAAAAATGTCTTCACAGACAGACGGACATGGCTAGATCGACTCAGGGGCCGGCCCTGAGCGATATTGCAAAAGACACCATATGACTAACTCGTCTCCTTCTGGGTGTTGCAAACATATGTTATGCACTAACTCATAATACCCTGTTCCATCGCCGTTTCAGTGAGCTCCCGTCCCCCTCTCATGTTCATGTTGCCCAGAGGGTGTTCCGGGACATCATCAACGCAGCAGCCGCTCGCTTCATTCCAGCTGGTCGAATTGAGGCCTAACTTCCAGCTGCAGCGGCGGGACTCGCAGACTACCGTGATGAACGCCGTCGTGCTAACCCTGATCAGGGAACTGATTCTAGGGTCACAAGCACAAGCGGAACACATGGTTAGCGCACCTGAAGCAATGTAACCTAGGCACAGGAACAGGTAAATTGTGCCCAACAGTGAGAGCCCTCTCGAACCCCGGGATGATGGGATTTCAGTCATCTTTGGCGGCGTGACTGTGACTGATCCGAAGAGATGCGCCAAATACTTCAACCGACAATTTGTCGAGCATCCCGAGAGTGATAGAGCGAATAGGCGAGCCACTTGTCGCATACGACGTCTCCGAGCCGATGACACACCACAATTCACCGCAGCCGAAGTTACCAATGTCATCAACAGCGCGAAAGCATCCAAGGCACTGGGCCCCGACGGAATTTCAATGCTAATGCTGAAGCACCTGGGAATACTGGGAGTTGAGTACCTGACCAGACTCCTCAATTTGTCCTTGGAATCACTCGTTATACCCGATGTCTGGAAGATGGGATGGGTGATTCCACTACTGAAGCCAGGCAAAGATTCGAGCCTTGTGGAGAATTCTCCAGCTGCCCACCATCAACATGGATTCCGTAAGGTATCAGCTCCAGCGTTACAAAAAAGAGCCTCTAGATCAAGCAGCGTACCAGGCAGGTTTGAACAGGATTCATGAGGATACTGTAGCTGAAGCGGTGAACAGCTACAAGGTTAATCCTGTTCTCGGAGTCCGTCCACCGCCCATAGCACCGGAGGAAAGAGACCTCCCACGACAGACGAGGGTAGTTTTAGCCAAATTATGATCAGGCAAATGCAGCCGCCTCAATTTCTACTTATCAGTGATTGATAGCAGCGTAGCTGACGTATGTCCAATTTGCAACCATGGGTCACACGACACGCGTCATCTTTTCTCTTGCCCTGCTAAACCAACCCGACTTACCACCAGATCACTCTGGACGCACCCCACCTTAGTCGCAGAGTTCCTTGATCTGGCCACAAGCTGAAGTACCAGAGCGTATAACATAACAAGTATATACGGCCGTAAGTTCGGCCAGGCCGAAACTTATGTACCCTCCACCATGGATTGCGTAGAAACTTCTACTGAAGACTGTCATCCACAATCGAATTACTTGGGTTGCGGTAACACTTGCCGATGGCAAGGCATCTTAAAACTTCCTAACACCGTAATATATACCACATAGTCCATACGTGGTATGTATTAAACTAAAAAAGGCCGATTAAATACGTATATAAATAAGTTTAAAGTTTTTATAGAAATAAAATTTTGACAACATTTTCTATAGAAGTAAAATTTGGAAAAAATTTTCTATAGAAGTAAAATTTGGAAAAAATTTTCTATAGAAATAAAATTTGGAAAAAAATTTGTATAGAAATAAAATTTGGCAAAAAATTTCTATAGAAATAAAATTTGGAAAAAATTTTCTATAGAAATAAAATTTTGACAAAATTTTCTATAAAAATAAAATTTTGACAAAATTTTCTATAAAAATAAAATTTTGGTAGATTATTTTTGGCTCGAGTGACAACCATGATTATGAACCGATATGACCAATTTTTGTGTGATTGGGGATCGGCTATATATAATTATGGACCGATATGGACCAATTCTTGCATGGTTGTTAGAGACCATATACTAACACCACGTACCAAATTTCAACCGGATCGGATGAATTTTGTTCCTCTAAGAGGCTCCGGAGGTCAAATCTGGGGATCGGCTTATATGGGGGCTATATATAATTATGGACCGATATGGACCAATTTTGGCATGGTTGTAAGAGACAATATACTAACACAGCGTACCAAATTTCATCTGGATCGGATGAATTTTGCTCCTCTAAAAGGCTCCGGAGTTCAAATCTGCGGATCGGTTTATATGGGGGCTATATATAATTATGGACCGATGTGGACCAATTTTTGCATGATTATTAGAGACCATATACCAACACCATGTACCAAATTTCAGCCGGATCGGATGAAATTTGCTTCTCTTAGAGGCCTCGCAAGCAAAATCGGGGGATCGGTTTATATAGGGGCTATATAGAATTATGGACCGATATGGACCAATTTTTGCATGGTTGTTAGAGACCATATACTACCACCACGTACCAAATTTCAACCGGATCGGATAAATTTTGCTTGTGCATGAGGCTCCGGAGGACAAATCTGGGGATCGGTTTATATGGGGGCTATATATAATTATGGACGGATATGGACCAATTTTTTCATGGTTGTTAGATACCATATACTAACACCACGTACCAAATTTCAACCGGATCGGATGAAATTTCCTGCTCTTAGAGGAACCGCAAAGCAAATCAAGGGATCGGTTTATATGGGGGCTATAGATAGTTATGGACCGATATGGACCAATTTTTGCACGGTTGTTATAGACCATATACTAACACCACATACCGAATTTCAACCGGATCGGATGAAATTTGCTGCTCTTAGAGGAACCGCAAACCAAATCAAGGGATCGGTTTATATGGGGGCTATAGATAGTTATGGACCGATATGGACCAATTTTTGCACGGTTGTTAGAGACCATATAGTAACACCACATACCAAATTTCAACCGGATCGGTTGAATTTTGCTCCTCTAAAAGGCTTCGGAGTTCAAATCTGCGGATCGGTTTATATGGGGGCTATATATAATTATGGACCGATATGGACCAATTTTTGCATGGGTGTTAGACTCTATATACTAACACCATGTACCAATTTTCAGCCAGATCGGATGAATTTTGCTCCTCTAAGAGGCTCCGGAGTTCAAAACTGGGGATCGGTTTATATGGGGGCTATATATAATTATGGAACGATATGGACCAATTTTTGCATTGTTATTTGAGATCATATACTTATACCATGTACCAAATTTCAGCCGGATGAAATTTGCTTCTCTTAGAGGATCGGCAAGCCAAATTTGGGGGTCCGTTTATATGGGGGCTATACGTAAAAGTGGACCGATATGGCCCATTTGCAATACCATCTGACCTACATCAATAACAACTACTTGGGCCAAGTTTCAAGTCGATAGCTTGTTTCGATAGTTAGCGTGATTTCAACAGACGGACGGACGGACGGACATGCTCAGATCGACTCAGAATTTCACCACGACCCAGAATATATATATATATATATATATATATACTATATGGGTCTTAGAGCAATATTTCGATGTGTTACAAACGGAATGACAAAGTTAACCCTTTCACTACCGAAATAAACTTAATGATAAAAACTTTTATTTTTCTTCTGTTTTTACTTGTACGAACAGCATGTAGAACAAAAATTGTCATTTTGAAAACCTACCTCAATTACTTCTAGAGCTATATGAGCTTGTTCTGAAAACTTGATTCTTGAATTGTGACCAAACGGCCTTACGAAAATAAGCGCTATTTGGCCTATAATATCTTTCAATGTGTGAGAAAAAATACAAAAAAAAACGTAAAAGTATCAGCTATAGTTTTTGTATAAATGTCCATTTACTAGAAACATACAGTACAAAAATTGTCTGAAATTTTCGTATTTTTCGTTTATTGTTAAAGAAGTTTATAAAAATGTATTTTACACCTCACCAATATGGGCAATATTTGTAGCTTATTTAGATTAAAGTCTCTACTTTAAAATAACATCGAGAAATAAATCGAAACTAAGTGGGAAAATAGAATTTGGTGTATTTTTCGAATGTCCTTCTAAGTGAACATCGGTAGTGAGAGGGTTAATATACCCCCCATCCTATAGTGGAGGGTATAAAAAGCATGTTATAAAAAATTGAATGAAAAGAACTTCCTGTGTAGTTAAAAACAAGTAAGTAAAGTAGAAAGTCGGGCGGGGCCGACTATATCATACCCTAAACCACCAATACAGAATTAGTAATCATAAGCATTTGTGGGGTAACATATACGTCTGGGAGATAAATCGCAGTTGCATCTTTAAGAAAATTAAGGGGTACATGTCTATGGGTGCTTTGTGTCAATCTGACTATAGCTCATAGTCAATGTTGCCAGGGAAAATGTTTGGTTTACCCTACAAGAACAAAAAGAGTTCCTTACTTTCCCATACATTCCCAAACAATTTTCCCTACTATATTTTTCGTTATATTTAAAAAATTTACAAAACAAAAATGGTTCTAAGTACTTTATTATCTTAAAACATGAATATGCGACGTATATAACTTAGAATATAAATTTGTATTACCACCACGGTTGCCACAGTTGGTAGAATTCTACCCAAATTAGTAATCTTTTTTGTTAAATCTCTATAAAAATAAAATTTTGGAAAAAGTTTCTATAAACAAGTTTTTGTGAGAAATTTTTCTATAGAAATAAAATTTTGACAATAAATTCTATAGAAATAAAATTTTGAGAAAAAATTCCACAGAGATACAATTTTTAGAAAATTTTTTATAGAAATAATATTTTGAAAAAAATTTCTATAGAAATACAATTTTGACAAAATGTTCTATAGAAATAAAATGTTGACAAAATTTTCTACAGGAGTAAAGTTTACCACACATTGTTAAAGATCAAGACTTGCCGGCTTCCAATTTCCTCCTCTGGAGCCACCAAAATGTAAAAATTATTACAAATTGTGTTGAGTGAAAATGTCCTACATTGTGGCCCTACGTCCCTACAAGACGCTATATATTAGAAAAACCCTACTTAAAGGGAATTTCCCCTACTTCTAGCAACACTGGCTGTGTTGATATTGCGCCTACGGAGTTAGTATGCCACTAATATTGAGACCATTATTAAAAAAGAGAAAATCGTTAAATTAGTGTGGGTAATAAATACAAATTTGTAAAAGTCGAGCAATATTCTTATGTAAGAGCTACAAGTACGTGTAAG
Organism: Haematobia irritans; assembly: GCF_050003625.1. Lineage (NCBI taxonomy): Eukaryota > Metazoa > Arthropoda > Insecta > Diptera > Muscidae > Haematobia > Haematobia irritans. Next base: position 242,508,276 of record NC_134397.1, on the reverse strand, counting down.
TACGATCGGCTAGTACATCAAAATTTGAAATTTGAGTAACATTGGTTAATAAATAAGAGTACTATGGCCAAATTTGGGAAAATCGAGCGATGCATATATATGTGGAAGCTCTATCTAAATCTGAACCAATTTGCCTAATATTTTGCGGGTTTGATTAATACCACAAAAGGTTACTTTGTGCAAGATTTGAGTAAGATCAGTTAAGAAATGAGGCCTGTATGGTCAAACATAAGGTTAATAAGGGCGAATTTTTCAAAATCGGGTGATACATATATGGGAGCTATATCTACATCTGAACCTATTTCGATGAAATTTTGCACATATAATTAGTACTATAGAGGACTGGATCTAGCCAACTTTTAGTAAGATCGGTTAATAAATAAGGGTTCTATGGCCAAATTTGGGAAAATCGGGCTATATATACATATATATGGGAGCTATATCTAAATCTGAACCGATTTCGATGATTTTTTGCACATATAGTTAGTGCTATAGAAGACTACATTTAGCCAAATTTGGGCAAGATTGGTTGATAAATAAGGGTTTTATGGCCAAATTTAGAAAAAATCGGGGGGTACATATATATGGGAGCTATAGCTAAATCTGAACCAATTTGCCTAATATTTTGCGGCTTTGATTAATACCACAAAAGGTTACCTTGTGCAAGATTTGAGTAAGATCAGTTAAGAAATGAGGCCTGTATGGTCAAACATAAGGTTATTAGGGGCGAATTCTTCAAAATCGGGTGATACATATATGGGAGCTATATCTACATCTGAACCGATTTCGATGAAATTTTGCACATATAGTTAGTACTATAGAGGAGGACTTTTAGTAAGTCGGTTAATAAATAAGGGTTCTATGGCCAAATTTGGGAAAATCGGGCTATACATATATATGGGAGCTATATCTAAATCTGAACCGATTTCGATGATTTTTTGCACATATAGTTAGTGCTATAGAAGACTACATTTAGCCAAATTTGGGCAAGATCGGTTGATAAATAAGGGTTTTATGGCCAAATTTAGAAAAAATCAGGGGGTACATATACATGGGAGCTATAGCTAAATCTAAACCGATTTCGATGATTTTTTGCACATATAGTTAGTGCTATAGAAGATTATATTTAGGCAACTTTGAGTAAGATCGGTTGATAAATAAAGGTTTTGTGGCCAAATTTGGGAAAATCGGGCGATACATATATAAGAGAGCTATATCTAAATCTGAACCGATTTGTATGAAATTTTGCAAACTTGAAGGGCGATGGAAAAGATTACCTTTTGCCAAATTTGATGACGATCCGTTTGAAAAAAACGCGCAACGTGACCCCATTTATCGACATCGGGCGATACATATATATGGGAGCAATATCTAAATTTGATACGATTTCTTCCAAATTCAATAGCGTTCGTCGTTGTGCCCAAAAAACTCCCTGCACCAAATTTCATCAAAATCGGTTAATAATTGCGACCGGAATCCTGTGAACAACAAATACATGGACAGACGGACGGACGGACGGACGGACGGACACCAAGCGCTAGATCGACTCAGGAGGTGATTCTGAGTCGATCGGTAAATCAATATTTCTGGTAGGCACATTTTTTGGCCGATCAAACTTATTATACCCTGACCACTATGTGGTTTAGGGTATAAAAAGAACATCTTTGGGAGTACATCTTGTGGAAGTGCTTTTAAAGTTGTGGTTTTGGAAGAACTTCCAAAAATTTTTGCTGGGTCACGATAGAGACATTTTTGATAAAATGTACAAATAATTTCCATTAACTAAAATAAAGTTAAATTGGCTTTGATATCCCTTCATTTCTAAAAGCAGACGAAAAGAAAAATCAGGATGTCGATTTTTTTCTATCAAAAAAGCCGCTCAAATCACTGTCCATTGACACCAAAACGAATCAATGCCAGAGCCCAGGGGTTTGTCAATGCTCAAAAACTTACTATCCACACTTGACAACTTACAGATATACTGAAGGAAATTTCAAATGAATTCAAAGGTACGAAACAAAGTTTTTGCTGTATTACGATTTAAGTGTGATGTACTGCCAATGGTTACACTAACACACACACAAACATTCAACACAATCTCACACACACACGCACACACCCAAATACTTACAGGTATAAACCAACAAACACTCAAACACATGATGACAGGTCCTGTTGTTGTGTGGGGTGTGTGTCCCTTGTCAAGTGACGTAATATGAGCTGTCAAAAATGTTGTACCTTATGAAAAGTCATTGACAGCTACAGGAGACTTACGCCTGTCACAAAACAGTAGACATTTTGTGGCTTACAAGTGGTTTGTTTGTGCTCAAGCAAAAATGGATGCTGGTAGGTTGGTATTTGGGGGTCTGGGCATTACCGAAAGTGTTACACCAACTCACACATACGCACACACACACATCTTCTCATCTATCTCATCTTCATTACAACCCTACAATGCAAGTCTTGTATAAACATTTGAATGGTCTGGTTTGTTGGAGAGGTTATGCTACTGAAACCACAAACATATCCCCTATGAGGATCATCGTTATTATCCTTAGTTTCAACCTTAACACTTACTGACTCACTGACTCACTCACTCAGTCACAGCTCCATTCCATTCCATTCATCCATGTGCATATCACCATCATCATAATCGTCATTATGAATCCCTGAATGGTGGTTCTGGATATTGAAGTCAGAGACAATCATTGAACGCAATAACGTATCAATATTCACCTTCATATGTTGTTTCCATAATCTTTTGAATACATTGACCTGGTGTCGATTGGTCGATATGATTCTTATCTTCACAAAAAGGACCAAATGTACAGCAAAAGGACTCTTGAAAAAAACTTGATAATGTCACCTATAATGTACACTGAGAAACAGATAGTTTCAGAGTTACAGTTGGAGATGTGGCTAAGGGGAGATTACAATTTTCAGACCTCGATGCACCCAGAGAAGGAATATGATCACCTCAAACATGTTTTACGAGCAAAATGTTATTTTTGGGTGGTGACCATGTAACATGGTTTTCGCAACAATGTTATTTCCTCGGAAATCATGTATCTGATTTCGGCAAGCAGGAGAAAATAACATTTTAGAGACATGGTCACCATACAAAAATAACATTTTGCTCTTGAAACATGTTTGAGGTGATCATATTCCTTCTCTGCATGTGAGTAGATCAAGGTCTATGGGTTTATTAACCTGTATCCAGATCACAGAAAAAATACGTCTGCGAAGCGTATATCGCAAACATCGTTATTTTGTTAAGTTGTAAAGGGTGTTTTTTATGAGTTTGTTTTTTTGTTTTTTAATATCACTGAAAAAAATATTTACGTGATAAAGGGTGATTTGTTAAGAGCTTGATAACTTTTTAAAAAAAAAAAACGCATAAAATTTGCAAAATCTCATCGGTTCTTTATTTGAAACGTTAGATTGGTCCATGACATTTACTTTTTGAAGATAATTTCATTTAAATGTTGACCGCGGCTGCGTCTTAGGTGGTCCATTCGGAAAGTCCAATTTTGGGCAACTTTTTCGAGCATTTCGGCCGGAATAGCCCGAATTTCTTCGGAAATGTTGTCTTCCAAAGCTGGAATAGTTGCTGGCTTATTTCTGTAGACTTTAGACTTGACGTAGCCCCACAAAAAATAGTCTAAAGGCGTCAAATCGCATGATCTTGGTGGCCAACTTACCGGTCCATTTCTTGAGATGAATTGTTCTCCGAAGTTTTCCCTCAAAATGGCCATAGAATCGCGAGCTGTGTGGCATGTAGCGCCATCTTGTTGAAACCACATATCAACCAAGTTCAGTTCTTCCATTTTTGGCAACAAAAAGTTTGTTAGCATCGAACGATAGCGATCGCCATTCACCGTAACGTTGCGTCCAACAGCATCTTTGAAAAAATACGGTCCAATGATTCCACCAGCGTACAAACCACACCAAACAGTGCATTTTTCGGGATGCATGGGCAGTTCTTGAACGGCTTCTGGTTGCTCTTCACTCCAAATGCGGCAATTTTGCTTATTTACGTAGCCATTCAACCAGAAATGAGCCTCATCGCTGAACAAAATTTGTCGATAAAAAAGCGGATTTTCTGCCAACTTTTCTAGGGCCCATTCACTGAAAATTCGACGTTGTGGCAGATCGTAAGTCTATTCATGATGAAATGTCAAAGCATACTGAGCATCTTTCTCTTTGACACCATGTCTGAAATCCCACGTGATCTGTCAAATACTAATGCATGAAAATCCTAACCTCAAAAGAATCACCCTTTATTAAAGATTACGCAACCTAAATTTTAGGATGCGAAATTTACAAAATATTAAAGACAAATTTCTTTAAAATAATGAAATTTTAATTAAAATAAAGTTTGTAATCTTTGCTTCAATTAATCGTTAAATTTAGGACACAAATTTTACAAATTTTCGTCCCTCCGTTAAAGTCGCATGTCTTTGAACTAAGGTAAATTTTTCTTAAAGTAAAGAAACACATTTTTGATTTAAAGAAATTATCCTTAAATTAACTGAAATAATGCAACTTTAAATTTAATATAAAAATGCTTCAAATATAGGCTATTACTTATTTTGAGGATTTAGCGTCTTTGGTTTAAATTTTTTTTCGAATTAAGAAAACATTTTTTACTTTGAAGTATCCGTTTTATACCCACCACCATAGGATGGGGGGTATATTAACTTTGTCATTCCGTTTGTAACACATCGAAATATTGCTCTAAGACCCCATAAAGTATATATATTCTGGGTCGTGGTGAAATTCTGAGTCGATCTGAGCATGTCCGTCCGTCCGTCCGTCCGTCCGTCCGTCCGTCCGTCTGTTGAAATCACGCTAACTTCCGAACGAAACAAGCTATCGACTTGAAACTTGGCACAAGTAGTTGTTATTGATGTAGGTCGGATGGTATTGCAAATGGGCCATATCGGTCCACTTTTACGTATAGCCCCCATATAAACGGACCCCAAAATTTGGCTTGCGAGGCCTCTAAGAGAAGCAAATTTCATCCGATCCGGCTGAAATTTGGTACATGGTGTTAGTATATGGTCTCTAACAACCATGCAAAAATTGGTCCACATCGGTCCATAATTATATATAGCCCCCATATAAACCGATCCCCCGATTTGGCTTGCGAGGCCCCTAAGAGAAGCAAATTTCATCCGATCCGGCTGAAATTTGGTACATGGTGTCAGTGTATGGTCTCTAACAACCATGCAAAAATTGGTCCACATCGGTGCATAATTATATATAGCCCCCATATAAACCGATCCCCCGATTTGGCTTGCGAGGCCTCTAAGAGAAGGAAATTTCATCCGATCCGGCTGAAATTTGGTACATGGTGTTAGTATATGGTCTCTAACAACCATGCAAAATTTGGTCCACATCGGTTCATAATTATATATAACCCCCATATAAACCGATCACCAGATTTGACCTCCGGAACCTATTGGAAGACCAAAATTCATCTGATTCAGTTGAAATTTGGTATGTGGTGTTAATATATGGCCTCAAACTCCCATGCAAAAATTGGTCCATATCGGTCCATAATTATATATAGGCCCCATATAAACCGATCCCCAGATTTGACCTCCAGAACCCCTTGGAAGAGCAAAATTCTTGCCATTCGGTTGAAATTTGGTACGTCATGTTAGTATATGGTATCCAACAACCATGCAGGAATTGGTTCCTATCAGTCCATAATTATATATAGCTCCCATATAAACCGATCCCCAGATTTGACCTCCGGTGCCTTTTGGAGAAGCAAAATTCATCCGATCTGCTTGAAATTTGGTACGTGGTTGTAGTATATGATATTTAACAACCATGCCAAAAGTGGTCCATATCAGTCCATAATCGTACATAGCCCCATATAAACCAATCCCGAGATTTGGTTTTGGAACCTCTTGAAGGAGCAGATTTCATCCGAGTGAGTTGAAATTTGGTACATTGTGCTAGAATATGGTCGTTAACAACCATTCCTAACTAGGTCCACATCGGTCTATAGTTATATATGGCCCTCAGATAAATCGATCCCCAATCACACAAAAATTTGTCCATATCAAGTTAATTGTCTATAGCCCCCATATAAGCGACCCCCATATTTCAATTCTTGCTCTCTACGTACAAAAAGTCCATATCAATTCGTAATTATTTGTAGACTTAACTATACATAACTTTATTGTCTAATATATACCATGTATGGACTAAATCACAGTCTTTCGTAGAAGTTTCTACGCAATCCATGGTGGTGGGTACATAAGATTCGGCCTGGCCGAACTTGCGGCCGTATGTACTTGTTAAAATTTGGATTTTTATACCCTTCACCACTATTGTGGTACAGGGTATAATAAGTTTGTGCATTTGTATGTAAGGCCAAGAAGGAAAAGTATGAGACCTATCGTTTAGTATACCGATCGTCTTAAATAGAATTAAATTCTGAGTCGATCTAGCGATGTCCGTCTGTCTGTCTGTATATGTAATATTGTGTGCAAAGTACAGCTCGCAGTTTAAGTCTGATCGTCCTCAAATTTGGCACAGAGATTTAAATTGGCTCAAAGGCAATCGCTATTGATTTTGAAAAAAATCGGTTCAGATTTAGATATAGCTGCCATATATATTTATCACTGATCTGGTCATAATTGACGTATTTATCAACGTATTTTCTCAAAATTTCTGGAAGCCAAATATTTTGGGGCTTTCGTAAGATATGCAAAATATCAGCCAAATCGGTTCAGATTTAAATATAGCTTCCATATATATCTTTCGTCCGATTTGAACTTATATGGACAAAAAAGCCAGAGTTTTCTCCTGATTTGCTTCAAATTTTGCACAAGGAGTACGTTTAATAGTATTGTTAATTGTGCTAAATTTGGTTGAAATCGGTTCAGATTTAGATATAGCTCTCATATATATCTTTCGTCCGATTTCGACTAATAAGGTCTCAAAAGCCCGAGTTTTGCCCTGATTTGCTTCAAATTTTGGAGTACGTTTAATAGTATCGTTAAGCGTGTCAAATTTGGTTGGAATCAGTTCAGATTTAGATGTAGCTCCCATACATATTTTTCGTCCGATTTGCTCTTATATGGCTTCAAAAGCCGGATTTTTGCCCTGAGTTGCTTCACATTTTGCACAAGGAGTACGTTTAATAGGAGTACGTAGGAGGAGTACGTGCCAAATTTGGTTCAAATCGATTCAGATTTTGATGTAGCTCCCATATATATTTTTCGTCCGATTTGCACTTATATGGCTTCAAATGGTCATATGGGTGTAAATCGCCCGATTTACACTCATATTCGGGCGTTTATTTGTATATGGGAATATAAACCTTTATAATGGTAACACAAATTTTGGTCTACATAGTGGTGAAGGGTATAATATAGTCGGCTCCGCCCGACTTTAGACTTTACTTACTTGTTATTTCTATCAAAATTATAGAGTTTTGACTACATTTTTGTCAAAATTTTAATTTTATTGAAAATGTTGAAAAATTAAATTTCTATCAAAATTAAAATTTTTTGCACAATTTTATCCAAATTTTATTTTTATAGGAAATTTTGTCAACATTTGTTCAATTGAAAATTTTGTCAATATTTTATTTCTACCCAGCAAAAACTGGGTAAGCACTAGTGATTCTTTCAGTAATACCGGTAATCAAAAAGTTACTACTTGCAGTTTTACCTGGGATTTAAAAGTAATAACTTACCTGTGTAGGCAAAAAGCGATTCTTTCTATTAATACCGGTAATCAAAATCATATCTTGAGGTCCGGGTTCGGCTCTACAGTGGGCACATTTAATAGTAGCGATAAGTAATGCCAAATTACATTTCAGGAAAAAATTGCCAATAAAATATACCTTTGTTTTCTAAAGTTGTATAGTACATAACTTATATTACAAAATAACATCATTGAATAGATCCATGTCGTGGAGCGTGGAATAGTGTGTTGGATTACAAAACAACAAGGGTGAGTTCACACTTTTTGGGTATTTTTATGGTAAAGATATTATTTTTGGAGAGCTGGTATGCTTGCGAAGAAGTACTTATTTTTCGACTGCTGGTATGCTTGCACGGAAGTACTTTCCTCCAATGTCATGCCCATGTAAAAGTATTACTACTGATATATGTACGAGGAAGTTGTTACCAATTTGGCGCAGGCATACTTGTACTCATACCTGGTAATAGGAGTTTTTCCTGGGTATATACAATTGTATCAAAAATTTTTATTCAATTTTATTTCTATTATATTATAGACTTTTGATTTTTTTTTATTTATTTCTAAAGAAAATTTTATCAACATTTTATTGCTATAGAAAATCTTGTCAAAATTTTGGTTCTATAGACAATTGGGTTAAAAATGTTTTTTTTTTTTGTTTTTGTTGAAAATTTTGAAAACTCAAAATTATATTGTTTTAACCCTTTTTCGATTCTAATTGTAATTAAAATACATTTATTATGTATGTAATGTAGCTATAGACTTGAAATTTCAGGTACCCTCCTAAAATTTTATTAACTATCGATGTGTGAAAAAATCAGGACGGAAAATACGACAGTAATAATGTAATAATATCAACAAAATAGCATATATTCCATAGAAATACATTAAAATACATAGTGGTCAGGCCTCATGTGTTACGAATGTGACTATCGAAACATGTGTATGACGGAGGGTTATTTTTTTTTTCAAAATGTTATTTCTTTTTTTTTATTAGTTTTGTCAAATTTTTTTCAATTGAAAATCTTTGTCAATATGTGATTTCTATATACAACTAGCGTAACCCGGCCCGCTTCGCTGCGCCTTCCGAAGCGTATTTGGAGGAACATTTTGCGTTAACTTAGTCAACTATATCCTTCGTGCTGAAAACAAATTCGAAAAGATTTGAATTCTTTTAAACAAATCGGACTACTTGATTTTTCGTTTATAGGTACAATCACCAAATTAATTGATCCAATTAATTTTTTAATTGAAATGTCTTCAATCACGAAAATGATAGTATCAATCACAGTTTTAATTGGGCATAGAAAAAATTCTTGATTAAAAAATTAATTGATTTTTTAGCAAATTTCAATTAATTTTTTAATTGATTCAATTAAAAATTTAATTGATGTCGATTGCAAAACTCAATTAATTTATTTTAAAAAAGGTAACTATTTTTAATTACTTTCTGCATTGGCTTAGAGTTTTTATTTGGATTAACAAATGATTGTTTGAAATACATTTTTAATTAAAAAAAAATCAGCACTTTTTTAACTGAGTTAGTCTTCCGAATTTGATTAAAAAGTTAATTGTATCAATTAATTTTTTAATTAAAATTTTTAAAATTTTCAATCATTGACTTAATTAACTTAATGTTTCTATCATGATTAAAAAGTTAATTGTATCAATTAATTTATTAATTAAAATAAAATTCAACTTCAATTAACTTTTTAATTGGAAATATTTTGGTGATATTTTTTTCTGTGTACCCTTTCCTCCAAATTTGTCTAATAATGTTCTGTATTCAAGTAGTTGGACAATCTACTATATTTCTTGTGAATTTTAAGTGTGGTTTGTCAAGGAAAGGTATCCTTCTCCTCAACATATCTGAAAATTAAGCACTATATTATAACATACAAAGAATTACTGTTTCCCATCCAATAAATCGGAAAAAGCAAAAGTAGTAAACAATTCCCAACCAGATATCGAAAAATCATATACTAATTTAAAAATCATGTATAAATTTAATCACCTCCTCCCACACCCAAAAAAAATTTTTTCTGATTCAATCACCAAATTAATTGATCCAATTAATTTTTTAATTGAAATGTCTTCAATCACGAAAATGATAGTATCAATCACAGTTTTAATTGGGCATAGAAAAAATTCTTGATTAAAAAATTAATAGATTTTTTCAGCAAATTTCAATTAATTTTTTAATTGATTCAATTAAAAATTTAATTGATGTTGATTGCAAAACTCAATTAATTTATTAATTAAAAAAGGTAACTATTTTTAATTACTTTCTGAATTGGCTTAGAGTTTTTATTTGGATTAACAAATGATTGTTTGAAATACAATTTAATTAGTCTTCCGAATTAGATTAAAAAGTTAATTGTATCAATTAATTTTTTAATTACAAATTTTAAAATTTTCAGTCATTGACTTAATTAACTTAATGTTTCTATCATGATTAAAAAGTTAATTGTATCAATTAATTTATTAATTGAAAAAATTTTCAACTTCAATTAACTTTTTAATTGGAAATATTTTGGTGATATTTTTTTCTGTGCACGTTCCCTGTAAATTTCAAGTACATCGGCGATGTTTAAATTTTGCTCTATTGTTTTAAAGGGACGTCACTTTCCCCGATACAATATCGACAAACACCGTAGTGAATAGCACCCCTAACCTTCCCTGAAAATTCTTGAAACTTTACTTCAAGTGTGGGGCAAGAAAGGTTGCCTCTTCGTTCATAAACTTCCCCCACGGCCTATGTAAATTTCAAGAAAACTTAAGAATTGTTGTTTTTTTTGCAGTTTTAGAGGAGGTCCTCTTCCCCGACTAAATATCGAAAAGTGATGTAGCGTATCTTTTCTAAACGTCCCAGAAAATGTCAAGCAAATTATAAGCCAAAAGGGGCGGCCTCTCCTCCAACCAAATATCACAAAATCAGGTATCAACTATTCATATCGTAACCTCTCCCCAGTCCTCTGTAAATTTCAAGTAACTCGGTAAAAGTTTAATTGTTTCTCTGTATGTACTTAAGAGAAACGGATGTCTCCCTATGCCCTTTTATTTTTATTAAAAAATTAAGAACCTGATATAAATTTCATAACCCATTTTTTCCGTAAAATTTCAGTCGGGGGAGTTTAGTTTTGTTTGTACTTAAAAAAAAATCGGGCAAAGGGGTGGTCCCCCTCCCCGACCAAATATCGCAAAATAATGTAGCGGATTTTTGTCTACACGCAAAAAAATAATTCTTTCCTCCCAAACGAAATTTTAGACAAACAAAGTTCGTTTCTCTTTTGCTTTTCGTTGAAAGGAAGTGTATTTGGAAGAAAAGTATATACTTTTTGTGATAAACGTTTATTCTTTTCCAGGATGTAGGTTAGGTTAGGTTAGGTTAAAGTGGCAGCCCGATTAAATTTCAGGCTCACTTAGACTATTCAGTCCATTGTGATACCACATTTAACTAAAAGTACCTATTACATATGGGCACTTCTAGTCTTAACCACTGAACCTTCTCTATTATTTACTTTTGTGGAACCAACCAGATTGCTCCAAAAACATTAACAAACTGCTTAAGTTAACGTTTTCCAGGTCAGCCAGTAATCTAAAGCTATATGCTCCTAAAATTCGCTTACGCCTTACACAAAAAGCAGGACACTCACACAAGAGGTGTTTAATTGATTCCTTTTCCTCCACGTCATGACAGCTTATACAATAGTCATTATACTTCGCACCTATAGTTTTTGCAAATTCGCCTATCAGGCAGCGACCCGTTATAGCAGATATTAGGAGTGCTATCTGACGCCTTGAGAACACTAGCATATCTAGTGTGCGATTTAAGTTTAAATGGGGCCATATTTGCTTGGTGTCGTTACAACCCTTGCAATTTTCCCATCGAATATTGGCCATCATAACAGCCTTCTCACGCAGTAAGAGCTTGCAGGTGGCCAGAGGCATACCAACAGATTCTAGTTCCCCTGGAATATGTAAGGTAGTTCCTAGCCTTGCTAACACATCTGCTTCACAGTTCCCCGGTATGTTCCTATGACCAGGCACCCATATTAGGTGAATATTGTACTGCTCAGCCATCTCGTTGAGAGATTTGCGGCAGTCTATGGCCGTTTTTGAGTTAAGGAACACAGAGTCCAAGGATTTTATTGCAGGTTGACTGTCTGAGTATATAAAGGGTGATTCTTTTGAGGTTAGGATTTTCATGCATTAGTATTTGACAGATCACGTGGGATTTCAGACATGGTGTCAAAGAGAAAGATGCTCAGTATGCTTTGACATTTCATCATGAATAGACTTACTAACGAGCCACAACGTCGAATTTTCAGTGAATGGGCCCTAGAAAAGTTGGCAGAAAATCCGCTTTTTTATCGACAAATTTTGTTCAGCGATGAGGCTCATTTCTGGTTGAATGGCTACGTAAATAAGCAAAATTGCCGCATTTGGAGTGAAGAGCAACCAGAAGCCGTTCAAGAACTGCCCATGCATCCCGAAAAATGCACTGTTTGGTGTGGTTTGTACGCTGGTGGAATCATTGGACCGTATTTTTTCAAAGATGCTGTTGGACGCAACGTTACGGTGAATGGCGATCGCTATCGTTCGATGCTAACAAACTTTTTGTTGCCAAAAATGGAAGAACTGAACTTGGTTGACATGTGGTTTCAACAAGATGGCGCTACATGCCACACAGCTCGCGATTCTATGGCCATTTTGAGGGAAAACTTCGGAGAACAATTCATCTCAAGAAATGGACCGGTAAGTTGGCCACCAAGATCATGCGATTTGACGCCTTTAGACTATTTTTTGTGGGGCTACGTCAAGTCTAAAGTCTACAGAAATAAGCCAGCAACTATTCCAGCTTTGGAAGACAACATTTCCGAAGAAATTCGGGCTATTCCGGCCGAAATGCTCGAAAAAGTTGCCCAAAATGTGACTTTCCGAATGGACCACCTAAGACGCAGCCGCGGTCAACATTTAAATGAAATTATCTTCAAAAAGTAAATGTCATGGACCAATCTAACGTTTCAAATAAAGAACCGATGAGATTTTGCAAATTTTATGCGTTTTTTTTTTTTAAAAAGTTATCAAGCTCTTAACAAATCACCCTTTAAGTTAAATTTATATAGCATAGCTTGCGGCGCCCATGAACCGAATAAACACAGTTTATTTAACAGAAACAAACATTTAGTTTAACACCGTGGAGCAGTGGTTGCTACGTCCGACTCTCATGCCAAGGGTCGTGGGTTCGATCCCTGCTGCGACCAAAGTTTTTTTTTTTTTTGTACATACATTCCACATATGTTCGGAAGATTCCGAAAAAATGTTCAACATTACATTGTACTATATTAAATTTTGAACTGTAAAATGTGTCTTATTAAAGACCTAAAGTCAGAAAGGAACAGTGTTTGATATAAACGAAATGGACTCTGTTGTTGTTTCAAAAATAACTTTTTTTATTGAAAAAATAAAAATTTTGTAACAAACGAATTTTTTTGGTGATAAAAGTTTAAAATTTTCGAAGCAATTCAAAAAACTCTAACAAAAGAAAAACGTTTTCGGTACACGTTTTCCAAACGTTTATTTTCTGTGCGTGTAGATGCCAACCCCAACATTCAATGAAAATTTCAAGCAAATCGCATAATTTTGTTCCAAGTTTCAAAAAGTAGGCCAAGGGGGAGGTCCCCCTCCCAATCCACATATGAAATCATCGGGTACCCCATATTAATTCCGTAACCTCACCACATGTTCTTTGTAAATCTCAGATAATTTAAAGAATTTTAGTTTTTTCACTGTACCTTAAAAAAAGTCGAACAAAGGGGAGCCCCCCCTCCGCCGACAAATATCGAAATAAAAAGTAGAGGATCTTTGTCTAGACGCCAATCCCAATCTTCAATGAAAATTTCAAGCAAATCGGTCAACTTTGGTCCAATTTTCAAAAAGTCCGACGAAGGGGAGGTCCCCCTCCGCGACCAGGTGTCAAAAAATGAGGTACCCTATTTGCACCACATGAACACCCCCTACGATCTCTGAAAGTTTCAAGTAAATCGGTTCAGCCGTTTCGGATCCAACTCGGAACATACAAACAAACAAATAAACAAACATAGATTGGATTTTATATATATAGATAGATAGATTACAAGGAAATTTTGTGAAATTTTTTACCAATTGAAAGTTTCTTGTCAATATTTTATTTCTATAGACAATTGGGTCAAAATTTTTAATTCAATTTTATTTCTATCAAAATTATAGAGTTTTGATTTTTTTTTTGTTTATTTCTAAAGAAAATTTTATCAAAATTCCATTGCTATAGAAAATCTTGTCAAAATTTTATTTCTATAGACAATTGGGTCAAAATAGTTTTTTTATTGAAAATTACATCTCTATCAAAATTATATTGTTTTTAATTTTTTTTATTTTATTTCTATAGAAAATTTTATCAAAATTTTATTTCTATAGTAAATTTTTTCAAAATTTTATTTCTATAAAAAATTTTGTTATCATTTTATTTCTATCAAAAATTGTATCAAAATTTTATATTTATAGAAAATTGAAATACTTCGTAGTTAGAGAGAAATGTTTTGCAAAATCTACCAAAACATCAATAATTCTAACAGTCTACCAAAAAGTAAACAATGTACCATTTTTGTTAGAATTCTACACCCAAAGAAAAAATACTTTCCTCAGGAACGAAATTTTAGACAAACAAAATTCCCCTTTCTTATGAAGTATTTTCTGTTAGACCAAACATACTCAAATTTAAGATATGCGATTCGATCGATTGTTTCTAATTCTGTTTATTCGGCTTTAAAGAAATTTCTTTAGCGTCAAAAGAAAACTGTGCTTGTCTAAAACTTCGTTCCTCAGAAAAGAAAACTCTTATTTCAGTGTACCAACTGTGGTAACCGTGCCTGAATAAATTTCTAGATTTCCAATTTCATGAAAATCGGATGAAAATTGAGGATCCCATGCCGTCAAGAAGTTAAGAATGAGGGCTATATAGAAACATGCTCCGATATAGGTCATCTTCTAGGTTAGGTTAGGTTAGGTTATGTGGCAGCCCGATGTATCAGGCTCACTTAGACTATTCAGTCCATTGTGATACCACAGTGGTGAACTTCTCTCTTATCACTGAGTGCTGCCCGATTCCATGTTAAGCTCAACGACAAGGGACCTCCTTTTTATAGCCGAGTCCGAACGGCGTTCCACATTCCAGTGAAACCACTTAGAGAAGCTTTGAAACCCTCAGAAATGTCACCAGCATTGCTGAGGTGGGATAATCCACAGCTGAAAAACTTTTTGGTGTTCGGTCGTAGCAGGAATCGAACCCACGACCTTGTGTATGCAAGGCGGGCATGCTAACCATTGCACCACTGTGGCTCCTAGGTCATCTTCTAAATTGACCTGTCTCCAAACAAAATACGAGTTTTTTTTTTCAGCACAATAAATTAATTTAAAAAACTTTCAAATGATGAAAAGAAAAGTTGAAAAATTTATGAACTTTTTTTAATGGAAATTTTTTATTTCAAGAAAATTTCTACTTAAAATTGTATAAATAGCGTGTCCTATAATTTAGGTAGCCTCATCCTTCATTTTGGATCAAAATTTTGTTCAGTGTTAGATGAATTCAAAATTTATGGACTATGCATGTGTGCAAATCAAAATGTCAATATCATCGACTACTACTCGTTCTACAACTACAGCTGGAACAACACTTGCCATCTCATGTCAAGTGAGTGAGTACTGAGCTCTCCAGTGAACAGGTTTCACAATTGTCAGAATCCAAAAACAATGGAAACAACCATTTGAATAAATTTATCTCAACTCTGTCCTCAGTCCCAATGGAAAGACCAAAGATATGGGTCACATCTTCAAGCCCGATGAGGATGGTGGGGGAATTTGACAATACAATCAAAATTCTACATATGTGGATGGATTACAAATGTCAGTCAATCACTATGCCAAAATATTTTTTGGGATGCCATATTTCCATTTTGGAATATAAATCATCGATATGATTTTAAAATGATATTCTCATTAAGTGTCGTCTGTCGAAAACGTTTGTAGATGAGTGGAACTACATCTCCAAGTGTATCGATATGGATAAGTTATATTCTTTAATTTATGAATATCGCAAGGTAAGCATCCACGTGCTACATTTCGATTTGAGATTTCTTCGAACATACAAAATACCTTTTCTTTGGCGCTTTTCCACATTGAACCTTAACTAACAATGCATTTCCCAGTCACACACTTAAACATTGTGACAGTTCTAGAATTTCTATAAACAAATGTTCTCAATGCCTCAACAACACTATCGACAATGCCTTAAAAGGATACCGATACAACACATAAGCATATCATACTCCTCTACACACATATGGGGATCATCATCATAATTCATGTCAGGATGTATATTTATTTTCTACATTCCTATAGACAGAATAGCTAGCTGGCTAGATGCTACTGATGCTCCATTCGGTTTGGCTCGTTTGGGTTAATTATGGTCTAAGGGGTGTGTTTGTGAGTCCGTCACGGAAAACATTACGGATAAATGTGCTACATTGAATTAAATATAGGTCCGTGTATATGAGGTGTGGGCTAGTGTATGTTCGTCATATATGAAACTCACATCACATTAAGAACACGTGTTAATGTGTGCGTCAACAGTATCTAGCGTTCACTAATAGGACAGCTGGCTTCGAATAGAATGTAGAAAAAATGGAAAAGGGCCACCGCCACACTAAAAAAAACTTTGCTTGCATCCAAAGATTTTGAACTTTCCTTAAGGATTTTGGCTTCTGAGACTACACTGAAAAAACAGTGAAGCCACCAGGAAAAAAATTTGATTAATTTTACTGCTAAAGACAATTGTGTGCAAAATTTTAAAATAAATTTTATTTCTATAAATTGTTTTAATTTTTTTTTTCATAATTTTTTCTATAGAAAATTTTGTGAAAATTGTGAAAGAACTAAAATTTTGTCAAAATTTTATTTTTTTGCCAAAATTTTATTTCTTTAGAAAATCTTATCAAAATTTTATTTCTATCGAAAAATTTGTTTACATATTTCTCAATTGAAAGTCTTGCCAACATTTTATTGCTATAGAAAAATTTTGTCAAAATTTTATTTCTATAGGAAATTTTGACAAAATTTTATTTTAGAGAAAAATTTTGTCACAACTTTATTCCTATAGAAAAATTTTGTCAATGTTTTATTTGACAACATTTTCTATATAGAAATAAAATATTTACAAAATTTTCAATATAAACAAAATTTTGACAAAATTTTCGATATAAATAAAATTTTGACAAAATTTTCTATAAAAAAAATTTTTGGCAAGATTTTCTATAGAAAATTTTTTCAAAATTCTATTTCTATAGGAAAATTTTGCAAAAACTTTATTTCAATAGAAAATTTTTCTATAGAAATAAAATTTTGATAAAATTTTTCTATTGAAATAAAATTTGACAAAATTTTTCTACAGAAATAATATTTTGACAAAATTTTTCTATAGAAAATCTTGCCAAATTTTTTTTCTATAGAAAATTTTGTCAAAATTTTATTTCTGTAGAAAATTTTGTCAAAATACTATTTCTATAAAAAATTTTCTCACAATTTTATTTCTCTATAGACAATGTTGTCAAAATTTTGTTCCTATAGAAAATTTTGTCAAAATTTTATTTCTATAGAAAATATTGTTAAATTTTTATTACTGTAGAAAATTTTGTCCAAATACTATTTCTATAAAAAATTTTCTCACAATTTTATTTTTATATAGAAAATGTTGTCAAAATTTTGTTTCTATAGAAAAGTTTGTCAAAATTTTATTTCCATAGAAAAATTTTGTCAAAATTTTATTTCGATAGAAATATTTTGCCAAAAATGTTATTTCAATAGAAAATTTTGTAAAAATTTTATTTCTTTTTCAAAATTTTACTTCTATAGAAAAATTTGTTAAAATTTTATTACTACAGAAAATCTTGTCAAAGTTTTATTTCTATAGATAATATTGTCAAAATTTTATTTTTATAGAAAATTTGGTCAAAATACTATTTCTATAAAAAATATTCACACAATCTTATTTCTATAGAAAATTTTGTCAACATTTTACTTCTGTAGAAAATTTTGTCAAATATTTATTTCTATCGAAAATTTGGTAAATATTTTATTTCTATATAGAAAATGTTGTCACAATTTTGTTTCTATAGAACATTTTGTCAAAATTTTATTTCTATAGAAAATTTTGTTAAAATGTTATTTCTATAGAAAACTTTGTAAAAATTTTATTTCTATAGAAAATTTTGTCAACATTTTATTTCTATAGAAAATTGTGTCAAAATTTTATTTTTATAGAAAATTTTGTCAAAATTTTATTTCTATAGGGAATTTTTCCAAAATTTTATCTCCATAGAAAATTTTGTCAAACTTATATTTCTATAGAAAAATTTTGCCAAAATTTTATTTCAATAGAAAATTTTATCAAAAATTTTTTTTCAAAACTTTACTTCTATAGAAATTTTTTTTTAAATTTTATTTCTACAGAAAATCTTGTCAAAGCTTTATTTCTATAGAAAATATTGTCAACATTTTATTTCTATAGAAAATTTTGCCAAAATTTTATTTCTAAAGAAAATTTTTTTCTAATGAAAATTATGTAAAAATTTTATTTCTATAGAAAATTTTGTCAAAAGTTTATATCTATAGAAAATTTTGTCAAAATTTTATTTCTATAGAAAATTTTGTCAAAAATTTATTTCTAAAGAAAATTTTTTCTAATTTTTTCTTAATTGAAAATCTTGTCAAAATATTATTTCGATAGAAAATTTTGTCAAAATTTTATTTCTGTAGAAAATTTTGTCAAAATTTTATTTCTGTAGAAAATTTTGTCAAAATTTTATTTCTATATAGAAAACGTTGTCAAAATTTTGTCAAAATTTTATTCCTATAGAAATTTTTGTTAAAATTTTATTCCTATAGAAAATTTTGTCAAAATTTTATTCCTATAGAAAATTTTGTCAAAACTTTATTTCTATAGAAAATTGTGTCAAAATTTTATTTCTATAGAAAATTTTGTGAAAATTTTATTTCTATAGGGAATTTTTCCAAATTTTTATTTCCATAGAAAAATTTTGTCAAACTTATATTTCTATAGAAAAAATTTGCCAAAATTTTATTTCAATAGAAAATTTTGTCAAAATTTTATTTCCATAGAATGTTTTTTCAAAATTTTACTTCTATAGAAAAATTTGTTACAATTTTATTTCTATAGACGATATTGTCAAAATTTCCTCACAATTTTATTTCTATAGAAAATTTTGCCAAAATTTTATCTCTATAGAAAATTTTGCCATAATTTTATTTCTATAGAAAATGTTGTCAAAATTGTATTTCTAAAGAAGTTTTTTTTTTCTAGTGAAAACTTTGTAAAAACTTTATTTCTATAGAAACTTTTGTCAAAATTTTATTTCGATAGCACATTATTATCAAAATATTATTTCTATAGAAAATTTTGTCAAAATTTTATTCCTACAAGAAATTTTGCCAAAATATTATTTCTATAGAAACTTTTGTAAACATTTTATTTCTAAAGGAAATTTTGGCAAAATGTTATTTCTATAGAAAATTTCTCCAAAGTTCTATACAAATTCTATACAAAATTTTGCCAAAATTTTAATTTATATGGAATCTCAGCCAAAAAAAGCGTCGCCAAAAAATAGTGAACATTTTCTATTTGGTTCGGGAAGTGGTGCAAAATTTAACATGGGCTTGTCATAGGACGGATGTCCACCATTTCACCAGCCGTTGCACTGCATTTACTTCTTAACCCGTTCACTAACGATATCCACTTAGAAGGACATTCGAAAAAGACACCAAATTCTATTTTCTCACTTAGTTTCGATTTATTTCTCAATGTTATTTTAAAGTAGAGGCTTTAATCCAAATAAGCTACAAATATTGTCCATATTGGTGAGGTATAAAATACATTTTTATAAACTTCTTTAACAATAAACGAAAAAAAAACGAAAATTTGAGACAATTTGTCTACTGTATGTTTCTAGTAAATGGATATTTATACAAAAACTATAGCTGATACTTTTTCGGTTTTTTTCTGGTATTTTTTCTCATACTTTGAAAGATATTGTAGGCCAAATAGCGCTTATTTTCGTAACGCCATTTGGTCATAACTGAAGAAACAAATTTTCAGAACAAGCTCATATAGCTCTTGAAGTAATTGAGGTAGGTTTTCAAAATGACAATTTTTGTTCTACATGCTGTTAGTACAAGTAAAACCAGAAGAAAAATAAAAGTTTTTAACATTAGGTTTATTTCGGTAGTGAAAGGATTAAGGTGTGATTCGATTTCAGTGTTTCGATGTGAATTAAAAAAAAAATGTGATATTTTGCCAAATAAATAATTTTTTAAAATTTCATTCTAAAGGTGAAACGTTTAAACTCAAATATTTTAAATTTTTCTAGAATGGATTCTACCACAACGTATCAAATTTCAACCGAATCGGATGAAATTTGCGCCTCCAAAAATTTGCACTTCCAGGGGGCTCCCGAGGTAAAATCTGGAGATCAGTTTATATGGGGGCTATATAGAATTATAAACCGATTTTTGAATAGTTGTTAGTAGCCATATACTTACACATACACAATATAGAAAATTTCAACCGAATCGGATGAAATTTGCCCTCCAAGAGGCTTCGAAAGCCAAATATGGGGATTGGTTTATATGGGGGCTATATATAATTATGGACCGATATGAACCAATTTTAGCATGGGTGTTAGAGACCATATACTAATACAACGTACAAAATGTTAACCGAATCGGACGAAATTTGTAATCGGTTTATATGCGGGCTATATAAAACTATGGACCTCTATGAACCATCCATCACCATACCAACTGACCTACATCAATAACAACTACTTGTGCAAAGTTTGAAGTCGATAGCTTTTTTCGTTTGGAAGTTAGCGTAATTTCCGCCGACAGACGGACGGACATATCAAGATCGAATCAGAATTCTACCACGACCCAAAATATATATACTTTATGGGGTCTTAGACCAATATTTCAATGTGTTACAAACGGAATGACAAAGTTAATTTACCCAATCTTTAATTATTAAAAAAAAAATGAAATTTTTAAAAATGATTTCACAATAGCAGATACGATTCTTAATTTATTGTATTGAACACATTTCAAATTACCCAAATTTCAGGAAATTCCCCACGAAATTCCAAGACCCCAAGTCCAAAAACAGTGAACCCACCAAGAAACAAATTTTGTTAATTTTATTGCTATAGACAATTGTGTCCAAAATTATAAAATAAATTTTATTTCTATAAATTGTTTTGATTTTTTTATAATTTTTTTTTCTATAGAAAATTTTGTGAAAATTGTGAAGGAAAAAAAATTTGTAAAAATTTTATTTTTTTAAAAAGCTTATCAAAATTTAATTTCTCTAGAAAATTTTGCTTACATTTTTCTCAATTGAAAATCTTGTCAAAATGTTATTGCTATAGAAAAAATTTGTCCAAAATTTTATTTCTATAGGAAATTTTGGCAAAATTTTATTTCTATATGAAATTTTGCCAAAATTTTATTTCTAGAGAAAATTTTTATCACCATTTTATTCCTATAGAAAAATTTTGTCAAAATGTTATTTCTATAGGGGATTTTTTTTTTGTTTTATAGAAAATTTTCTCAAAATTTCGCCTTCATTCATAAACAAATTGAGGAAAAAATCCATTGACATCCATAATAATATCAACTACCCGACACTGTACACTTCCATTTCAGTTGAGTTGTGCACTCATCAGAGAAGTGAGAATATATCGGTGGTATGTGTGAATATTTCATTTATTGTTGTTTTATTCAAACGCTTCGAACATATGGCGTTCAAATGCAATATTATTTAATAGTTTTTGTATGGGGAGCTATTGTTGTTATTTTCTCTTTATGTGAGGGAATGTGGGTGCCCATATTGTTCTCCGCGTATATGTGAGTATGAGTGTTTGGATATGCGTGTTTGGGTATTTGTGTGATTCTTTGAGTGCAACATATTTTCCGAAACAACTACAACTACAACAACTACACTACTTCTACTTCTATTGCAAATCATCCAGGATAAAAGGATAGACGAAGCAACATTCGTTTGGTTATTTAGCCGTAAGCCGACACCAAATGGCCAATAAACAATGCCAAAGAATGGGACGTACACAATGGATTATGATGATACATTTACTCGGACCATAGAAGATTATATCAGATGATGATGTTGTTGTTGTGTTTTTTTTTTTCTATTGTGTGTGTTTGTCGGCTGATGTTTCTATTGTTGTTGTTATTATTACACTTGCTTTATTTTAGTTTTATTGTTTGTTCTTTTATTTATAGTTGTCGCCTTAGTGGTAGTTAATACTACTACACTCAAAGGAAATTATTGACATTGATAGAATTTTCAGAAAACGAGAAAAGTTTAGTAAACCTAGACAATAGATAGACAGCCTCGTTTTATAAGATAGTGATTTAACATTGAAAAACAATTAAAGGGAAATTATTTTCCCTAATGACTTTGGTATTAATTCCAAGCCAAAGAAGAATACTTTTAATATGCAATTCTCTTTTAAATTTGAAATTCGTCTACTTGATATTAGTGCGAAAATTTTTTTCAACTTTCGACGTGGATTAACTCAACAATGGTGGATCGATGAACTGAATTCAATTTTTGCCGATAAAGCTCCGACAAGGACCAGTGTTTGTCGATGGTATGGTGAGTGAATTCAACCCAGGTCTATGGGCCATGCGGCGTATAGTCATACTTGGCACCCAATGACTTCAACTGGTTCTGGTGAAATTTTCTTCTCCAGGAGCCTCTACAAGCCAAGTCTACCCAGAAACAAGTATATACGGCCGTAAGTTCGGCCAGGCCGAATCTTATGTACCCTCCACCATGGATTGCGTAGAAACTTCTACGAAAGACTGTCATCCACAATCGAATTAATTGGGTTGTGGTATCTTAAAACTTCTTAACATCGTTTTCTTAATTGTGAGTTAGTCCATACGAGGTATATATTAGAAAAAAAGGCATGTATAGGAAAGTCTACAAATAATTACGAATCGATATGGACTTTTGCACTATTTATCTGAGGGCTATATATAACTATAGACCGATATGGACCTAGTTAGGCATGGTTGTTAACGACCATATACTAGCACAATGTACCAAATTTCAACTGACTCGAATGAAATTTGCTCCTCCAAGAGGCTCCACAACCAAATCTCGGGATCGGTTTATATGGGGGTTATATATGATTATGGACTGATATGGACCACTTTTGGCATGGTTGTTAAATATCATATACTACCACCACGTATAAAATTTCAACCAGATCGGATGAATTTTGCTTCTCTAAAAGGCACCGGAGGTCAAATCTGGGGATCGGTTTACATGGGAGCTATATATACTTATGGACTGATATGAACCAATTCCTGCATGGTTGTTGGATACCATATACTAACATCACGTACCAAATTTCAACCGAATCGGATCAATTTTGCTCTTCCAAGGGGCTCCGGAGGTCAAATCTGGGGATCGGTTTATATGGGGCCTATATATAATTATGGACCGATTTCGATCAATTTTTGCATGGGTGTTTGAGGCCATATATTAAAACCACGTACCAAATTTTAACTGAATCAGATGAATTTTGGTCTTCCAACAGGGTCCGGAGGTCAAATCTGGTGATCGGTTTATATGGGGGCTATATATAATTATGTTGTCGACCAATTTTTGTATGGTTGTTAGAGACCATATACTAACACCATGTACCAAATTTCAGCCGGATCGGATGAAATTTGCTTCTCTTAGAGGCCTCGCAAGCCAAATCGGAGGATCGGTTTATATGGGGGCTATATATAATTATGGACCGATGTGGACCAATTTTTGCATGGTTGTTAGAGACCATATACTAACACCATGTACCAAAATTCAGCCGGATCGGATGAAATTTGCTTCTCTTAGAGGCCTCGCAAGCCAAATCGGGGGATCGGTTTATATGGGGGCTATATATAATTAAGGACCGATGTGGACCAATTTTTGCGTGGTTGTTAGAGACCATATACTAACACCATGTACCAAAATTCAGCCGGATCGGATGAAATTTGCTTCTCTTAGAGGCCTCGCAAACCAAATTTTTGGGTCCGTTTATATGGGGGCTATACGTAAAAGTGGACCGATATGGCCCATTTGCAATACCATCCGACCTACATCAATAACAACTACTTGTGCCAAGTTTCAAGTCGATAGCTTGTTTCGTTCGGAAGTTAGCGTGATTTCAACAGACGGACGGACGGGCATGCTCAGATCGACTCAGAATTTCACCACGACCCAGAATATATATGCTTTATGGGGTCTTAGAGCAATATTTCGATGTGTTACAAACGGAATGACAAAGTTAATATACCCCCCATCCTATGGTGGTGGGTATAAAAATATTTATACTAATATTTTTTTTGTGAGTGTATAATTAGTATTATTGGTAGCTTCAGGCTCTCCTCTCCTAGTGGACAGCATCGTAGTCATTGACACATACTAAAGTGATTTTTTTTATAATGTGTATATGTAGATGTGTGTGTGTGTGCTCGTGTGTAAGAGTGTTTAACAATACCATGACGCTAATTAGTGCCCAAGAGGTCCGTATTGGCTAATTACTGATAATTGATCATTTAAAAACATACTTGGCAATCCATAGATACAAGCTCATCAGTGTCATTGTTATCCTTATTGAAAAGTTAGACATGCCACAGGGCATGTCTGTTATTGGGGGACCAAAAACGGACAATGCATTTAAAGCAAAAAAAAAACACGTAACACGAATGCATCCTAAAGGTGTTGCAACTCAGTTTGTCCTTCGAAATAAGACACCTGACATTTCATGTTGCTTTTATGCTGACACTCATGCAGGTGGGTGCGTGTGTGTTCTAGGACATTGAGTAGCAATGTGTACGCACACTATTCACCATACATATACCAAAGTCATTGTCTATGTTTAATTTATTGACATGAAACCCTACCTTTTGGGAGTTACAATAAAGATAGGTAAGTTACATTATCGAAGGATGAATGGATAAATGTCAACACCTTTTATTTAGTGAAAGTATGAGTGGCTCTTAGCTAATGAAAGGTAATGCATATATGGGTTTCATATTTTTATATCGAAAGGATATGGCACATTTCGATAACTCATACACAAATGTTTACAAAATGGAAATGGGAGTAGTGAGTCGCAAACTATTCCTACAGCAAAAAAAAAAAAAATATTTACGTGATATTAAAAAAAACTCAACCTAAATTTTAGGATATGAAATTTACAAAATATTAAGGACACATTTTTTTACAATAATAAAATCTTAATTAAAATAAAATTTATAATCTTTATTTCAACTTTTTTTCTTTTTATTAAATTTAAGACACAAATTTTGGAAATTTGTTTATGTTATTTATTATTTATTTGCCTAATTTGTTACTCATAGACCCATAACATTGTTATTTATTTGCCATTTTATAGACCTAACCATTTGCCAAATGATACTATCCCATTTGAAAACAATACAAAACTACTAAAAGAACATGTTGCCGACCAACAAAAAACAAAATTATTCACAAATTTCTTGCAATGATTATGTCCACCAGAGAAATGCAAAAAAGAATATTTCAAAGCAATTCAAATCTTTTACATATCATTGACTACAAAAGGCCAATTGCCTTGGAGACACTAACGGCTAAAAGACTATGGAAAACAAGAAACGAGCAAGTTCCAGCATTCTTGTATGGGATTCACAGACAGAATTTTTTGGGAGGCATATTCCTTCTGACCATAACCACCAGCACCACTACGAGTACTAACCACGGTTGCCACAGTTGGTAGAATTCTACCAAAACTGGTAGATTTTTTACTGTTTGGTAGATTGTTAAAACTCTTGATGTTATGGTAGATTTTGCAAAACATTCCTTTTCAACTAAGAGGTACTTCAATTTTCCATAGAAATAAAATTTTGACAACATTTTCTATAGAAATGCAATTTTTACAAAATTTTCTGTAGAAAAAAATTTTGACAAAATCTTCTATAGAAATAAAATTTTGACCATATTTTCTATAGAAATAAAATTTTGACAAAATTTTCTATAGAAATAAAATTTTCAGAAAATGTTCTACAGAAATAAAATTTTCAGAAAATAGAAATAACATTTTCTATAGAAATAAAATTTTGACAAAATTTTCTATAGAAATAAAATTTTAACAAAAGTTTCTATAGAAATAAAATTTTGACAAAAGTTTCTATGGAAATAAAATTTTGACAAAATTTTCTATAGAAATACACTTTTGACAAAATTTACTATGGAAATAAAATTTTGACAAAATTTTCTATTGAAATAAAATTTTGAAAAAATTTTCTATAGAAATAAAATTTTGAAAAATTTTTCTATAGAAATAAAATTTTGAAAAATTTTTCTATAAAAATAAAATTTTGAAAAAATTTTCTATAGAACTAAAATTTTGACAAAATCTTCTATAGAAATAAAATTATGACAAAATAGTCTATAGCAACAAAATTTTCTATAGAAATGAAATTTTCTTAACAAATAAAATTTTGACAAAATTTTCTATAAAAATAAAACTTTGAAAAAATTGCCTTTAAAAATAAAATTTGTAAAAAAATTTTCTATAGAAAAAACATTTTGGCAAAATATACTTTAGAAATAAAATTTTGACAAAATCTATATATATATATAAAATTCAATCTATCTTTGTTTATTTGTTTGTTTGTTTGTTTGTTTGTTTGTATTTTCCGAGTTGGCTCCGAAACGGCTGAACCGATTTACTTGAAACTTTCAGAGATCGTAGGGGGCGTTCATGTGGTGAAAATAGGATACCTCATTTTTTGACACCTGGTCGCGGAGGGGACCTCCCCGTTGTCGGACTTTTTGAAAATCGGACCAAAGTTGACCGATTTTCTTGAAATTTTCATTGAAGATTGGTGTTGGCATCAACTTTTTATTTCGATATTTGGTGGCGGAGGGGGACCTCCCCTTTGTTCGACTTTTTTTATACCCACCACCATAGAATGGTGACGGGGGTATAATAAGTTTGTCATTCCGTTTGTAACACATCGAAATATCGATTTCCGACTATATAAAGTATATATATATTCTTGATCAGGGAGAAATTCTAAGACGATATAACGATGTCCGTCTGTCCGTCTGTCTGTCTGTCTGTCTGTTGTAATCACGCTACAGTCTTCAATAATGAAGCAATCGTGCTAAAATTTTGCACAAACTCGTCTTTTGTCTGCAGGCAGGTCAAGTTCGAAGATGGACTATATCGGTCCAGGTTTTGATATAGTCCCTATATAAACCGACCTCACGATTTGGGGTCTTGGGCTTATAGAAATCGTACTTTTTATCCAATTTGCCTGAAATTTGAAATCTAGAGGTATTTTATGACCATAAAGAGGTGTGCCAAAAATTGTGAGTATCGGTCCATGTTTTGGTATGGTCCCCATATAAAACGACCTCCCGATTTGGGGTCTTGGGCTTATAGAAAGCGTAGTTTTTATCCAATTTGTCTGAAATTGGAAATCTAGAGGTATTTTAGGACCGTAAAGAGGTGTGCCGAAAATGGTGAGTATCGGTCCATATTTTGGTATAGCCCCCATATAGACCGATTTCCCGATTTTATTTCTTGGGCTTCTCGAATCCGAAGTTTTTATCCTATGTGCCTGAAATTGGAAATCTAGAGGTAGTGTAGGACCACAAATACGTGTGCCAAAAATTGTGAGTATCGGTCCATATTTTGGTATAGCCCCCATATAGACCGATTTCCCGATTTTATTTCTTGGGCTTCTCGAAACCGCAGTTTTTATTCAATTTACCTGAAATTGGAAATCTAGAGGTATTGTAGGACCACAAACACGTGTGCCAAAAATTGTGAGTATCGGTCCATATTTTGGTATAGCCCCCATACAGACCGATCTCCCGATTTTACTTCTTGGGTTTATAGAAACCGCAGTTTTTATTCAATTTACCTGAAATTGGAAATCTAGAGGTATTTTAGGACCATAAAGAGGTGTGCCGAAAGTGGCGAGTATCGGTCCATATGTTGGTATAGCCCCCATATAGACCGATTTCCCGGTTTTACTTCTCGGGCTTCTAGAATTCGAAGTTTTTATCCTATTTGCCTGAAATTGGAAATCTATAGGTATTTTCGGGTCATAAAGAGGTGTGCCGAAAATGGTGAGTATCGGTCCATATTTTAGTATAGTCCATATAAGAATGATCTCTCGATTTAACTCCTTGGGTTTCTAGAAACCGTAGTTTTTATCTGATTTGTCTGAAATTGTAAATATTCTGGTATTTTAGGCTCACAAAAACGTGTATCGGATTAAGTTTTTATCGGTCCATTTGATAATGCCTCCATATAGACCGACTTCACTTCTTGCAGGTGTAGAAGGCGCACTGATCATGAAAATTGCTTGAAACTCAATGTAAAGTTTCCAGATTTTACTTCTACAGATTTAAGATTTCAAATCAAGACGTTATTTTAAAATTTCCTTGCACACTTACAAGATATGTTAATGATTCCTCTAAACCTCAAACAAAAATGGTTCTTATAAATCCAGAATCTGATATAGTCCTCATAGGTGAAATCTTTAAATTTATCTTCGGGAAGTGTCCTCAACCCCTCCTGAAATTTCAAAGGAAACCCTAATATTTGGTTCATGGTGGTGGGTATTTAAGATTCGGCCCGGCCGAACTTAGTGCTGTATATACTTGTTTTAAAGTACAGTGAAAAAACTAAAATTCTCTAAATTATCTGAGATTTACAGAGAACATGTGGTGAGGTTATGGAATTAATATGGGGTACCCGATGATTTCATATATGGATGAGGAGGGGGACCCTTGCCCTACTTTTTGAAACTTGGAACAAAATTATGCGATTTCTTTGAAATTTTCATTGTATGTTGGGGTTGGCATCTAGACAAAAATCCGCTACATTATTTTTCGATATTTGGTTGGGGAGGGGGACCACCCCTTTGCCCGATTTTTTTATTTTTTTTTTAAGTACAAACAAAACTAAACTCCCCCGACTGAAATTTTACGGAAAAAATGGGTTATGAAATTTATATCAGGTTCTTAATTTTTTAATAAAAATAAAAGGGCATAGGGAGACATCCGCTTCTCTTAAGTACATACAGAGAAACAATTAAACTTTTACCGAGTTACTTGAAATTTACAGAGGACTGGGGAGAGGTTACGATATTAATAGTTGATACCTGATTTTGTGATATTTGGACGGAAGAGAGACCGCCCCTTTAGGTTTATAATTTGCATGACATTTTCTGGGACGTTTACAAATGATACGCTACATCACTCTTCGATATTTAGTCGGGGAGGAGGTCCTCCTCTAAAACTGCAAAAAAAAACAACAATTCTTAAGTTTTCTTGAAATATACATAGGCAGTGGGGGAAGGTTATGAACGAAGAGGCCCACACTTGAAGGAAAGTTTCAAGAATTTTCAGGGAAGGTTAGGGGTGCCATTCACTACGGTGTTTGTCGATATTGTATCGGGGAAAGTGACGTCCCTTTAAAATAATAGAGCAAAATTTAAACATCGCCGATCTACTTAAAATTTACAGGGAACGTGGGTGGAGGTGATTAAATTTATACATGATTTTTAAATTAGTATATGATTTTTCGATATCTGGTTGGGGAAGGGGAAAATTGAAATAAACTTTGTCGATTTACTTCGATAGAATTTGTAGGGACCATTGAGTAGTTGCGAAATTAATATAGGGTTGGTGATAGTCCGATATCAGGTCGGAGTGGAGCGAAGGTGGGGAGAGGGTTCCCTTTTGTCCGTTTTTTTGTTTTTTTTATTTTTATTGAAAGTAGAGGGTTGTCCGTAAATGGGAACTCGGTACATAATATTATGATTTTTGCACAGGCTGAAATTTACATGAAATTGGCAGCCAACGTAGAGGGTGCATCATTTTCCAACATTTTAGCAAATGTTAATGTGTTAAAAATTTTTACTACTTTTGCTTTTTCCGATTTATTGGATGGGAAACAGTAATTCTTTGTATGTTATTATAATATAGTGCTTAATTTTCAGATATGTTGAGGAGAAGGATACCTTTCCTTGACAAACCACACTTAAAATCACAAGAAATATAGAAGATTGTCCAACTACTTGAATACAGAACATTATTTAAAAAATTTGGTGGAAAGGGTACACCCTCTCCCGCCGTATTTGTACCTATAAACGAAAAATCAAGTAGTCCGATTTGTTTAAAAGAATTCAAATCTTTTCGAATTTGTTTTCAGAACGAAGGATATAGTTGACTAAGTTAACGCAAAATGGTCCTCCAAATACGCTTGGGAAGGCGCAGCGAAGCGGGCCGGGGAACGCTAGGTTTTTATAAAATTTTCAGAAAATTTTCTACAGAAATAGTTTTTTCAGAAAATTTTCTATGGAAATAAAATTTTCAGAAAACTTTCTGCAGAAATAAAATTTTCAGAAAACTTTCTATAGAAATAAAATTTTCAGAATATTTTCTATAGAAATAAAATTTTCAGAAATTTTTTCTACAGAAATAAAATTTTGAGAAAAATTTTTCTAGAAATAAAATTTTCAGAAAATTTTCTACAGAAATAAAATTTTCAGAAAACTTTCTGTAGAAATAAAATTTTCTATAGAAATAAAAATTTCAGAAAATTTTCTATGGAAATAAAATTTTCAGAAACTTTTCTATAGAAAAAAATTTTTAGAAAATTTTCTATAGAAATAAAATTTTCAGAAAATTTTCTAGAAATAAAATTTTCAGAAAATTTTCTATAGAAATAAAATTTTCAGAAAATTTTCTATAGAAATAAAATTTTGCAAAATTTTCTATAGAAATAAAATTTTGCAAAAATTTTCTACAGAAATAATGTTTTCAGAAAACTTTCTATAGAAATAAAATTTTCAGAAAATTTTATATAGAAATAAAATTTTCAGAAAATAGAAAACATTTTCTATAGAAATAAAATTTTCAGAAAATTTTCTATAGAAATAAAAATTTCAGAAAATTTTCTATGGAAATAAAATTTTCAGAAAATTTCCTATAGAAAAAAATTTTCAGAAAATTTTCTATAGAAATAAAATTTTCAGAAAATTTTCTAGAAATGAAATTTTCAGAAAATTTCCTATAGAAATAAAATTTTCAGAAAATTTTCTATAGAAATAAAATTTTGCAAAATTTTCTATAGAAATAAAATTTTGCAAAAATTTTCTAC
The DNA here is from genome assembly GCF_050003625.1 of Haematobia irritans. Classification (NCBI taxonomy): domain Eukaryota; kingdom Metazoa; phylum Arthropoda; class Insecta; order Diptera; family Muscidae; genus Haematobia; species Haematobia irritans. Next base: position 242,477,203 of record NC_134397.1, on the reverse strand, counting down.
AGAAATAAAGTTTTCAGAAAACTTTCGATAGAAATAAAATTTTCAGAAAATTTTATATAGAAATAAAATTTTGAGAAAATTTTCTATAGAAATAAAATTTTGAGAAAATTGTCTATAGAAATAACATTTTGAGAATTTTTTTTGTAGAACTAAAATTTTCAGAAAATTTTCTATGGAAATAAAATTTTCAGAAAACTTTCTATAGAAATAAAATTTTCAGAAAATGTTCTATAGAAATAAAATTTTCAGAAAATTTTCTAGAGAAATAAAATTTTCAGAAAATATTCTGTAGAAATAAACTTTTTAGAAAACTTTCTACAGAAATAAAATTTTGAGAAATATTTTCTACAGAAATAAAATTTTGAAAAAAAATTTTTCTAGAAATAAAATTTTCAGAAAATAGAAATAACATTTTCTATAGAAATAAAGTTTCGGAAAATTTTCAATAGAAATAAAATTTTTAGAAAACTTTCTATAGAAATAAAGTTTTTAGAAAATTTTCTATAGAAATAAAATTTTCAGAAAATTTTCTATAGAAATAAAATTTTCAAAAAACTTTCTGTAGAAATAAAATTTTCAGAAAATTTTCTATAGAAATAAAATTTTCAAAAAATTATCTATAGAAATAAAATTTTCAGAAAATTTTCTATAGAAATAAAATTTTCAGAAAATTTCCTATAGAAATAAAATTTTGAGAAAATTGTCTATAGAAATAACATTTTGAGAATTTTTTTTGTAGAACTAAAATTTTCAGAAAATTTTCTCTAGAAATAAAATTTTCAGAAAATTTTCTATAGAAATAAAATTTTCAGAAAATTTTCTAGAGAAATAAAATTTTCAGAAAACTTTCTATAGAAATAAAATTTTCAGAAAATGTTCTATAGAAATAAAATTTTCAGAAAATTTTCTAGAGAAATAAAATTTTCAGAAAATTTTCTGTAGAAATAAACTTTTTAGAAAATTTCTACAGAACTAAAATTTTCAGACAATTTTTCTACAGAAATAAAATTTTGAGAAAACTTTTCTACAGAAATAAAATTTTCAGAAAACTTTCTATTGAAAAAAAATTTTCAGAAAACTTTCTGTAGAAATAAAATTTTCAGAAAATTTTCTGTAGAAATAAAATTTTCAGAAAATTTTCTATAGAAATAAAATTTTCAGAAAATGTTCTATAGAAATAAAATTTTCCATAGAAATAAAATTTTTAGAAATTTTTCTATGGAAATAAAATTTTCAGAAAATGTTCTATAGAAATAAAATTTCCAGAAAATTTTCTGTAGAAATAAAATTTTCAGAAAACTTTCTATAGAAATAAAATTTTCGGAAAACTTTCTATAGAAATAAAATTTTCAGAAAATTTTCTATAGAAATTAATTTTGAGACAATTTTCGATAGAAATACAATTTTGCAAAAATTTTCTTTTTTCAGAAAATAGAAATAAAATTTGCTATGGATATAAAATTTTCAGAAAATGTTCTATAGAAATAAAATTTTCAGAAAATGTTCTATAGAAATAAAATTTTCAGAAAATTTTCTATAGAAATAAAATTTTCAGAAAATGTTCTATAGAAATAAAATTTTCAGAAATTTTTCAATAGAAATAAAATTGTCAGAAATTTTTCTATAAAAATAAAATTTTCAGAAAATTTTCTATAGAAATTAATTTTGAGACAATTTTCTATAGAAATAAAATTTTGCAAAAATTTTCTATAGAAATAAAATTTTCACAAAATTTTCTATACGTTAAAAATAAAAATTTGACAAAATTTTCTATTGAACTTAAATTTTGAATTTGACAAAATTCAATCTCTTTAACAATTTTAATTTTCGTTTTTCAAAAATTGGTAGATTTTTTTTTTTTAAATTTGGTAGATTCGTGACAAAATATTCTTCCAATTTGGGGTAGATTAGTAGTTGGCCACTAGTGGCAACTGTGTTACTAACTTCCCCAAAAAAATCGTCTTCATCGTTTTCGATTTAAATCAAAGACACCAATGCCTGTGTCTCATTTCCTTATTTAAAGTCATAGTTTCTTTGGACTCCTGCCAGGAAAATTAATTTATTTACATTATTATAATATGCAAGTAGTGCCAAATGACATACAGTCTTAGCTAGCCATGCAAAATCTAAGGCATCAACCCCTCCACCACATACAACCGTAGCAGGACTTTGCATAAGCGACAAAGGGAACAAAAAAAAAGCAAAGGAGTTTGAAATAAATATTTAGTAGTTTGCAAATGGTCTCACTATAAAATGGCCATTAGGTCACTCTTTTAGTCGCACTTGTAGGTCTATACCTACACAGACCATAGGAGGGTAGATAATCTATTTAGGTTGGTGTGAATCATCTCATTAAATGCAATAAGTTTAGAGACAAAAAAGAGTGTTTCTATTATACATTCTGGTGCAAAAAAAAAATATTTATAGTTTGGGGGCTAAATTGTTAGAAAGTCTTTACCAACAGAGGAAAATTTATTTTCGCCAAATTGATTTGGGTAAAACCGCTTAGGCATCGAAACGATTGAATAAACGATAATTTCGGAGTTGTCACATTCCTTACATCATAAGATTGTTCCAAACCTACACTGGTTTCTCGGGAGCCATCGTGGTACAATGGTTAGCATGTCTGCCTTGCATACACAAGGTCGTGGGTTCGATTTCTGCTTCGACCGAACACCAAAAAGTTTTTAAGCGGTGGATTATCCCACCTCAGTAATGCTGGTGACATTTCTGAGCGTTTCAAAGCTTCTCTAAGTGGTTTCACTGCAATGTGGAACGCCGTTCGGACTCGGCTATAAAAAGCAGGTCATTGAGCTTAACATGGACTTGGGCAGCACTCAGTGATAAGAGAGAAGTTCATCAATGTGGTATCACAATGGACTGAATAGTCTAAGTGAGCCTGATACATCGGGCTGCCACCTAACCTAACCTAAACTGGTTTCTCGGATTCCTGAAACTTTAAGTAGTTGTTATTGATCTAGGTCGGATGGTATTGCAAATGGGTCATGTGGGACCACTCTCCACGTTGTGATAGACTCCTCTATACGAACCCATGAAGAATTAATTGGCTTATATACACCCAAAAAAAAAATTTACTTGGATCCAAAGATTTTGATCTTCCCTTAAGGATTTTGGTATTGATTACGAGCCAAAGATGTGACTTCTTTAAAATAAAGACATTTTTAGCGACCTATCTGCCTGTAAATCTAGGATCAATAAAATTAAAATTAGGAAATTATGATACAGATCTGGAAATTTTTTGACAAAATTTTCTATTAAAATAAAATTTTAATTACATTTTAATAAAATTTATAGAAATAACATTTTGACAAAATTTTGTATAGAAATAAAATTTGGCAAAATTTTTTATAGAAATAAAATTTTATAAACTTGTTTTTATTGTATTCGACCTGTATTTGATTTTTCCAATTAATGAATTGTTGATTGAAACGAGCAGACGTCGAAAATTTTCTAAAGAAACAAAACTTTAACAAAATTTTCTATAGAAATCGAATTTTGACAAAATTTTCTATAGAAATTAAATTTTGACCAAATTTTCTATAGAAATAAAATTTTGATAAAATTTTCTATAGAAATAAAATTTTGATAAAATTTTCTATAGAAATAAAATTTTGGAAAATTTTTCTATAGAAATAAGATTTTGACAAAATTTTCTATAGAAATTAAATTTTGCCAAATTTTCTGTAGAAATAAAATTTTGGCAAAATTTTCTATAGAAATAAAATTTTGACCAAATTTTCTGTAGAAATAAAATTTTGGAAAAATTTTCTATAGAATTAAAATTTGACAAAATTTTTTATAGAAATAAAATTTTGATAAAATTTTCTATAGATACAAAGTTTTGACTAATTTGTCTATAGAAATAATATTCTGACAAAATTCTCTATAGAAATAAAATTTTGATAAAGTTTTCTATAGAAATCAAATTTTGACAAAATTTTCTATAGAAATAAAATTTTGACCAAATTTTCTGTATGAATAAAATTTGATAAAATTTTCTATATGAATAAAATTTTGTACAATCTATATATATAAAATTCAAATTATGTTTGTTTATTTGTTTGTTTGTTTGTTTGTTTGTTTATTTGTATGTTCCGGGTTGGCGCGAAAACGGCTGAACCGATTTACTTGAAACTATTTTCAGCACTCATGTGCTGAAAATAGGGTACCTCATTTTTTGACATATGGTCGCGGAGAGGAACCTCCCCTTTGTCCGACTTTTTGAAAATTAGACCAAAGTTGACCGATTTGCTTGAAATTTTCAATGAAGATTGGGGTTGGCATCTAGACAAAGATCCGCTACTTTTTATTTCGATATTTGGTGGCGGAGGGGGGCCTCCCCTTTGTTCTACTTTTTTAAAGTACTCTGAAAAAACTAAAATTCTCTAAATTATCTGAGATTTACAGAAAACATGTGGTAAGTTTAGTGAATTAATATGGGGTACCTGATGATTTCATATATGGATGGGGTGGGGGACCTCCCCCTTGCCCTACTTTTTGAAACTTGGAACAAAATTATGCGATTTGCTTGAAATTTTCATTGAATGTTGGGGTTGGCATCTAGACAAAAATCCGCTACATTATTTTTCGGTATTTGGTCAGGGAGGGGGACCTCCCCTTTGCCGATTTTTTTTTTTTTAAATAAAATAAAAATAAAACGGCATAGGGAGACATCCGCTTCTCTTAAGTACATACAGAGAAACAATTAAACTTTACCGAGTTACTTGAGGACTGGGGAGAGGTTACGATATTAATAGTTGATACCTAATTTTGTGATATTTGGACGGAAGAGAGGCCGCCCCTTTAGGCTTATAATTTGACATAATTTGACATTTTCTGGGACGTTTACAAAAGATACGCTACATCACTTTTCGATATTTGGTCGGGGAGGAGGTCCTCCTCTAAAACTGCAAAAAAAATTAAGTTTTCTTGAAATTTACAAAAGCAGTGGGGGAACGTTATGAACGAAGAGGCAACCTTCCTTGCCCCACACTTGAAGGAAAGTTTTAAGAATTTTCTGGGAAGGTTAGGGGTGCTATTCACTACGGTGTTTGTCGATATTGTATCGGGGAAAGTGACGTCCCTTTAAAACAATAGAGCAAAATTTAAACATCGCCGATCTACTTGAAATTTACAGGGAACGTGGGAGGAGGTGATTAAATTTATACATGATTTTTAAATTGGTATATGATTTTTCGATATCTGGTTGGGGAAGGGGAAAATTGAAATAAACTTTGTCGATTTACTTCGATAGAATTTATAGGGACCATTGAGTAGTTGCGAAATTAATATAGGGTACGTGATAGTCCGATATCAGGTCGGAGTGGTGCGAAGGTGGGGAGAGGGTGCCCTTTTGTCCGTTTTTTTTTTCTTAAATTGAAAGTAGAGGGTTGTCCATAAATGGGAACTCGGTACATAATTTTATGATTTTTGCACAGGCTTCTGCCAGACTTCTTTTTAGTAAAGAACTTAAATTTACATGAAATTGGTAGCCAACGTAGAGGGTACATCATTTTCCAACATTTTAGCAAATGTTAATGTGGTAAAATTTTTTACTACGTTTGCTTTTTCCGATTTATTGGATAATATAGTGCTTAATTTTCAGATTTGTTGAGGAAAAGGATACCTTTCCTTGACAAACCACACTTAAAATTCACAAGAAATATAGAAGATTGTCCAACTACTTGAATACAGAACATAATTAAAAAAATTTGGAGGAAAGAGTACACCCTCTCCCGCCGTATTTGTACCTATAAACGAAAAATTAAGTAGTCCGATTTGTTTAAAAGAATTCAAATCTTTTCGAATTTGTTTTCAGCACGAAGGATATAGTTGACTAAGTTAACGCAAAATGTTCCTCCAAATACGCTTCGGAAGGCGCAGCGAAGCGGGCCGGGTTACGCTAGTGGTCTATAATAACCATAATAACCATATATATAGCCCCCATATAAACCGATCCTCAGATATAACCTCCGGAGCATCTTGGAGGAGCAAAATTCATCCGATCTGGTTGAAATTTGGTACATGATGTTAGTATATGGTCTCGAACAACCATGCAAAAATTGGTCAATATCGGTCCATAATTATATATAGCCCTCATATAAATCGATCCCCAGACTTGACCTCCGGAGCCTCTTGGAAGAGCAAAATTCATCCCATTCGGTTGAAATTTGGTACGTGGTGTTAGTATATGGCCGCTAACAACCATGCAAGAATTGGTCCATATCGGTATATAGTTATATATAGCTGATCGCCAATCACACAAAAATTGGTCCGTATCGCCAAAAATTCATTTCTATAGAAAATTTTGTCAAATTTATATCTATAGAACATTTTGTCAAAATTTTATTTCTATAGAAAATTTTGTCAAACTGAATTATATACATATTTAATCGGTCTTTTTTTTTTTTTGTTTAATTATACCCCGTATGGACTAACTTACAATTTAAAAAACGATGTTAAGAAGTTTTAAGATACCTTGCCATCGGCAAGTGTAACCGCAACCCAAGTAATTCGATTTTGGATGGTAGTCTTTAGTAGAAGTTTCTACGCAATCCATGAGGGAGGATACATAAGATTCGGCCTGGCCGAACTACACTCAAAAAAAGTTTACTTGGATCCAAAGATTTTACCTTCCCTTAAGGATTTTGGTATTGATTCCGAGCCAAAGATGCGGCTTCTTTTAAATAAAAATATTTTTTATGGACCTCCCTAGCTTTAAATCTAGGATCAATAAAATTAAAATTGGATACAGATCTTATTCATCAAGTTTTTATTTTCTTTTTGCGATATATTAATAAAGGTATTTATCTACAAACAAATACCAATTTCAAAATCCAAATTATGCTAGGTACTTCAAAGTAAAAACAGTTTTCTCAATGCTAAAAAAACTTTAAACCAAAGATGCAAATCTTTAAAATAAGTCTTAGTCTATATTTGAAACGTTTTATCTTAAATTTAAAAATTCAATATGTCAGTTGAGCTAAAGACGATTTCTTTAAATTAAAAATGTTTTTCTTTATTTTAAGGAAAATTTGCCTTACCTCAAAAATTTATAACTTCAGCAGAGAGACGCAAAATTTCAAGATTTGTGTCCTAAATTTAATGAAAAAAAAAATTGAAGCAAGGATTATAAACTTTATTTTAATTAAAATGTCAATGTTTTAAAGTAATTTGTCCTAAGCATTGCGTAAATTTTGGGTCCTAAAATTTAAGTTGCATAATATTCCATATTAGATCAATATTTTTATACCCTCCACCATAGGATGGGGGGTATATTAACTTTGTCATTCCGTTTGTAACACATCGAAATATTGAGCTTAGACCCCATAAAGTATATATATTCTGGGTCGTGGTGAAATTCTGAGTCGATCTGAGCATGTCTGTCCGTCCGTCCGTCTGTTGAAATCACGCTAACTTCCGAACGAAACAAGCTATCGACTTGAAACTTGGCACAAGTAGTTGCTATTGATGTAGGTCGGATGGTATTGTAAATGGGCCATATCAGTACACTTTTACGTATAGCTCCGATATAAACGGACCCCCAAATTTGGCTTGCGAGGCCTCTAAGAGAATCAAATTTCATCCGATCCGGCTGAAATTTGGTACATGGTGTTAGTATATGGTCTCTAAGAACCATGCAAAAATTTGTTCACATCGGTCCATAATTATATATAGGCCCCATATAAACCGATCCCCCGATTTGGCTTGCGGAGCCTCTAAAAGAAGCAAATTTCATCTGATCTGGCTGAAATTTCATACATGATGTTAGTATATGGTCTCAAATGACCATGCAAAAATTGGTCCATATCGGTCCATAATTATATATAGCCCCCATATAAACCGATCCCCAGACTTGACCTCCGGAGCACCTTGGAAGAGCAAAATTCTTCCCATTCGGTTGAAATTTTTTACGTGATGTTAGTATATGGTATCCAACAACCATGCAGAAATTGGTTCCTATCAGTCCATAATTATATATAGCTCCCATATAAACCGATCGCCAGATTTGACCTCCGGTGCCTTTTGGAGAAGCAAAATTCATCCGATCTGGTTGAAATTTGGTACGTGGTGGTATTTAGTATATGATATTTAACAACCATGCCAAAAGTGGTCCATATCAGTCCATAATCATTTATAGCCTCCATATAAACCGATCCCGAGATTTAGTTTTGGAGCCTCTTGGAGGAGCAAATTTCATCCGAGTGAGTTGAAATTTGTGGATGACAGTCTTTCGGAGAAGTTTCTACGCAATCCATGGTGGAGGGTACATAAGATTCGACCTAGCCGAACTTACGGCCGTATATACTTGTTTTTCAGTGTACTTGTTTTAATTATACCCTGCTCCACACTGTGGAACAGGGTATTATAAGTTAGTGCATATGTTTGCAACACCCAGAAGGAGACGAGATAGACACATGGTGCCTTTGGCAAAAATGCTCAGGGTGGGCTCTTGAGTCGATATAGCGATGTCCGTCTGTCCGTCTGTCCGTGAACACATTTTTGTAATCAAAGTCTAGGTCGCAGTTTTAGTCCAATCGACTTTAAATTTGGCACAAGTATGTGTTTTGGCTCAGAATAGATCCCTATTGATTTTGGAAGAAATCGGTTCAGATTTAGATATAGCTCCCATATATATATTTCGCCCGATATGGACTTATATGGCCCCAGAAGCCAGAGTTTTAACCTAATTTGCTTAAAATTTTGCACAAGAAGAACAATTAGTACTGTAGTCAAGTGTGCCAAATTTTATTGAAATCGGTTCAGATTTAGATATAGCTCCCATATATATCTTTCTCCCGATATGGACTAATACGGTCCCAGAAGCCAGAGTTTTACCCCAATTTGGTTGAAATTTTGCACAGGGAGTAGAATTAGCATTGTAGCTATGCGTGCCAAACTTGGTTGAAATCGGTTCAGATTTAGATATAGCTCCCATATATAGCTTTCGGCCGATGTACACTCATTTGACCATAGAGACCAATTTTTTGCTCCGATTTAGTTGAAATTTTGCACAGGGAGTAGAATTAGCATTGTAGCTATGCGTGCCAAATTTTGTTGAAATCGGTTCAGATTTAGATATATCTCCCATATATAGCTTTCGCCCGATTTACACTCATATGACCACAGAGGCCAATTTTTAACTCCGATTTAGTTGAAATTTTGCACAGGGAGTAGAATTAGCATTATTGCTATGCGTGTCAAATTTGGTTGAAATCGGTTCAGATTTAGATATAGATCCCATATATATCTTTCGCCCGATTTACACTCATATGACCACAGAGGCCAATTTTTAACTCCGATTTAGTTAAAATTTTGTACAGGGATTAGAATAAGCATTATTGCTATGAAATTTGGTTGAAATCGGTTCAGATTTAGATATAGATCCCATATATATCTTTCGCCCGATTTACACTCATATGACCACAGAGGCCAATTTTTAACTCCGATTTTGTTGAAATTTTGTACAGGGATTAGAATAAGCATTATTGCTATGAAATTTGGTTGAAATCGGTTCAGATTTAGATATAGCTCCCATATATATGTTTTTGTGATTTCGACAAAAATGGTCAAAATACCAACATTTTCCTTGTTAAATCGCCACTGCTTAGTCGAAAAGTTGTAAAAATTACTCTAATTTTCCTACACTTCTAATACATGTATAGCGAGCGATAAATCATAAATAAACTTTTTCGAAGTTTCCTTAAAATTGCTTCAGATTTAAACGTTTCCCATATTTTTTTAATAAAATTGTGTTCCACCCTAGTGCATTAGCCGACTTAAATTTTGAGTCTATAGATTTTGTAGAAGTCTATCAAATTCTGTTCAGATCGAGTGCTATTTAAATGTATGTATTTGGGACAAACCTTTTTATATAGCCCCCAACATATTTGACGGATTTGATATGGTATCGAAAATTTAGATCTACAAAGTGGTGCAGGGTATAATATAGTCGGCCCCGCCCGACTTTAGACTTTCCTTACTTGTTTGGAATTGTGTATCTTTGGTTTAGAGCCTTTTTATACCCACACACACTGTGGAACAGGGTATTATAAGTTAGTGCATATGTTTGCAACACCCAGAAGGAGACGAGATAGACACATGGTGTCTTTGGCAAAAATGCTCAGGGTGGGCTCGTGAGTCGATATAGCGATGTCCGTCTGTCCGTGAACACATTTTTGTAATCAAAGTCTAGGTCGCAGTTTTAGTCCAATCGACTTCAAATTTGGCACAAGTATGTGTTTTGGCTCAGAATAGATCCCTATTGATTTTGGAAGAAATCGGTTCAGATTTAGATATAGCTCCCATATATATATTTCGCCCGATATGGACTTATATGGCCCCAGAAGCCAGAGTTTTAACCTAATTTGCTTAAAATTTTGCACAAGAAGAACAATTAGTACTGTAGTCAAGTGTGCCAAATTTTATTGAAATCGGTTCAGATTTAGATATAGCTCCCATATATATCTTTCTCCCGATATGGACTAATACGGTCCCAGAAGCCAGAGTTTTACCCCAATTTGGTTGAAATTTTGCACAGGGAGTAGAATTAGCATTGTAGCTATGCGTGCCAAACTTGGTTGAAATCGGTTCAGATTTAGATATAGCTCCCATATATAGCTTTCGGCCGATGTACACTCATTTGACCATAGAGACCAATTTTTTGCTCCGATTTAGTTGAAATTTTGCACAGGGAGTAGAATTAGCATTGTAGCTATGCGTGCCAAATTTTGTTGAAATCGGTTCAGATTTAGATATATCTCCCATATATAGCTTTCGCCCGATTTACACTCATATGACCACAGAGGCCAATTTTTAACTCCGATTTAGTTGAAATTTTGCACAGGGAGTAGAATTAGCATTATTGCTATGCGTGTCAAATTTGGTTGAAATCGGTTCAGATTTAGATATAGATCCCATATATATCTTTCGCCCGATTTACACTCATATGACCACAGAGGCCAATTTTTAACTCCGATTTAGTTGAAATTTTGTACAGGGATTAGAATAAGCATTATTGCTATGAAATTTGGTTGAAATCGGTTCAGATTTAGATATAGATCCCATATATATCTTTCGCCCGATTTACACTCATATGACCACAGAGGCCAATTTTTAACTCCGATTTTGTTGAAATTTTGTACAGGGATTAGAATAAGCATTATTGCTATGAAATTTGGTTGAAATCGGTTCAGATTTAGATATAGCTCCCATATATATGTTTTTGTGATTTCGACAAAAATGGTCAAAATACCAACATTTTCCTTGTTAAATCGCCACTGCTTAGTCGAAAAGTTGTAAAAATTACTCTAATTTTCCTACACTTCTAATACATGTATAGCGAGCGATAAATCATAAATAAACTTTTTCGAAGTTTCCTTAAAATTGCTTCAGATTTAAACGTTTCCCATATTTTTTTAATAAAATTGTGTTCCACCCTAGTGCATTAGCCGACTTAAATTTTGAGTCTATAGATTTTGTAGAAGTCTATCAAATTCTGTTCAGATCGAGTGCTATTTAAATGTATGTATTTGGGACAAACCTTTTTATATAGCCCCCAACATATTTGACGGATTTGATATGGTATCGAAAATTTAGATCTACAAAGTGGTGCAGGGTATAATATAGTCGGCCCCGCCCGACTTTAGACTTTCCTTACTTGTTTGGAATTGTGTATCTTTGGTTTAGAGCCTTTTTATACCCACACACACTGTGGAACAGGGTATTATAAGTTAGTGCATATGTTTGCAACACCCAGAAGGAGACGAGATAGACACATGGTGTCTTTGGCAAAAATGCTCAGGGTGGGCTCGTGAGTCGATATAGCGATGTCCGTCTGTCCGTGAACACATTTTTGTAATCAAAGTCTAGGTCGCAGTTTTAGTCCAATCGACTTCAAATTTGGCACAAGTATGTGTTTTGGCTCAGAATAGATCCCTATTGATTTTGGAAGAAATCGGTTCAGATTTAGATATAGCTCCCATATATATATTTCGCCCGATATGGACTTATATGGCCCCAGAAGCCAGAGTTTTAACCTAATTTGCTTAAAATTTTGCACAAGAAGAACAATTAGTACTGTAGTCAAGTGTGCCAAATTTTATTGAAATCGGTTCAGATTTAGATATAGCTCCCATATATATCTTTCTCCCGATATGGACTAATACGGTCCCAGAAGCCAGAGTTTTACCCCAATTTGGTTGAAATTTTGCACAGGGAGTAGAATTAGCATTGTAGCTATGCGTGCCAAACTTGGTTGAAATCGGTTCAGATTTAGATATAGCTCCCATATATAGCTTTCGGCCGATGTACACTCATTTGACCATAGAGACCAATTTTTTGCTCCGATTTAGTTGAAATTTTGCACAGGGAGTAGAATTAGCATTGTAGCTATGCGTGCCATATTTGGTTGAAATCGGTTCAGATTTAGATATATCTCCCATATATAGCTTTCGCCCGATTTACACTCATATGACCACAGAGGCCAATTTTTAACTCCGATTTAGTTGAAATTTTGCACAGGGAGTAGAATTAGCATTATTGCTATGCGTGTCAAATTTGGTTGAAATCGGTTCAGATTTAGATATAGATCCCATATATATCTTTCGCCCGATTTACACTCATATGACCACAGAGGCCAATTTTTAACTCCGATTTAGTTAAAATTTTGTACAGGGATTAGAATAAGCATTATTGCTATGAAATTTGGTTGAAATCGGTTCAGATTTAGATATAGATCCCATATATATCTTTCGCCCGATTTACACTCATATGACCACAGAGGCCAATTTTTAACTCCGATTTTGTTGAAATTTTGTACAGGGATTAGAATAAGCATTATTGCTATGAAATTTGGTTGAAATCGGTTCAGATTTAGATATAGCTCCCATATATATGTTTTTGTGATTTCGACAAAAATGGTCAAAATACCAACATTTTCCTTGTTAAATCGCCACTGCTTAGTCGAAAAGTTGTAAAAATTACTCTAATTTTCCTACACTTCTAATACATGTATAGCGAGCGATAAATCATAAATAAACTTTTTCGAAGTTTCCTTAAAATTGCTTCAGATTTAAACGTTTCCCATATTTTTTTAATAAAATTGTGTTCCACCCTAGTGCATTAGCCGACTTAAATTTTGAGTCTATAGATTTTGTAGAAGTCTATCAAATTCTGTTCAGATCGAGTGCTATTTAAATGTATGTATTTGGGACAAACCTTTTTATATAGCCCCCAACATATTTGACGGATTTGATATGGTATCGAAAATTTAGATCTACAAAGTGGTGCAGGGTATAATATAGTCGGCCCCGCCCGACTTTAGACTTTCCTTACTTGTTTGGAATTGTGTATCTTTGGTTTAGAGCCTTTTTATACCCACACACACTGTGGAACAGGGTATTATAAGTTAGTGCATATGTTTGCAACACCCAGAAGGAGACGAGATAGACACATGGTGTCTTTGGCAAAAATGCTCAGGGTGGGCTCGTGAGTCGATATAGCGATGTCCGTCTGTCCGTGAACACATTTTTGTAATCAAAGTCTAGGTCGCAGTTTTAGTCCAATCGACTTCAAATTTGGCACAAGTATGTGTTTTGGCTCAAAATAGATCCCTATTGATTTTGGAAGAAATCGGTTCAGATTTAGATATAGCTCCCATATATATATTTCGCCCGATATGGGCTTATATGGCCCCAGAAGCCACAGTTTTACCCAAATTTGCTTAAAATTTTGCACAGGAAGAACAATTAGTACTATAGTCAAGTGTGCCAAATTTTATTGAAATCGGCTCAGATTTAGATATAGCTCCCATATATATCTTTCTCCCGATATGGACTAATACGGTCCCAGAAGCAAGAGTTTTACCCCAATTTGGTTGACATTTTGCGCAGAGAGTAGAATTAGCATTGTAGCTATGCGAGCCAAATTTGGTTGAAATCGGTTCAGATTTAGATATAGCTTTCGGCCGATTTACACTCATATGACCACAGAGGCCAATTTTTAACTCCGATTTAGTTGAAATTTTGCACAGGGAGTAGAATAAGCATTGTTTCTATGCGTGCCAAATTTGGTTGAAATCGGTTTAGATTTAGATATAGCTCCCATATATATGTTTTTCTGATTTCGACAAAAATGGTCAAAATACCAACATTTTCCTTGTAAAATCGCCACTGCTTAGACGAAAAGTTGTAAAAATGACTCTAATTTTCCTAAACTTCTAATACATATATATCGAGCGATAAATCATAAATAAACTTTTGCGAAGTTTCCTTAAAATTGCTTCAGATTTAAATGTTTCCCATATTTTTTACTAACATTGTGTTTCACCCTAGTGCATTAGACGACTTAAATTTTGAGTCTATAGATTTTGTAGAAGTCTATCAAATTCTGTCCAGATCGAGTGATATTTAAATGTATGTATTTGGGACAAACCTTTATATATAGCACCCAACACATTTGACGGATGTGATATGGTATCGAAAATTTAGATCTACAAAGTGGTGCAGGGTATAATATAGTCGGCGCCGCCCGACTTTAGACTTTCCTTACTTGTTTTAAATTAAGACAAATGTTATACTTGCAATTTTCGGTTATAATTTGAATATTTGTAGCTTGATTATACCCTAACAAGAGAATTACAATTCGATAGATGAGATTTGTTTCCTAATTTTAATATTATAAAACCTGAATGTAAAGCTAAATAGTTCCTTTAAAAGTAATTTATTTTAAAGGAGCGATATCTTTAGCTTGGTTTCAATACTAAAATCCTTAATTGAAGATAAAAATCTTTGGTTCCAATTATTTTTGTTTGTTTGAGTATAGTATGTAATTATAGTACCCAGTAGTATCAGCTAATTTTTTTATCCTAGTTATTTCTTCCATTTTGAATGGATATCTCCGAAGTACCCCTACCTCGTAGGCGAAAATTCTCGCACTCACTATGCCAAGTACAATAATAGCCTAGCGCAGAAAGTTAAGCAAAATTGCATAGAAATGGAGGTCTAACACAAAGTGGCAAAACAATTGAAAACTTTATGCATTTTTCGTTTTTAGACAGAAAGCATTGTGGCCTTTCATCGCCGGTTTTCTTGGTTAGCAGAGGTCCTTTCATAGGTTCATTTTGAGGTTTTCGTAAAATTTGTTCGCATTTTTTTTTTTTGTTTGCTCTTATTTGTTAGATGCTTGTTTTTGTTGGAGAAAATTTTAGTTTTTACACCCCACACACAGACACATATGCATATAGACAAATTCCCACACTTATATTTACTGGTTGTTGTGGTTTTGCATAAGTGTAGAGGGGCCAACTAAATGCCCATTCGTCCGTCCGACCGTTGGTCCATCCGTCCGTCTGACCATCCTTTCATTTGTCGACTGCTGACAGTAAAATATTGTCGACAATAATAAGTTTGCGGTCAAAGTGTCGGTTATAATGGCGGCTTTTAATTAGTTAAGTACATATAATTGCTTAAAAATGCCGACTAATTGCGGTCAGTGCTGCAGATAAGCTAAAAGAAAATCAGATGCTTCTTTTGAGTATGTAAAACTTCCTCGTACCGCCTGTTATGGTCTCATCCCCTTTGCTATCAGCTATGAGCCATTCTACAACATAAATTTTTGGGTCACACTCTTGCCATAATTCCTAATGAATTTGGAGTTTTTAAATACTGACCATAGGACATCAGGAATCGAACCGATATGTGGAAGTCTTCAAGTCAAAGATCAAAATAAAAATCTCTCTATTGACTTTATCCGTCTTAGTGAAGTCAAATGGCTAACACACTTCGATGCTAGACAAAAGGCAAAAATGGACATCGCAAAGTGGACATTGAATATCGTGGATTTCTATACCAATCAGTGATGGAAAATGCAGTACTATAGTACTTTTTTCAATACCTTAGTACCTTTTGTGTAGATATTTCTGAGTCGATATCAGATTTATGGTACCAATAGTTTTGATAAAAAAATTTATAATATTTTGAGAAAATCTTACCAAAAACTACCAAAAAATATTATTTTGCAAAATTTTATTTCTACAGAAAATTTTGTCAAATTTTTTCTTTTGGAAAATTTTGTCAAAATTTTATTTTACTTTTTGTCAAATTTTATTTCTATAGAAAATGTTGTCAAAATTTTATTTCTATAAAATTTTTTGCCAAAATTTTATTTCTATAGAAAATTTTGTCCAAATTGTTTTTGATAGAAAATTTTGTCAAAATTGTTTTTGATAGAAAATTTTGTCAAAATTGTTTTTGATAGAAAATTTTCACTAAAATGTATATCTATAGAAAATTTTGTCAAAATTTTATTCCTACAAAATATAATTTCTATAAAAAATCATTCTATTTCGGTAGAGAATTTTGTCAAAAGTTTGTTTCTATAGAATTTTTTGTCAAAATTTTATTTCTATAGAAAATTTTGTCAAAATTTTATTTTTCAAAGTCCAAATTTTATTTCTATAGCATTTTCTTTCAAAATTATTATTTCTGTATAAAAAAAAAAAATAAAATTTTCATTTTAATAGAAAAATTTGTCAAAGTTTTACTTGGATAGGAAATTTTGTCAAAATTTTATTTCTATAGAAAATTTATTTCTATAGAAAATCTTATCAAAATTTTATTTCGGTAGAAAATTTTGTCAAAAATTTATATCTATAGAATTTTTTGTCAAAATTTTATTTCTATGGAAAATTGTGTCAAAATTTTATTTCTCAAAATCTAAATTTTATTTCTATAGAAAATTTCGTCAAAATTTTACTTCTATAGAAAATTTTGGGAAAATGTTATTTCAACAAATAATTTTGTCATTTTTTTTCAGAAAATTTTATCAAAATTTTATTTCTATAAAAAAATGTTGTAAAAATTTTATTTTAGTGGAAACTTTTATGAAAAGTTTATATCGATCGAAAATTTTGTCAAAATTTTTTTTCTATAGAAAATTTTGTCAAAATTTTATTCAGGTAGACAATTTTGCCAAATTTTATTTCTAAAGAAAATTTTGCCAAAATTTTATTTCTAAAGAAAATTTTGCCAAAATTTTATTTCTACAGAAAATTTTATCAACATTTTATATAGAAAATCTTATCAAAATTTTATTTCTATAGAAAATTTCAGTAGAAACTTTTATGAAAAGTTTAGTTCTATAGAAAATTTTGTCAAGATTTCATTTATATAGAAATTTTTGACAGAATTTTATTTCTATTAAAATTTTTTAAAATTTTATTTTGCCAAAATTGTATTTCTATAGAAAATTTTGTCAAAATTTTATTTCTATAGAAAAGTTTGTCAAAATTTTATTTCTATAGAAAAGCTTGTCAAACTTTTATTTTTCAAAATCCAAATTTTATTTCTATAGAAAATTTTTTCAAAATTTTATTTCTATAGAAACTTTTGTCAAAATTTTATTTCAAAAGAAAAATTTATCAAATTTTTATTTCTATGGGAAATTTTATCAAAATTTTATTTCTACAAAATTTTTTCAAAATTTTATTTCAAAAGAAAAATTTATCAAATTTTTATTTCTATAGAAAATTGTGTCAAAATTTTATTTCTCAAAATCTAAATTTTATTTCTATAGAAAATTTTGTCAAAATTCTATTTTAGTAGAAAGTATTATGAAAAGATTATTTCTATAGAAAATTTTGTTAAGATTTCACTTATATAGAAAATTTTGTAAGAATTTTATTTCTATCAAAAATTTTCTCAAAATTTTATTTCTATAGAAAATTTTTTCAAAATTTTATTTCTATAGAAAATCTTATCAACATTTTATGTCGGTAGAAAATTTTGTCAAAAGTTTATTTCTATAGAATTCTTTGTCAAAATTTTATTTCCATAGAAAATTTTGTCAAAATTTTATTTCTATAGAAAATTTTGTAAAAATTTTATTTCGGTAGAAAAATTTGTCAAAAGTGTATTTCTATAGAATTTTTTGTCAAAATTTTATTTCTATAGAAAATTTTGCCAAAAGTTTATTTCCATAGAAAAATGTGTCAAATTTTTATTTCTATAGAAAATTTTGTCAAAATTTTATTGCTATAGAAAATTTTGTCAAAATTTTATTTTTATAGAAAATTTTGGCAAAAATTTATATATACAGAAAATTTTGTCAAAATTTTATTTCTGTAGAAAATTTTGTCAAAATTTTATTTCCATAGAATTTTTTTCAAAATTTTATTGCTGTAGAAAATTTTGTCAAAAATGTAATTGCTATAGAAAATTTTGTCAAAAATTTATTTCTAAAAAAAAAATTTTGTCAAAACTTTATTTCTATAGAAAATTTTACCAAAATTTTATTTCTATAGAAAATTTTGTCAAAATTTTATTTCTTTATAAAAAATTTAGTCAAAAATTCATTTATATAGAAATTTTTTTCAAAATATTATTTATATAGAAAATGTTTTCAAAATATTATTTCTATAGAATTTTTTGTCAAAAGTTTATTTTGATGAAAAAGTTTATTTCTATAGAAAAATGTTGTCAACATTTTATTTCTGTAGAAAATTCTGTCGACATTTTATTTCTATTGAAAATTTTGCATTTTTTTTTTTCTATAGAAAATTTTTAAAAAAATTATTTTTATAGAACATTTTATCAAAATTTTATTTCTATAGAAAATTTTGTCAAAACTTTATTTCTATAGAAAATTTTGTCAAAATTTTATTTCTATAGAAAATTTTTTCAAAATTTTATTTCTGTAGAAAATTTTGTCAAAATTTTATTTCTATAGAAAATTTTTTCAAAATTTTATTTCTATAAATAATTTTATCAATATTTTATTTCGGTAGACAATTTTGTCAAAATTTTATTTCTATAGAAAATTTTGTCAACATTTTATTTCTATAGAAAATTTTGTCAAAATTTTATTTCTATAGAAAATTTTCACTAAAATGTATATCTATAGAAAATTTTGTCAAACTTTTATTTCTCCAAAATTTTATTTATATCAAAAAATTTATCAAAATTTTATTTCGGTAGAAAATTTTGTCAAAAGTTTATTTCTATAGATTTTTTTGTCAAAATTTTATTTCTATAGAAAATGTTGTCAAAATTTTATTTTTCAAATCCAAATTTTATTTCTATAGAAAATTTTTTCAAAATATTATTTCTATAGAAAATTTTATTTTGATAGAAAAATTTGTCAAAATTTTACTTGGATAGAAAATTTTGTCAAAATTTTATTTCTATAGAAAATTTTATCTAAATTTTATTTCTATAGCAAATTTTATCAAAATTTTATTTCTATAGAAAATCTTATCAAAATTGTATTTCTATAGAAAATTGTATTTTAGTGGAAACTTTTATGAAAAGTTTATTTCTATAGAAAATTTTGTCAAGATTTCGTTTACATAGAAAATTTTGTTAGGATTTTATATCTATTAAACATTTTAGCAAAATTTTATTTCTATAGAAAATTTTGTCAAAATTTTATTTCTACAGAAAATTCTGTCAAATTTTTATTTCTATAGAAAATTTTGTCAAAATTTTATTTCTATAGAAAATTTTGTCAAAATTATATTTCCATAGAAATTTTTTTAAAATTTTATTTCTATAGAAAATTTTGTCAAAATGTAATTTCTATAGAAAATTTTGTCAAAATTTTATTTCTATAGAAAATTTTGTCAAATTTTTTTTTCAAAACTTTATTTCTATAGAAAATTTTGTCAAAATTTTATTTCTATAGAAAATTTTGTAAACATTTTATTGCTATAGAAAATTTTGTCAAAATTTTATTTCTATATCCGTCCATAAAGCTCGAATAATAATTGTATAATTGTATAATTAAAAATTTTATTTCTGTAGAAAATTTTGTCAAAATTTTATTTCTATAGAAAATTTTGTCAAAAATTTATTCCTATAGAAAATGTTGTCAAAGTTTTATTTCTATAGAAAATGTTGTCAAAATTTTATTGCTATAGAAAATTTTGTCAAAATTTTATTTCTATAGAAAATTTTGTCAAAATTTTATTTTTATAGAAAATGTTGTCAACATTTTATTGCTATAAAAAATTTTGTCAACATTTTATTGCTATAGAAAATTTTGTCAATATTTTATTTCTATAGAAAATTTTGTCAAAATTTTATTTCTATAGAAAATTTTGTCAAAATTTTATTTCTATAGAAAATTTTGTCAAAATTTTATTTCTATAGAAAATTTAGTCAACATTTTATTTCTATAGAATTTTTTTTTTCAAAATTTTATTTCAATAGAAAATTTTGCCAAAATTTTATTTCTATAGAAAATTTTGTCAAAATTTTATTTCTATAGAAAAATTTGTCAAAATTTTATTTCTCTTTACAATAATCTTCCAATGGAATTTTTGTTGAAATTTAGTGAAAAATGCTTTTTCGCACAAAATAGTACCATTTTTGTTTCTTAAAAATTGTATTTTCCATTCCTGATACCAATACCTCTTGCTAATATACATGTGGACACATGTGTGTGTGTATGTTAGACTGTTGATTAACACGCGTCATTCATTAGCAGCTATTTCTGGGATTGCATCTGGCATCCATGGTTTTGCTGGATATCCAGCTGTGTCATTTGTCTCATGCCAGTTGTCAGTCACCGAGCCAACCAACCAACCAACCCTGCATCCCACTGTTATCTGTCCATCCGTCTGTCCTTTCCTCTTTCGTTGTATTCTTATTAGATAAAATAGGACTCGCGCATATGTATGTAATTAATGGTTATGTTATATTCCTATCTAATACTAGTGAGACACTTTCTATTTCGATGCCCCTACCTCTAGAAAGGACCACTAGAGATGTCTTTCCCCCCATAAACTATAAACTGATGAACGGATGAATGACATAGAATTAAGGTTTATTGTTTATTCACATTAATTATCACTTGGATAGTAGAATTTTTGTACTTTGTTTTCGTTTTTTCTCCCGTTTTTATTATGCTTCATGTTGTTATTGAGAAATAATCAATAATTTATTCGTTTTCATCTTCTTCACATTGTTAAGGACCTTAATGAACCCTAATGAGGTTGTTACTATATTGGAGAGGATATGGATAATTTTTATTCGTTATCTGGTTTGTATAATTTTCTTATTTTTTTTGTTTTAGTTTTATAGGTAAATAATTGAACATATGATGCATTATTATAATAAATAATTCTTGGAATTGAGTGATAATATACATTATGATATTAATTTCTATATGAAATGAATTACTTTGTCATATAAGATAAACAAGGACTTTCTTGTTAATTTTTTTTTTTGTTTACAGGACATCTGGTCTTATAGTGGAAAATTCCATAAAAATTGGACTGAGGGAAATTATTATTTATATAATGACACATTTTTCTTATATCAATGAACATTTTCATTAGTACATCCATAGAAAAAATCATGAACGGCGTGCATATTTCAAAATGATCCGCTCATTAAAATGACAGGGCTAGATAGACTCAGGGGCCGACCTTGAGCATTATTGCCAAAGACACCATATGTCTAAATCCGTAACTCGCACCTGGATTGTCTGCTCCATACGTCGAAGTTGCCATAATAACATCTAACGAGTATTTTAAGATTTTTCATGACCAAAGAAAAACGAAAGCCTCTCATGAAATCGGGAACGTCCGTGGACGAAAATGTGAACATTCCGTGCCGATTTTTCGTGGACGTTTCCATTTAATTTTCTTACCGTCCATTCACAATTTTGGAGCATAATTTTTTCTATTATTGTAAATTTTAAGATGTATTTCGTCATTTTCAAAAATTAATTTCTAAGTGAAGAAATTCTCCTGATGCAAATGGGCTTCGTGAACTTAGAGGATTTAATCGTAAGAGTTCAATTTTATGTCAAAGGTATAAAGATTAGAAAGCAACACTTCGCTGCGTACCAGATTGGGTCGCCTCCTCTATTTCGGTATTGGACAAACCTAGTGCTACAATTCAACTAATGTCTACTTCAATATTCTATGAAAATAAAATTATGCAAAAATTTTCAATAGCAAAAAAATTTTGACAAACTTTTCCATAGAAATAAAATTTTGACAAAATTTCCTGTAGACATAATATTTTGAGAAAATTTTGACAAATTCTCTATAGAAAAAAAATGTTTAAAAATTTTTCTATAGAAAAAAATATTGATAAAAATTCTACAGAAATAAGATTTTAGCAAAATTTTTGCATAGAAATAATATCTTGACAAAATTTTCTAGAAAAATAAAATTCTTACAACATTTTCTATAGCAATAAAATATTGATAAAATTTTCTATAGAAATAAAATTTTGACAAAATTTTCTATAGAAATAAAATTTTAAAAAAATTGTCTATAGAAATAAAATGTTGACATTTTCTATAGAAATAAAATTTTGACAACATTTTCTATAGAAATAAAATTTTGACAAAATTTTCTATAGAAATAAAATTTAAAAAAAAATTGTCTATAGAAATAAAATTTTGACCAAATGTTCTATAGAAATAAAATTTTTACAAAATTTTCTACAGAAATAAAATGTTTACAAAATTTTCTAAACAAATAAAATTTTTACAAAATTTTCTATAGAAATAACATTTTTACAAAATTTTCTATAGAAATAAAATTTTGACAAAATTGTTTATAGAAATAAAATTTTGACAAAATTTTCTATAGAAATAAAATTTTGACAAAATTTTCTACAGAAATCAAATTTTGGTAAAATTTTCTATAGAAATGAAATTTTGACACAATTTTCAATAGAAATAAAATTTTGATAAAATTTTCGATAGAAAATCTACAGAAATAAAATTTTGACTAAATTGTTTATAAAAATAAAATTTTGACAAAATTTTCTATAGAAATAAAATTTTGACAAATTTTCTATAGAAATAAAATATTGACAAAATTTTCCATAGAAATAAAATGTTGACAAAATTTTCTATACAAATAAACTGCTGACAAAATTTTCTAAAGAAATAATGTTTTGACAAAATTTTCTATATAAATAAAATGTTAACAAAATTGTCTAAAGAAATAAAAATTAGAGAAAATTTTCAATAGAAATAAAATTTTGACAAAATATTCTATAGAAATAAAATTTTGACAAAGTTTTTTAAATAAATGAAATTTTGACAAAATTTTTTATATAAATAAAATTTTGACAAAATTGTTATATAAATAAAATTGTGACAAAGCTTTTTATAGAAATAAAATTTTGACAAAATTTTAATGAAATTTTCTATAGAAATAAAATTTTGACAAAATATCTATAGAAAATAAATTTTTATTGCATTTTCTATTGAATATCTATTGAATAAATTTTCTAGAGAAACAAAATTTTGATAACATTGTGTGTAGAAATAAAATTTTGACAACATTTTCTATAAGAACAAAATTTTAATAAAATTTTCTATAGAAATAAAATTTTAATAAAATTTTCTATAGAAATAAAATTTTGACAAAATTTTCTATAGTAACTAAGTTTTCGATAGAAATAAAATTTTGACAAAATTTTCTGTAGAAATTAAATTTTCCAGAGAAAAATATTTTGAGAATATTTTCTACAGAAATAAAATGTTTAAAAAAATTTCTATAGAAATAAATTTTTAACAAAGTTTTCTATAGAAAAATAAGCCTCAGCATTGTTACGGACAATCAATCGATTATACACTACATACAACTTCGCTATATTGTTTACAAAAAATCGACATGTGATATATAGTTCTCAAAGGTGCGAATTTGTTAATATTTTTTATGATTTTATATCCAATCGCAAAAGTTTTAGCATTTTATTTTATTACGGTTGTTTGTTTATTGAAAACCCAATCGAGAAGCATTTCCCTAAATGTTGACAATATCGCCATTTATCACAATGTGGCAGTGTAAGAGTATATATGGAAATGTGCCTTTCTAACGAAAGCCAAAGTAATACATTCAATTGCATTTACCACTATGAAAATATAGTGCGGATACATACGTTTTTATATATATTTCTGCAACAAAGCCAATTTCATCGTCATGTATTGATGCATAAACGCATTCAGTGGTTGGTTTTGCAACAGACAATAAATTTATATGGGTTATACTAAAACGATGAATATATGAATTTATACTACAGTCGAATACGGTTATAACGAATTCGCAGGTATTTGTACTACAATACCTTAAAATTTTATTTATGTAGAAAAATTTGCCAAAAGTTTTTATCTATAGAAAATTTTGCCAAAAATTTTATTTTTATTGAAAATTTTTTCAAAATTTTATTTGTATAGAAACTTTTCTCAAAATGTTATTTCTTCAGAAAAATTTGTCAAAATTTTATTTCTATAGAAAAATTTGTCAAGTTTTTATGTTTATAGAAATTTTTGTCAAAATTTTATTTCCATAGAAAATATTGTCAAAATTTTATTTCTATAGAAAATTTTGTCAAAATTTTATTTCTATAGAAAATTATGTCAAAATTGTATCTCTATAAAATATATCATTTGAAAAAGTTGGAAACAAGCCAACGAAACATCGGGATGGAAAAAATTAAGTAAAATTGTTTAAAAAGTAGACCAAAAAAGCCAAAATAACCGAATATAAAAAGATTATAAAAATTGGTCAAAAAAACAAAACAAATCTAATGTTTTTTAATTCTATGTAAAAATTTTGTCAAAATTTTATTTGTAGTAAATTTTTGTCTAAATTTTATTTCTATAGAAAGTTTTCTCAAAATTATATTTGTGTAGAAAATTTTTTTAAAATTTTATTTTTATAGAAAATTTTGTCAAAATTTTATTTCTATAGAAAATTTTGTCAAAATTTTATTTCTATAGAAAATTTTGTCAAAATTTTATTTCTATAGAAAATTTTGTCAAAATTTTATTTCTATAGAAAATGTTGTTAGAATTTTATATATAGCAAATTTATCTATAGCAAATTTTGTCAAAATTTTATTTCTATAGAAAATTTTTTCAACATTTTATTTCTATAAAAAATTTTGTCAAAACTTTATTTCTATAGAAAATTTTGTCAAAATTTTATCTCTATTAAAATTTTTTTTAAAATTTTAATTCTATATAAAAATGTTTTCAAAATTGTATTTTTATAGAAAATTTTGTCAAAATTTAATTCTATAGAATATTTTGTCAACATTTTATTTCTATAGAAAATTTTGTCAACATTTTATTTCTATTGAAAATTATGTCAAAATTTTATCTCTATAAAAAAATTTTGTTAAATTTTTATTTCTATAGAAAAATTTGTCAAAATTTGTTTCTATAAAAAAATTTTGTTAAAATTTTGATTCTATATAAAAATGTTGTCAAAATTGTATTTCTAGTAAAATTTGGCAACATTTTATTATACCCTGTAACATAGAACAGGATATTATAGGTTAGAGCATATGTTTGCAACACCCAGAAGGAGATGAGATACACACGTGGTGTCTTTGGCAATATTGCTCAGGGTCGGCCCCTGAGTCGATCTAGCCATGTCGGCCCGTCTGTGTGTGAACACATTTTTGGGATCAAAGTCTAGATCGCAATTTTAGTACAATCGACTTCACATTTGGCCCAAATATGTGTTCTGGGTCAGAATAGAACCCTATTGATTTTGGAAGAAATCGGTTCAGATTTAGATATAGCTCCCATATATATATTTCGCCCGGTTTACACTTATATGATCCCTGAGCATTATTGCCAAAGCCACCCTGTGTCTATCTCATCCCCTTGTGGGTGTTGCAAACATATGCACTAATTCCACAGTGTGGCGTAGGGTATAAAAAAACTGTATATATTTTTACTTTGGATACCGAGTTGTTGCAAATGCAAATCAGAATTAATGAATTTCAAATGGAAATGGATGATTGCAATCCCAGGTTTATTGTGTTTCTATGACATCTGATTTTCACCACTATTACGATATTCACCACACAAGAGAGATGTCATAATGATAATCTGATGTTATGAAAATCATGAATATAACCTCACTCTTAGCAACATACACATATAAACAAAATGCACTCATGTCTCTCCACATGTAGGCGCAACATATGGAATATGACATTAAACATTAGCGCACAGCACATCACTGCACACATGTACATACAATAGCCCTCTTGTGTCATAATTGTCGTCATCGTAATTGTCGATGTTTAGATGTCATCATTTCTATGCCATTGTAAGGTTCTTGTCATTCTGATGCGCTCTAACATTTGTTTGCTACAAAATGCATTTAAGTGTGTGATACACACTGTGTGTGTGTTTGTTGTTTTATTACATTTGTTTGCGTTCTTTGTTATTGTTGTATTGTTTTTCGATGAAATATAGAGTAAACCTCAGGAAAATAGAGCAAAGTATCTCTTCAGGAGTACTTAAATGCATTGAGTGAATGAATGAACTGAGAGGGTTGTTTGAATGCGGGGTGGGGGTGGATGGTTGGCTGCTTGGATTTTATGTAAACGACAAAGGCATTACAACACACCATAAAACCGGAAGACATGATGAACATAAACAAACT